>NC_137666.1:22068323-22208323 GCF_963422515.1 Blennius ocellaris | reverse complement strand
CAGGTAACGTGAGGTGGACAGGTATGACAGGTGGGCAGCCCACCTCACATTCACACATACAAACAATTTAGAGTCACAGATTACTCAAAAAGTGTTCTTAGAAAACCCACAATGCAAAGTGGGAACATGCACACAGAGAGGACTCGAACCAGGGAAAAGCTCAATATGAGGCGAGAGTGCTAAACCTGAACGACAGTACCTCAAAATATTTCAAGATATCAAAGGATTCAAGTTTTTCTTTTTCTTTGAAGCAGATAGCAAGAATCATTACTTGAAATGCTTGAACCTTTTGGCTTAATGACAATAAACTTGCTGAATATTGTTTTCAGAGCTCGCCGTTCTGCTGTGGAGCGGACATTTTTATTCTGTGTATTCTGAATAAAACAGGAAATGACACAGGGCGGTGTGTGTGTGTGTGTGTGTGTGTGTGTGTGTGTGTGTGTGTTCTTCACAGTTCACTGACAGCAGAACTCGCGAGGCGACGTTAAAAATGGACTGAGAGACAATCTTGCAGCAGAAATGATTTTGGCGTTTTGCGGCGGTTTCAGATCCCAGAGCAGACGAACACACAGCTGATTGTAAATCAGAACAACTGTCAGGTCCAGACAAGTCTGGAAACTTCAAGCTGAACTCTGAGTTTGGACGCAAACACATATTGTTCATCCAGTTTGCTTGAACTCCGGAAAACAAACGGCCTTGATGACAGAAAGCAAAGACGTCTGTATGGACAACATTGGGAATAATACGGGTTAGGGTTAGAAATATGACTCTGTGCTCGCAAATATCAAAGACAACACCAGTCACAGCTTGATGTGAGCAGGACTCAGTTACAGCTGAAATCTAAAGTAGTTATTAATATAATAAAGTATTTCTAACCTCTGTAAGCTCTAAATATCATTATGACTGTTTTATGGGGAGTTTCTACCTTTGGAAGTACATCTACTATACTACAATGTTTGCAACTGTTGTACATGTGAATATGTAGTCAGTCATAGTCACAATATTGATATCGTTATTATTTTCTCACATTGTTTTAATCTTTGTGAGATGTGGTGCTGCTGTAATGACTGAGGTTTTATATTGTCTCATCATGTTTCCCTCATTTCAGTCCAATAACCAATATTGTTCCATCTCTGGGCTTTAAGGTGATTCTGATCTTGACTTAGGCTCTTAATAAGCATCAAATGGCCCGGCTAGTTGGAAAACAACAAGTTGAATTGTTGACTATATGCTTTATCCTCTTTAATGGAAAAATGTACGTTTCAAAGTTGGACATGAATCCAGGAGAGAACAAAAGAAGTCAAACTGTATGTTGGCACGCAGCTATTATAACCAACACAAGATTCGCGGGGAATGTTTACGCCAAAATACATCCGATATTTGTATTTTAAAGGGAGACAGAGCGCCATCAAGAGTCGACGTCACAGTAAGATCTTTCAACTCACAAAAAAATGAGGTTTTTGAAATGTGTCTTTTCATAAATTAAGTATTCGTTTTAAACTAATGTCCTGACTATCAGAGACATTTGAGTGTGTTTACATGTGAATCAGGGGTATTATGGTCTGTCTTGTCTCCGTGTCCGGGGTGTTTTACTGGGTACCTGGATCCACAACACAAAAACCTGGAACATCTTTGTCTTCATATTCATCTGCTGCTTGAAGGAGAAGTCTGATTGTCTGACTGCACCGACAAACTTTTGTTGTTTTATAGCAAAGACAATAAAGTTTTGTGATAAAGGGAGGTCTGCAGGTCGGGGTGGCGACTCCACCATCAGCACACAGAAGCTCAAAGTTTGACAAGTTGACATGCTGATGGTTGAGTGACTTTCTTGAATAAATTAAAACATCAGTTGTTGTCATCGTTGTGTGAACAGGAAACAGAAAACGTCTCCACAATCCAGCAGAGGGACTGAAAGTGTGCGAGCTGCGACGATTCATCAGACTCTGGTTGTAACTCGTACTTTCTACATGCAGACGTATCCTGACGTGAACGTCATGAATCCCGCCTGCTTCCATGCTTGTTTCTGAGTATCTGATGGGTCCATTAGCGTGTCGCCCTGCGCCTGCATCACGCCACCGGCCCGGGACGCACCCTGAGCTGACACATCAGCCTTTCTGACTTCCTGAAGTGCAGGTTTTGTTAAATGTCAGAGGATGATGCTAAAATTGGAAAGTGACCACAAAGCAGCATTATTACACAAGGCTGCTTTTGCCTGAGCTTGTTTTTGTGTGTGGCGGTCTGAGTGGGCGGCGGGGTTAGCATCATGTGGCCCTTTCCACTGGAGACGCGACATTAGTATTTCCATATGAACTCAGAGCCCAACGCCAGGCAAAAGGGGGTTTAATCGGCTTGAAGCCGAAACGGCGAGCCTCATTTGGCAACGTGAGATTCAGCAATGCTCTCGTTCTCGAACAAACACAGCAGCTCTGCAGGCGATACGTATTGAGTGTGTTTGACAGAACGAGACAGCGACGGGCCTTGTACGGCGAAGCACGGCCACGTGGTCGGCCGGTAAAATACACACACGCTGGTCGAACCACCGGCGGGGACAAAAAGCAGACCACGCTGTTTAACGGAGGTGAGTCACAGTGAGCGCGCTCAACTTCCCGGTAAATCACACAATGGCTGAGAGAGGCTTTCCCCTAATCTACATGCAAAACATCAGCCTGCACGCTGAGCGCTCCTGGTCTGGCGAGGCCCACAAAGGTAAACACGCTTCCACCCTCAGCGTGTGCTGAAGCAACAGCCAGTCGGACGGCAGCGCGGCTGTGTGCTGAAGGAGGGACGGCGGCTGGGAAGGTCAACATGGGACTCACTGATTCACCAGCTCACGTTTAACACGCTTACACACGCTTTTATCAGTTCGTGTGACTCAGTGGGAATCACTTGTTGAACTTGTTTAGGGAAATGACTACACGATCTATTTCACAAAGAAGCTCATTCAGGTCCATAATGTCGTACCTTCAGAACAAAACATACTTCACATGATTGAAATGACCAATCTGCTAAAGTATCAGTAGAGCAAATCTGAAGTAAAGATGAAAACCATCAGTGCACACTCAGAAGATGATTCATAGACAAGAAGCAAGCTATTAGACAAAGGTTATTCAGTTCCAGCAGTTTTTTTTAGTGTTTGTTTCTTGGTCTGCGGAGCTCAAGGTGAAGTGAAAGATGTTGACAGCTCAACAACCATAACGACAGATAACATCCTTTCAGGGGAAACAATCACATTTCCACAAGATGAATGTGCACTCTGCCGGTCTGAGGCTTTATTCTAGAAGACACACGAACTCCTTCCTGCAGCCGTTAGTCACATTCCCACAGCACAAACTTAGAAATGAAGAATGACGCGAGTTGTAAAGCGACTACTTAAAACACCTATTAGTGGCAGTTGGAAATCAACTAAACAAACAATGTAAATAACAAAATAAACAACGCTGTCAAGCTGAAGTAAATGTAAACATGTAACCCACATGTAAACAGCAGTCGGCACACCATGTTAGTGTGCTGACTGCTGCTTACAAAGACACACATCAAGTCCTGTACTTCACTGTGTGCACAAGAAACAGGTTCGTTTTCTGTCCCACTGCAGTCATGCAACAAAACTCTGGTGAGAAAAGTTTGGCACCAGAGGACAAACAACTGCATTTAACTGGCTGCAGTAATGAATGGCTAAAAAAGTACCCGACAAGTACATGAACTACTTTTTATTGTTCTGGTAAAAGCAGGATTGGATGTACTCATAATAAACATACAGGCTTAGTGGACATCAATGGATAAACATAAATTACAAACAGTTTGCTAAACAAATGTCAATCAAAATAAAGTGATTGGCCACAAATCAAAAGGTTTTAGTATTAATATTGAATGTGAGCTTCCTTTGTTTCGGTGCAAACTGATGCTTCTTAGAATAACACCGGTTCCAGGAGGACCTGCAGATTGTCGACCCGCGGTACTCACGTCTCCAGCGTCCAGCAGATGTTCCAGAGTGACGATGCCTTTGCTCTTCGTCTCGGTGTCACTGAGCAGGTCGTCCTCGGACTCCGCCACCGAGGATCCGGTGGACGAGATGGACGAGCTGGACAGTTTCCTGCGCAGGGTTCCCTCCACGGCCTCGTCCCAGTCCTCCTGCTGCATCTCCCGGGACGAGCCGCCTCCCTCCGGGGTGATGGTGACCTGCGGGACCCGGGGCGCCTCCATCACCGGCGGCTGCGCGCGTTCAGCGGCCGTCAGCGGGAGCTCCTCGCCGGGCTGCTGAGGCTTCCCGGCGGCGCGTCGCTCGGTGAGTCCGGTCACAGAGAGCCCGAGGTCCTTAGAGGTCTTCCTCCTGCTCTCTTTGGGCATTGGAGCGGAGGGCGCGTCGCGGGGGCGTCAGATCCGCTCATTTCACTTTGAGAAAGTTGTCGGTGAAGCTCGAGGAGACTCGCGCTCCTCCGCCGGTCCTCCTGCCTGCTCCTGGCGCGAGCCGCGTTCAACGGCTCTGTTGAGCTCGTGCGCTCTGGGAACCCCCCCCCCCCCCCCCCCCCTGTGGCGGCGGCGTGGCGCGAGCCTCTCCGCGCTCTGCACGCGCGCCTCGACGCACGGTGCTCATCATCTTCCGCATCATCTCTCTCTCTCTCTCTCTCTCTCTCTCTCTCTCTCTCTCTCTCTCTCTCTCTCTCTCTCTCTCTCTCTCTCTCTCTCTCTCTCTCTCTCTCTCTCTCTCTCTCTCTCTCTCTCTCTCTGACAAGTTGAAGACGAGTCCACAGCCTGCAACACATCGTTCCACCTGAGGTTCGCACAAAAGCTTATTTCAGCATTTCACTATTTCACAAGGTCAGTCATGAAAATCTAAAAAAGCTTCAATTCTTTCTTTCAACACTTTCAAACGTGCTATTCATACATTTACAGTAAATTATGAGTGGTTTGATTCTCGGTGTACTTTCCACTCTACGTGTACGTTTTCGCACTGTATTGATCCACAAGGGAGCAGCGCAGGTAATTCCATTATATTACACACATAATAACAAAGTTGTATCTTCTCATGGAAATCTGTGATTTATTAGCCACTCATTAACCCCCTGCAGCTCTCTTGCGCCCTCCAGAGGAGACCCATTATTATTATTATTTCAGTTTTTAATATAAAAATCACTTGTCTCTGCAAGACCTTTTTTTTTTTATTAATACAATATACAAAAGGTGACATTAACATAGCTATAGGCTTGAGTTATGCATGCATACCAAAATCGGCTTTTCACATCAGTCATTTCAGGTATACCAAAAAAGAAAAAAATACAATTAATTCTATAATAGATTTTACAGATCAAATTCAAAACAGAGTTCTTTGGTCTTGACAGCTTTAGAGTTGGTGCTTTAAAGTGATTATGTATGGTGACAACAGTGATTTGAATACTGTGAATTTAGGTTTCTGGTTGAAAACGTTTGAGCAGTGTAATATGATATTTTGCTCATAGTAAGATCAGGTTTATCACAAAGGATTTGTTTGTAGGGATGTTTTTTTTTCCATAAATACCAAAAATAACACCTTTTGTTTCAAATTGTATGACCATATTAAGTTTTCCATTCACATGTCATTCCAGAATAATTGCATGTAAGAGCAGTGTTTGGCCTCGGATCTCCGATATGGCCTCAGAATGGCTGGCGAGCGGTTTGAGCAGTGAGTAAAATCAGGGAGGAGTCAGCTTTTCAGGTGGTCCACATCTTTCTTTCTTTTATTTTCACACGTGCCCAAAACAAAAACTTACAAAAGTGCTAGAAATGCATTGGAGGATTGAGGAGTGTGGCTTCTCCAGCAGCAGAACAGTGAATGATGTAAAAAGGCGCCTTAAATACACTTCCCTCAACTGGGTGAAACCATTAAAACTCCATAGGTAATAAAAGTTAACGTTAGTGTCTAAAAACCCAGTTAAAATCCTCCAAACCAAAACCCTAACTACAACTTAATGAAACAAAACTCCTATTAACCAATACCTCTAAAACCAACACCTAAATAGTAAATTAAATCCTAAACCCTATGAAAACTATGTGCAACCCCCACTTGCTCCTCCTCTTGGTTCAGCCCGGAACCTTCCTCAAGGTGTCCGTCCCAGGGGGAATCTTTTACTGGGACACCAGCCTGAACACAAGACAAGGGAAGTGGAAACTCCTCACACACCACATCTTCAAACATTCACAGCACACATCAACAACTAAAAGAATAAGATAGTCTTAAATACACATATTGCACATTGCTCCATTCATTGTTGTGTTTCTCCACAGGTGGCCGGACCTATCCACAACAGACGATTCAATAAATAAGTTAAAACAACAATTGTGTGCAAATTCATTTATATATGTGCAAGTATCTTTATTTTAAAGTGCCGTGTGCTTCTTAAAGTGCTGATAAACCTTTTAAAGTGCTGATAAAGTGCTGTGAGTGCATCAAAATAAAGGAACGAGCTTCCTGTTCGTTACACTTCCCCCTCCCTCTCCAAGGCGAAGCATTCGTCTTCCGTGCTCCTGGAGAGAAAGTCTCCTACCACATTCGACTTCCCGGGCCGGTACTGGACTGTGAAGTCATATGGCTGTAGGGAGAGGTACCATCCTGTGATGCGGTTGTTGGCATCCTTCATCTTGTGCAACCACTGGAGAGCACGATGATCCGTTTCCAATAGAAAGTGTCGTCCAAGCAGGTAGTACCTGAGTGTGTCAACAGCCCATTTTACTGCCAAGCACTCTTTTTCAACTGTTGAGTACCTGGTGTCTCGGTCCAACAGTCTCCGACTGAGGAAAACAACTGGTCTCCTCTCCCCCTCCTTCTCCTGGATCAAAACGGCCCCGAGCCCACTTTGTGAGGCGTCCGTCTGAAGAATGAAGGGTTGTGGAGAACTGGCTCTGCACAAATGATCTCTTTCAGATCTTTGAATGTCCGCTCGCACTCCTCTGTCCACCGAACCTTGTTTGGAGCTGCATTCTTGGTCAAGTCAGTTAAGACAGCAGTTTTTTCAGAGAAGTTTGGTATAAATTTCCTGTACCAACCAACCAGTCCAATAAATCCTCTCACCTTCCTTTTTGTGGTGGGGGCTGGGAATGAACGAATGGCCTCCATCTTCTCAACCTGTGGCTTGATCTTCCCGGAGCCGATGGTAAAACCCAGGTACTGCACTTCTCGATGGGCCACTGAACACTTCTGGGGGTTGATGGTCAGACCTGCTGCTCTGATCCTCTGCAGGACCTCCTGGAGGTGGTGTAGGTGCTGTTCCCATGTGTTGCTGTACACGACCACGTCGTCTAAGTAGGCAGCTGAGAACTCAGACACGTCCCGCAGTATGTGGTCCATCAGGCGCTGGAAGGTCGCTGGTGCCCCCTGCAGGCCAAATGGCATTACGCGGAACTGGTACATACCAAATGGTGTCTTGAATGCAGTCAGCTCCTTCGCTTCAGGGGCCAGCGCTCGCTGCCAGTACCCCTTAGTGAGGTCCAAAGTGGTTATGCAAGTCGCTCCTCCCACTCTCTCCAACAAGTCATCGATTCGTGGCATTGGATACGGGTCGACATTTGAAATGGCACTCAGGTTCCTAAAATCAATACAAAAACACAAAGAGCCATCCTTTTTGGGTACCAGTACAATGGGGCTGCACCACTCGCTACTGGACACTTCAATCACTCCCAGTTCAAGCATGAGCATGATTTCCTTCTGTAATACTGGAACCAACCGCTCAGGGATCCTGTAGCTCCTCTGGCGGACTGGAGCATCCTTCTTTAGCCGGCTTTTGTGCTGAATCAAAGAAGTAAAACCCGGGGTCCCCTTGAAAAGAGATGGATCAAGCAGTGGCTGAATGGCTTCCTGCTGAGAGGGAGAGAGGTGAGAGAGATCAACAGGAACAGTTTCCTCTGTACCTGCAGGGAAATATTTCTCTGCCACTTCTTCGTCCTGCACTGCCCAGACAAACAACTGCTGTGCAGGCTCTTGGCGCTCATGAAACTCTTTCAGCAGGTTAACATGAAAAACCTGATGCTTTTTCTGTCTCTCTGGCATATAGAGTTCATAATTCACCTTTCCTACCGGCTTCGTAACCTCATATGGTCCATGCCATCTTGCAAGCAGTTTGTTGTCACTGGTTGGCAACAACAAAAGCACCTTTTGTCCTGGGGTGAAGACTCTGTCTCTTGCCTTTTGATCATACCACGTTTTCTGACAGTTCTGTGCCTCCTTCAGGTTCTCCTGTGCCAGTTCAGTCATAGCCTCCAGCCGTTCCCTCATTTTGATGACGTAGGCTATGCTGTTATCACCCTGGCTCTCCGTCTGCTCCCAGTAGTCCTTCAGGAGGTCCAATGGCCCCCGGACCTGTCGCCCATACAACAGTTCAAAGGGGGAGAAGCCGGTGGATGACTGTGGGACCTCCCGGTAAGCGAACAGGAGATATGGTAGCCACTGGTCCCAGTCAGCACCTGTGCTGGAGGCAAACTTGCGAAGCATGTGTTTAAGAGTCTTGTTATAGCGTTCTACCAGCCCGTCCGTTTGTGGATGATAAGGTGTAGTCCTGATGCCCTTAACCCCCAACAACTGGTAGACCTGCTTCAACAATTTGGACATAAAGTTGGTACTACAATCTGTTAACACTTCTTTTCCTACCCCGACTCTGGAAAAGAGCTGCAATAAACAATTTGCTACTTTGTTTGCCTTTATTGAGCGGAGCGGAAAAGCTTCAGGGTATCTGGTGGCAAAATCACAAATCACCAGAATGAACCGATTTCCTGCTGAACTTTTCTCAAGTGGACCAACAATGTCCATGCCAATCCTTTCAAATGGAGTACCTATTATGGGCAGAGGTTGTAACGGGGCCTGAGTAACTCCTTTTCCTGCTGTTAACTGACATGCTTCACAAGATTTGCAAAATATCAAAATCTGTGTATACATGCCTGGCCATACAAAACGGCTGCCAATTCAGCGCAGTGTTTTTTGAAAGGCCATGTGACCCGCCCAGGGGATGGAGTGCCCCAATTCCATAACCTGATGACAAAACTTGTGAGGTAAAGCAAGAGCTTCTGTTTTTCCAGTTATCTGATACAAAATACTATTTTTGATCTGGTACTTGGCCTCATCAAAACATCTGGTTTCCTCTTGATTGATCGCTTTATCAAACCAACCTTCCAAAGATGGATCTTGTCTTTGTAGTGCCCCAATGTCTAAAGGAAGGTCAAAATCCACTGGACTGAGTGATTTTACCCAATCATTTTGCTTTTCAGGAGATCCAGCAAACTTCTCAAGTCTCCTTTGGTTTTTCGTCTTTCTCTGCTTCCCTGGCTGAGCCTCAATCTGTTCCTCCCAAAATGGAAGCTCCTCAAGCATAGCTTTAGCCTTCTGAGCTCTGGTAAGGACATTTACCTGTCCTTACCAGTTAGCCTGTTCCACTGTGGGTTTTGCAGGACCTACATTGATCTCTTCTTTTTCTGTTAGGTTACTCTGCAGCATCAGATCAATTAACGTTGGTACATCATTGCCCAGAATAACCTCAAATGGCAGGTTTTCAGCTACTGCTACATTTAGCAGGTATGTTTGTGCTCCTACTGTCAGATACACATCAGCTGTTGGGTAAGAATGCTCATCCCCATGTATACAAATTAGTGGTGTTTTGTCTCTGGACCACGTCTCCTCTGGGACCAAACTAGACCGGACTACAGACTGAAAACAACCCGAGTCTAACATGGCTTCGGATTTTTGACCACTCACTAATACTGATGTTGTGCGCCCCCTCCCTTCTTTGGTTGGTACTGCAGCTGGCCTTGGTACCGAACACACCAAAGAGGGTTTAGTTTTTAAAACTGGGCAAAACTGCTGTGTATGGCCTAAGTTGTTGCAGTTGTAGCATCTGACCTGCTGGTTCTGTGTCCTATTTGAGAATTTTTGAGTTGGTCCTGAGTGAGACGTATAAGATGGAGATGGCTTGTTGACGTTACCCCCAGGCACAGAACCACACCGATCACCCCCAAAGGCTGGTTGAAGCGGGGCTCCCGTCCGAAGTAGCCAGCTCTGGACCCTTTCCGTGCTGATAGGAAGGTTTCTGCCAGACGAGCTGCTTCTTCTGCACTGCCAGGATCACGCTCCCGGATCCATACCTCGAGCTCTGGGCTGACCATGCGGAAGAACTGCTCCAGGATAATCTTCTCCAGTATGTCACTTTTTCTTGCTTTTTCAGGCTGGAGCCACCGGTTTATCAGGTCCATCAGCCGAACGTATAGCTCACGTGGCGTCTCATCTGGCTCAATTTTGAGTGACCTGAAGCGACGACGATAGGTTTCTTCTGTTATTTCATATTTGGCCAGAATTGCTCCTTTCACCTTGTCGTAGTCATCTGAGTCCCGAATGTCCATCAGAACGAATGCGCTGCGTGCCTTTCCAGTCAATAATGGTACCAGGCGGACTGCCCACTCTTCTTCTGGCCACCGACAAACTTGGGCCATCCTCTCAAACGTAACCAGGAAATGTTCAATGTCATTATCTGGTGACAAAACAGGCAGATTGGGCTCCCTCCGTGGTCTGTGGGTGTAGCTGCCACTGCCACCTGGGTCTGGCCCATCTTCATAATCATCATCAAATGACGGCTGCATGCTTCCACTGCGTCTGTGCACATGTGGCTTTGAGTGCTCAGACTGCTGAACCTGCTGCTGGATCTGCTGGAACTGCTGCTGCATCGACTTCCAGCGCTGCTCCTGTAGAGACATTTCTTGATCCAATCGTTTGTCTCTAACATCCTGGTTTTAACCAGGGTTTTAACCAGAGCTGCCAGTTCCTCCACTTTGTCTTTGGGACCCCCAATCGCATTCTTAGAGCCAGGTGCTGCAGCAATCGCCTCATCTGGCTCCACAGGTTTCTTGCTTCCTCTGGACGTCATATCGCTCCTGTACTTGCTGTGGCCGGGCTGGACTCCTGACACCAAGTGTCACTTCTTTTACTCACTGAGGCAGGGGTTCTTCTGACACCAAATGTTAGGCCTCGGATCTCCGATATGGCCTCAGAATGGCTGGCGAGTGGTTTGAGCAGTGAGTAAAATCAGTGAGGTTTGTGGGTGGTCCACATCTTTCTTTCTTTTATTTTCACAAGTGCCCAAAATAAAAACTTACAAAGTGCTAGAAATGCATTGGAGAATTGAGGAGTGTGGCTTCTCCAGCAGCAGAACAGTGAATGATGTAAAAAGGCGCCTTAAATACACTTCACTGAACTGGGTGAAACCATTAAAACTCCATAGGTAATAAAAGTTAACATTAGTGTCTAAAAACCCAGTTAAAATCCTCCAAACCAAAACCCTAACTATATCTTAATGAAACAAAACTCCTATTAGCCAATACCTCTAAAACCAACACCTAAATAGTAAATTAAATCCCAAACCCTACTAAAACTATGCAACCCCCCCACTTGCTCCTCCTCTTGGTTCAGCCCAGAACCTTCTTCAACCTGTCGTCCCAGGGGCAATCTTTTACTGGGACACCAGCCTGAACACAAGACAAGGTAAGTGGAAACTCCTCACACACCACGTCTTCAAACATTCACAGCACACACATCAACAACTAAAAGAATAAGATATTCTTAAATACACATATTGCACATTGCTCCATTCATTGTTGTGTTTCTCCACAGGTGGCCGGACCTATCGACAACAGGCGATTCAATAAATAAGTTAAAACAACAATTGTGTGCAAATTCATTTATATATGTGCAAATATCTTGATCTTAAAGTGCTGTGTGCTTCTTAAAGTGCTGATGAACATTATAAAGTGCTGATAAACCTTTTAAAGTGCTGATAAAGGGCTGTGAGTGCATCAAAATAAAGGAACAAGCTTCCTGTTCCTTACAAGCAGTAAGTCAGTGTTCTGACAGAAAGAGCACAGAAGATCTACATTTCTGCAATATTTTGAAATGACACTATTTACAGGGTAACATTGATGTAAAATCTTCAGGCATACCTCTCAAACCTTTTTGCTTACAAAGTATTTCAGTAGCCAGACACACTTCCAGTCTATGTCCATCAATGCCTTGTTCCACACAAAACAGATGCTGCTTTGCTCATGGACTCCCTTATGACAAGTGCTCTTATACATTTATTATTGGTTTTATTGCTCAAAAAATGGTCAGTTACCAACAAACCACTCAAGTAACAGGTCACCATTTGCAACAGCAAATTATTTGGGCAAAACCGGAAAGTTTGACCCCCAAAAAAGTATCTTTTTATCCATTTGTTTATAAAAGATGAGTGTAAGGTCGGCAAATCTATTACATAGAACTCACCAGCACCGAATATATTAATCATTAAAACATTTTCTCATGAGATGTACTTTTTTCTTCCTTCAAAAAATCGTCTCAGCGACACTTGAAAATCTGACACCCCTGACGTAAATCCAACAGGAAGTCTGCAGTTGGCCTTTCAAAATACGGTTTTCACCCCAAATTTAAATGGGCCCTTCTCAACCCTGCTGCTCCTCCTGTGGTTCAAGGTGAGTTACGTGTCCAGTTTAAGCTCTAAATAAGCTTTTCTAAATAACATCATCACGTTCAGCTTGTTTACCAGAGCTTTAATTCAAGTTCTGAGTCATTGTACCAGTTAGAAAATCTCTGTTTACTTAGTCTCAGTGAGGCCTGAGTGTTTGGCTGTAAGACCACACATCATATTCAATGTTGATTTCGTTTTTAAATCTTATTGGGTGTGCTCTTGTGTTTTTGTGCCTGCAGAAAATGAAAGCGTGCCAACCAGCACAATGATGACCAGCCACACGTGATGAAACCGCCAAACGCCTTCATGCTCTTCCTCAGGAAGCAGAAGCCGACTGTGAAGGCGGAGCTCGGCGTCAAGGACAGTGCGGCTGAGAATGAGGAAATGGGATAGAGGTGAAGTGACATGTTGTGGCTGTGATTTCAAACCAGCTTGTCTGTGAGTAACTGTGTGTGCTGACGACGTGCTGCCATCTCTCTACAGAGGCAGTCATTCCTAAAAGAAGAGCAGGAGAAGTACTTTCATCAGGCCAAGCCAGGAGTACGACTCCACGCACAGCAAACAACAATCAGCAATCAGTGGAAAAGCAACAGCAAAAAAGAGCCTCCGCCAATCCCATGACTGAGGATCCCCATCCTGTAACAACCAGTCCGACAGCCTCCACCAGCATCTGGGACACACATCCACACCTTCTCCTGCTCCTGCAGCCAGAGGTACGGTGGCTGACAAGTACGAACGGGCCTCAAAAGAGAAACACGCTTCACAACAGAAAGGCGCTTCAAAACATAAACGCTCTTTCAAAAGAGAAATGCTCTTTCAAAACAGAAACGATCTTCAAAAGAAAAACGCCCTTCAAAATAGAAACGTTTTTCAAAACAGAAACGCTCTTCAAAAAAGAAACGCTCTTCAAAAGAGAAACGCTCTTCAAAAGAGGAACGCTCTTCAAAAGAGAAACACTCTTCCAAAGAGAAACGCTTCTTCAAAACTGAAATGCTCTTCAAAAGAGAAATTCTCTTTCAATAGAGAAATTCTCTTTCCATTTTCTTCAAAAAGAAACGCTTCTTCAAAACTGCAATGCTCTTCAAAGAGAAACAATCTTTAAAGAGAAAAGCACTTCAAAGAGAAATGCTCTTCAAAGAGAAATGCTCTTCAAAGAGAAATGCACTTCAGAGAGAAATGTACTTCAAAGAGAAACGCTCTTCAAAAGAGAAACACTCTTCCAAAGAGAAACGCTTCTTCAAAACTGAAACACTCTTCAAAAGAGAAATCCTCTTTCAATAGAGAAATTCTCTTTCAAAAGAGAAACGCTCTTCAACGAGAAATGCTCTTCAAAAGAGAAAGACTTCAAAGAGAAATGCCCTTCAAAAGAGAAACGCTCTCCAAAACAGAAATGCGCTTTCTGAAGAGACACGCACTTCCAGAATAGAAACACTTTTTCAAAAGAGCTCTTTAATAAGAGAAATGTTCTTTCAAAAGAGAAAGCACTCCAAAAGAGAAAGGCTCTTCAAAGGAGCTCTTTCAAAAGAGAAACGCTCTTCAAAAGAGAAACACTCTTCCAAAGAGAAACACTTCTTCAAAACTGAAACGCTCTTCAAAAGAGAAATCCTCTTTCAAAAGAGAAATGCTCTTCAAAGAAACACGCACTTCAAAGAGAAACGCTCTTCAAAGAGAAATGCACTTCAAAGAGAAACGCTCTTCAAATAGAAACGCTCTTCAAAGAGAAAGACTCTTCAAAGAGAAACACTCTTCAAAAGAGAAATGCTCTTCAAAACAGAAATGCGCTTTCAAAAGAGAAACGTTCTACACAACAGAAATGTGCTTTCAGAAGAGAAACGTTCTTTCAAAACAGAAACACTTTTTCAAAAGAGCTCTTTAATAAGAGAAACGCTCTTTCAAAAGAGAAATGCTCTTTTCAAAGAGAAAGCACTTCAAAAGAGAAACACTCTTCCAAAGAGAAACGCTTCTTCAAAACTGAAACGCTCTTCAAAGAGAAATGCTCTTTCAAAAGAGAAATGCTCTTTCAAAAAAGAGACGCTCTTCCAAAGAGAAACGCTTCTTCAAAACTGAAACGCTCTTCCAAAGAGAAACCCTCTTTCAATAGAGAAATGCTCTTGCAAAAGAGAAAGGCTCTTCAAAGAAAAATGCACTTTAAAGAGAAACGCTCTTCAAAACAGAAATGCTCTTTCAAAAGAGAAAGGCTCTTCAAAGAAAAACGCACTTCAAAGAGAAACACTCTTCAAAGAGAAACGCACTTCAAAGAGAAACGCTCTTCAAAGAGAAATGTACTTCAAAGAGAAACGCTCTTCAAAGAGAAACGCTCTTCAAAAGCGAAATGCTCTTCAAAAGAGAAACGCTCTACAAAACAGAAATGCGCTTTCTGAAGAGAAACACTTTCAGAACAGAAACACTTTTTCAAAAGAGCTCTTTAACAAGAGAAACGCTCTTTCAAAAGAGAAAGCTCTTCAAAACAGAAACGCTCTTCCAAAAGAGAAAAGCTCTTCAAATTTGCTTCAATATCTTGTCCAAGGTTCTCTCAAGGACTATTCCTGCTTCACTTCGCATTGGTATTTTTGGTCTTCCGAAAGAGTATTCTCGATACTCCACTGGAAGTAGTAGCTTTTACCTCCGTAATTGCTAGACGCCACCTCCTCCTTAAAGGTGTACAGGAGGATTTTCCCGAATTGTAGGAAAGAACCGCCCTCTCCACCTTTTGAAAAAATGCACATGCGCAACGCTCTACCTGCTCCCGAGACGGAACGCCTACTAAAACGTGTGCGAGAGACGTGACGAGCCCAGTTCTCCTTGTGCACGCTCTGTTTACAAGTCACAAGTCGGCATCGCTCACACGAGCTCACTTTACAAGAAGATTTGCAAACTAATCAACCCTGGAAAGTTACAATATAGACGGAGATAACTTTTACTGGAAGTGATTTGAAATGGATTTCTCCAAATAGAAGCCAAACTTTACCTGTGGAGTAGAAACTTGGCGACTGAAGCGTCAGTGGGAAGCCCAACCTGGGCTTTCAGCGCCATCGTGTGAAACAATCTCCCAAAAACACTCTGGTCATGTTTCTCTCTTCCGAAGCCTTTCTCTTCTTCTCATACACTTCCAAGACACTTGTTCTCATGCGACCCTCTGCCATTTTCAAAGTACCCGGTGAGAACTGCGAGCTCGCTGAAGGCGTAGCTCACCATATACACCTGAAAGCGCGCATGCGCAGAAAGTGAAAACTAATAGATCCACGCTACCTGGGGACGAGCACGTACGACGGCCTGACGTAATATATCACCAGAATGATTGACAGTTGGGAGGACCAATAGTCTTGATGATCCACCCGGAAAAAGAACATCCTCCTGTACACCTTAAAGTGGAAATCCACAACAGCCCCTTCCAAAACACAATGGATTAAGGAGGTCATGTCCTTTTCAAAAGTGGAGAAAATTAGATACTCAAGAAGGGGAAACTTGAAACAAAATTCTATAATAAATGGCAACCGTTTATTGATGTCTTTGTGACAACATAAACATCCCCACATTCCCTCCTTTCTATTTGCTTGTTTATGTTTATTTATTTTTATTATTATTATTTTGACATCTATTTGATTTATTCTTATGTTTAAGTTCTTAGACTTATTATTCTGTACAGACTGTGTTTAAGTATTTTTTTTAATTGAGTTGTCTTTTTTGTAATTATTTGTTCTCAAAAAATATACAAATTTGAATTGAATGGTGTATACAAACATTTAATGCTGACATTAATGTGCCTTGGTATATTTGAATGCCTTTGATATTCTTGTATACGCATCAATACAAAAATATGAAACAAGAGCCTGAAACAGTAGAACATGTGGTGGTGTCCCGTCCCAGGTTGACCAGTCTATATACGCCTCTACGAAGGCTGCTGGAGGCTCTGGGAGAGGCTCTTTCTGTCTCCCTTTTGGTTTTTGGTCCAAAGTATACAAAACAAAAAAAGGCAACAGTGATCTTATTGAATTTCATCTTTGCATGTGCAAAACCTTCCATTTGGCAAAGCAGGAAGAACCAGGTCTCAGGTGTTGGTTTTACTGATCCTCTGCATGTTTTTAAGGGTCTGGTCGCTGCTCGCCTGAGGAGGAACAGCTTTTATAAACTCACAAAAAACTTGACCGGTTTTATTTCATTGTGGGGAACCAAGCAGGTCCTGTGCTCCCTTGGTGAGGAGGGCTGTCTGATTGTGAACTTTTAATATTCTATGTGATCTTGTGTTCTTATAGCCCACCACAGTGTGTGACATGTTTGTGGTTCCACTCTGTGTGATTGTCTGCAAACTATTGTTTTCCTTCGTGAGGATGGATAAACATGGATTTCATTGATTTTTGTGTTTTTTAAATAAAGGTTTTTTCAAGTCAAGTCTTCTTGTTCTTCTTGACCTAAGACCTAATAAACATATTGATTTGCAGAGTACTGAATGAATGAATTAATACATGAATGAACAGTTTATTTCGGTTAGAGTTCTAGAACAAAAATTTTGCACAAACAATATTTCCACAATATACTTGCAACCGAAATGGGTATAGGCTGAAGCCAAGGCTTATTTTAGCCTATCCCTTAAAAACCCGTGCGGTTACCCCAGACACCAGTGATTGTCTAAGTCTGTTTCCTTATAATCCGCACAGACAGGGAGTGACAATCTTTCTCCCCGAGAAGAGAGAAAAGATACAGTGAGTTATAAACCTACAAACCTTGAGAATGGATTAACACAGGAGTTTATTACAAAAGACAGAAAAAGTACTGGCCTTTACAAGAATATTCCCGGGTTTTGAAGCATGGCACCACGAAAGGATTTTGCTCCAGAACCACGTCAGCAGAGAGCGACAGAGAGAGAGAGAGAAAGAGAAAGAGTGAGAATCAGAGAGAGACTCTGAGCTCGCGCCGGAAATGCTGCTTCTTTCATAGTCTTGCGGTCAGTCTCCGCCTTCCTGTGGCTGTTTGATGGGGGGCTGCTTGAAGGGAGGCTGTTTGATGGAATTGTTTGAGGGGGTTGTTTTCTTGCCAGTAAGCTTCACACAAACAAAGAATCACAATCAACCCCCATTGCATGTCCGCAGTCTTCCACACCCCCCGAGGTTTATCTTTAGATAGTCATGAGAAGCCAGGCCTGGCTGGCTCCGGTGACTTTTAACATGATACAAAAGATATAATCACGTTTTAAAAAAGCAACTGGAGAAAGAAAAAAAAATAATAATAATAAACATAGCAGTCATAATACGGGAGAAAAAATGAATATAGAACATAACAGAAGTAACACATGAGAAAAACCAAACAAAACAGAAATTATTGTTCATTGTAAACTAATTATTTGTCCTTTTACTGTTTTTTGCAGCAGAGCAGTGATTTGCACAGTTTGAAGTCGTCACTGAGACGTTCCATAAACCTCCCAGAATAGAAACATCTGGATTTCACGTTGGTTCTCACACCACCTTTTTCAAATATACACCGTCCTCTTAGTTGTAGTTGTTTTCTCTTCATTTAAAAACATTTTGAATAGTTGTGGGAAGACTTTTATTCTTTATTCGAAGTAGTATTTCTAATGTTCTTAAATATGCTATATCTTTAAATTTTAATGTGCAAGAGGCAATAAATAGTTTATTAGTATTTTCTCTGTAGGAAGCTTTATTTATTATTATAATTATTTTCTGGAGTTTAATGATAGGGTCTATATATGTTCTATATGTGTTTCCCCAAACCTCAACACAGTATGTCATACATGGCATAATAAGTGAGAAAAACAATATTCGCAAACATTTCTTATTCAGAAAGTCACTTGTTTTATAAATAATACCAATAGTTTTAGATCATTTATTTTTCATATATTCTATGTGTGGCTTCCAACTAAGTTTATCATCGAGCATGACCCCCAGGAATTTGGTCTCATGTACTCTTTCAATTCGTACTCCATTTAGGATTAATTGAATGTTGCAGTTTGTCCGAGTCCAACCAAACACCATACATTTTGTTTTATTTTCATTTAATGATTACTTATTAATATCAAACCATTCTTTGAATGAGATCATCACTATTTCTACTGTTGTCAACAGTACTGCTTGTTTCATGTATGGCATTCCTACCCTCTAAGAATATTGTAAGTAATATGATGTCTCACAAACAGAGCAGCATTTCACCGACTCTGACGGACACTTCAGTTTGAACAATGCTCAGCAGCTGGTGTCCGTTTTTGGAAAAATAGTAAGTTAAGAACTTCTTTAGGATTTTTGAACGATTTTAAACCAAATGATTAATTATGAATATAGTTTATTGTATTATGTCTCACTTCACAGAACAGTGAAAGCAGTGAAACCAGACAGGCCGGACTGGACCGTCTTGACACCCGGACATTTGGATACATCTGCAGTCGAGACACTTGGACTTCCACGTTTTGATGGACAGTACCACTTTGTTGAAAAGGTGGCACAGCCGTTGTCTGTCCTTGTTAGCTAAATGGAATAAAGGCTTAATGCATCTGTCATACTCTCAGTGTGAGTGGTTTTGATAGTGTGATTAAAATGTTCTTTCCTGGAAACAGTTGTGCCTTATGTTATTTATCTTCTAATTTATGATTTTAAACAATAATATTCGATCCCAAACGATATTCACCAGCCACCACTACTACTGGTACCAGTCCAGTTCCACGTCCCGCCTGGCGGGGGCGATACTGAGCAGAACGCTGCTCCCCGGAAAGCGAAGAAGAATCCTTAAAGCGACAGACACCGACCCGCGCTCCTCTCGGCTCCATCTTCACCTCTCGCTCCCTGCAACATGCTCGCCGTCAGACACGCTCTCCGGCTCGGCTCCAGGCTGTGTGTGCCCGCGGTGGCCCGGCGGGGCTGCTCCGGAGCCTCCGTGCCGGTGGACGACGTGGTGAACGGGCTGACGGACGACCAGATCCAGGTTCGCTTCAGGGGCCGACGCAGGCAAAGTTCACTGCTCTGTACAAAGAAAGACAACAAAACACCTCCGCTGCTTTTAAAGCGCTCACATAGAAACAGTAAATACGTGTGAAATGTCGATGATTGAGTTTGACACTGTGGAGAAATGTTGGTTTAAAGCCACACGACGTGATGACATAAGAAGGGAAGGGGCGGGGCTAACGAGTCCTCGAGTCGGGACACACTGCGGGGTAAACTAGTTCATGTTTAAACTGTTTAATTAAACTAGTTAACGTCCGCCTGGAGGTAAACTGCTGCTCGGAGCAGGTCGGGACCAGGTGGAGCAGGTCGGGACCAGCAGGTCAGCTGCTGGTTCCGGGTGAAGGAGAAGCTGGCAGCAGGAGGTGGAGCTCCTCCAGGACGGAGGTGATTGGAGGCCCGGTTCTCCTCCTCCTCCTCCTCCGACCTCCCGGGTCTGGTCGTTACACGAATAATAATGTTCTCATGCGATCCAGGACACTGACTAGTAATCTGACTAGTAACCTGACTAGTAACCTGACTAGTACACTGACTAGTACACTGACTAGTTACCTGACTAGTAACCTGACTAGTACACTGATTAGTACACTGACTAGTTACCTGATTAGTACACTGATTAGTGCACTGACTAGTTACCTGACTAGTGCACTGACTAGTACACTGCCTAGTAACCTGACTAGTTACCTGATTAGTACACTGACTAGTACCCTGACTAGTGCACTGCCTAGTAACCTGACTAGTACACTGCCTAGTAACCTGACTAGCAACCTGACTAGTACACTGATTAGTAACCTGATTAGTGCACTGACTAGTGCACTGACTAGTAACCTGGCTAGTACACTGACTAGTACACTGACTAGTGCACTGCCTAGTAACCTGACTAGTAACCTGATTAGTGCACTGCCTAGTAACCTGATTAGTAACCTGACTAGTTACCTGACTAGTACACTGCCTAGTAACCTGACTAGTACACTGATTAGTGCACTGACTAGTTACCTGCCTAGTAACCTGACTAGTAACCTATGTTGAGGATTTCAGGTTTAAAACCTTCCTTGAGCTCCTTGAGATTCGACATAAAAAGCCCAGCATGTGATCAACGGCTCTACTTTCTATCCAATAAGTCAGAACATCATCATAATACGTTTTATTCATGAAATATTCTCCAAAGAGTGGATGAGACTTTTCTTTTCTGGAAATATCCCCATAAGAGTTTGAATGGCTAAACTCACTTTAAAGTGTCTTACTTTTGCACATTCTTCTTACCTTCACATACTTAATTTTGTACTTTTCAGTCAAGCAGTCTTTAGTTTATCCAACATTAACAGTTGTGCAACTTCATAACAAACGCATACATGTGCGGATTTAAAACCACAGTAAAGTAAAACACCCCAAAAGTCAAATATAATATAGCTAAAAAATAGACTAATAGACGAAGAAAAGACATACCGATGAATATTAAGCCATGGAATCATAAATTACTATGTAAAAGCCAGACTAAAGGTATGAATATAAAATTTGCAAAGAATATATTGTCATCCTATTTCAGAAGCTCTGGTTTCCTGAAAATCAATTTTTCCTTAATTTCATGTATATATTTGACTTCAAACATGTTGTGTTGCTGTTTCATATTGTATCTCCTTTTTTCCATGAAGTTCTTTTACTGAAAAATAATGTGCAAGATTGAAAGGCCGTCACGTTGGCTCCTGTCACATTAATGGTGTGTCTCTACCGCCGGGCTGCCAGACATGAGCGTGTCTGTAGGGCTGGAGGTGCCGCCGCCTTACGGCGCTCTGGGGATTGATGGAGGTCAAGAGCTCAGGGACTCACAGCGGTGACCCGCCACGTCTCTGATCCACGACACCAGAGAAACACTCGTTTTGTTTCCAGCTCTAGAGAGAAGCTCTTAGCTTCCTGCTAAAACGACTGCTTCTGTTCCCTCCAGGCAGCTGAATGAAAAAGTCTTTCTCAAGCTAAAGGTTCTGGTTTGGATAATGTTAGAGTGCAGAATGGTGACTGATGGTTCCCTGCTGTGACACACGGGCCAATCAGTGGCTCCGGATCAGGGTTTGAAGCTGCACTAGTGATCTGCTGCTTTCCTGCTGATGTGGAATGGATTGATTTATAGAAACGTGCAGGACAAGAACCAAACCAAGATGTCTGCACGTGTGCATCGTTACAGATTTGATATACTTAAACAAAATTCATTCATTCATTATTCATGTGCAGATGCTTTGTCTTCATTCTGTTGTGTCTGTAGAATAGCGACTCTGATAAATGCTTGTCGTCTTCACAGTTGAGGAACACGGTTCGTAAATTCCTCACAGAAAAACTGGCACCGTACGCCGATGAGATCGACAAGAACAACGCCTTTCCAGGGATGCGGGTGAGTTGAAAGAGTTTCTGTTGTGTACTAATAAACCACCAGAGGTAAGAAGAGTTCGATCTGCAGCTGTTCAGGATTCATGGAAACTCTTCCTGTGTTGACTTTCTGCTCGCCAGGCGTTTTGGAGAGAGATGGGAGACATGGGTCTGCTCGGCATCACCGCTCCGGGTATGTGGAGGAATAGTTGTACGCATTTGCAGTTTCACCATTAGTAACAAGAAGGCCGTTGCTGGGCTAATCCCCCGCCGGAGGGCTTTATATTTTCTCACAAAGCAGCTCTAAGGCAGCACACTTGGTACACTAGAGGGTGTTCCATGGGTCCTAGTAGATAATTATGTACAATCTGAAAGGTCTTCTTCATAAGCTATGTCAAAATACGTCTCCAGAGCCCAAAAGGTGTTTTTATGCACTTAGTGACCCTGTGACCTGATATGCAAATTAGGTCATGGTCACCATGGTGCCCCTTCTCCCCAGGTGGAGTGTCCATGTGTGAAGTTTGGTGACTGTGGGCCCAGGAACTGCTGAGAAATGAGGAGAAATGTTTATATGAAAATACATGTATTGTGCAACCATGACGAGCAAACTTCAGACCCTACCAATCTTCAAGGTGAAGGTCAGGTCACTTGGTGTACTGGAGGTTATCCCTGGAGTGTGTATCATGTGTGTATAAAATTTCAGAGCCCTAGCTCAAAAACCTAGGCCTCCAGAGCCCAAAATGTGTTTTTAAGCACTTCGTGACCCTGTGACCTACTTAATATGCAAATTAGGTCAAGGTCACCATAGTATCCCTTCCCCCTCTGAGATGTATCCACATGTGAAGTTTGGTCACTGGGCCCAGGGGTTGTCGAGATATAGGTAGAAACATTCGAACGTACGGACGTACGGAGACTGTTTTAAGATCCCCCTTCGGGGCCTATCAGCCACGGCGGGGGATAATAACTGGAATTGCTGCTGATTAAATGTAGTCACTAGTTTCACTGGTGTTTTTGTTAAACCTCCTGGGCAAAACTTCTCAGACACCAGCCTGAGGTGGACTTCAGGTGCTCCTGAGGAGACGGTCTCACTCTGCCGAGCTTGTAGCCAGCCTTCCAGAAGGGAGTTTAGTTGCAGGGCTGCATTAACCGGAGGAATATAAATGTGTTTGTGTGTTTCAGTGGAAGACGGGGGAACTGGTCTGGGCTACCTGGACCACGTCATCGTGATGGAGGAAATGTCTCGGGTGTCGGCTGCCGTGGCTCTCAGTTACGGCGCCCACTCCAACCTCTGCATCAACCAGATGGTTCGCCACGCCAACGAGGAGCAGAAGGAGAAGTACATGCCGAAGGTTTGCAGGGTTTCTCTGATGGAGGGGGTCAAACATAAGGCCCGGGGGTCAAACCGGCCGCAAGAGGCTCAAATGCGGCCGAACCACCGAGCTCATTGGAAAGACTTTCAAGAAAACGTTGAGTTTTCACAGATTTCTTCAGAGTAGTGAACCTGAAGTGAAAAGTGTTGGACGCCCCTGCTGCTTCAGTTGAAGCTGGTCTTTGTCTTTGTCCTCAGCTAATGACGGGAGAGCACGTGGGCGCGCTGGCCATGAGCGAGCCCAATGCTGGGTCGGACGTTGTTTCCATGAAACTGAAAGCCAAGAAGAAGGGTAGGAACCAGGAAGTGTGAAGAATTGTGTTTGTCCATTATTGATGCTTGAAACCAACATGAAATCATCTCCTATCAGCTGTTGCCTCCCTGTACGTTGTACTTGGTTTCACAGTTGTGTCCTTGGATAGGTGACTACTACGTTCTGAATGGGAACAAGTTCTGGATCACTAACGGGCCGGACGCTGACGTTCTGATCGTGTACGCTAAGACCAATCCCGAGGCTTATCAGAAGGGCATCACAGCTTTCATTGTGGAGAAGGTAGATCCAGCCGGATGAAGGGTTGTTCTCGTGGCTCTTCATGTTCCACCTCCTCACCTACTGAAGGGTTTTCAATCAATGACAGAAGGTTTGGGTTTGTGCTCCTGTAGGGAATGCCAGGGTTCTCCACGGCACAGAAGCTGGACAAGCTGGGCATGAGAGGCTCCAACACCTGCGAGCTGATCTTTGAGGACTGTCAAATCCCAGGCAAGTAGAGAGAATCACTGGTGCTCATTGTGCTGCACGTGTGCAGCTGCATTCTCTTCATGCACATGAAGTGTCTCTTTATTGCTTTGGTTTTAGAGAAGAATATTCTTGGGCCGCTGAACAAAGGAGTGTACGTGATGATGAGCGGTCTGGACCTGGAGAGGCTGGTCCTGGCTGCTGGACCAATCGGGTGACTGACCGTTTCTGATGCTGCTTCGTCACATTACAACTCAGACGTTAGAGACGTGTCTTGTTCAGCCGATGTTTGTGGGGAGAAGTGAAAGCATTGAGGAGCAGTTGATTCACGAAAAGCATTGGCCTATAAACCGTATGGGTGGAAAACAACCCAGAGGATTTCTCCACATTGTAACTGGCCAAAGACAGAGGAGGGGCGCCGCCGCCACACCAAACATCACATAACACGTCGCCGCCACGCCGCCCAGCTGTACCGGCTCACTGTTGGTGGAGCAATAAATATGCAGCAACATTGAAGTTCCTGCATCCAAACCAGTAATGCCAGACTTAGATATAAACAAGAAGGCCGTTGCTCGGCTAATGCCCCGCCGGAGGGATTTATATTTTCTCACAAAGCAGCTCTAAGGCAGCACACTTGGTACACTAGAGGGTGTTCCATGGGTCCTAGTAGATAATTATGTAGAATCTGAAGGGTCTTCTTCATAAGCTATGTCAAAATACGTCTCCAGAGCCCAAAAGGTGTTTTTATGCACTTAGTGACCCTGTGACCTGATATGCAAATGAGGTCATGGTCACCATGGTGCCCCTTCTCCCCAGGTGGAGTGTCCATGTGTGAAGTTTGGTGACTGTGGGCCCAGGAACTGCTGAGAAATGAGGAGAAATGTTTATATGAAAATACATGTATTGTGCAACCATGACGAGCAAACTTCAGACCCTACCAATCTTCAAGGTCAAGGTCAGGTCACTTGGCGTACTAGAGGTTATCCCTGGAGTGTGTATCATGTGTGTATAACATTTCAGAGCCCTAGCTCAAAAACCTAGGCCTCCAGAGCCCAAAATGTGTTTTTAAGCACTTTGTGACCCTGTGACCTACTTAATATGCAAATTAGGTCAAGGTCACCATAGTATCCCTTCCCCCTCTGAGATGTATCCACATGAGAAGTTTGGTCACTGTGGGCCCAGGGGTTGCCGAGATATAGGTAGAAACGTTCGAACGGACGGACGTACGGACGTACGGAGACTGTTTCAAGATCCCCCTTCGGGGCCTATCAGCCGGGGGATAATCAGCCTTAGCATCAAAACATGCGAGCACACTTTGTATAATGTACTTATTTAAATTTGCACTAAAACAAAGCAGCTCTGAGTGGACACTGAACTAAAAGGAGTTTTTCAGCCGTGTTTTAAGGTTTTATACAGCCTCTATTGTCAAAATCACTAAAACGTGATTGTTTCAGCAGTTTTGAACCAGATGTTTCTACCTTGTTAGCATCATGCAGGCGGTGTTGGACTCGGCGATTCCTTATCTTCACGTCAGAGAAGCTTTCGGACAGAAGATTGGACACTTCCAGGTCTGCACGCCGGCTCTAATTTCACTTTTAGTTGAACATGAGTGACTCTGACGTGACGATGTGCTGCTCAGCTGATGCAGGGAAAGATGGCCGACATGTACACCAGGCTCAGCTCCTGTCGCCAGTATCTGTACAACGTGGCCCGAGCGTGTGACAAGGGACACTTCAGTGCAAAGGTGAGAAGAATCTTCTCTCTCCGCTCGGTTCTGCTGCTGCTGCTTCACTTCCTCTCCTTCAGCCACTGAGGCTCGGTGTTGTTGCAGGATTGTGCTGGAGTCATCCTGTATTGTGCTGAGAACGCCACGCAGGTCGCTTTGGATGGCATCCAGTGTTTGGGTAGGTGATTTACTGGGGTCTTCCATTTGCAAAAACACAATTGCGCAAACTCTGCTGGTTTTATGTAAATACTTAACACGATTCACAAAACCACACACCCAATCTGGAAAGTACCTTCAAAATCCTGCAAAATGAAGCACTGCAACCAAAACTGCACGCAGCATCATCAATATCAAACTTCTCTACCCATTTTGGTCTTCACAACTGCACACTGTTGGGCTTAATGTGAAGCACTCACATATTCAGTGTACTTTGACATAACACTAAAATCATTCAAATTGTAGAATGTTCTTCGGATTGTTCATATACACATAAATATTTGTGGCTACACTCGTGCTGTTGACATTTTTTCAATTTTCCACCAGACTAGTGGGTTCATACCTTCCACTGCAGTCAGTACGGGTTTCCAGTACACTGGGAAACCATGTTACCTGCAGTGTACTGCAGTCAGTATTGTACTTACATCCGCATGTGCTCATCTGAGCTTTTGTTTCTTTGGGAGTTTCTCTCAATAAAACACATTCTACAGTTGTCTCAGTCAGAATCGTTCCGCTTGACAATGTGAACAGACTATATACAGCTATGTTAAAAAAAATAGCAGTGTTTTTAAAAAAGTGACTAAAGCTCAAAATCCTTATAATATTTTTTATTTCCTTTCATTAGGAACGCTGCACATGGTATTGCACAACAAATCATGAAGAACAAAGTATCAATATTTAATTACTTTACAGAATATGAAGGAAAAGGTGATATTTCTGTGTTCCAAAAAATAGCAGTGTCGGCATTTCTCATTGCAAACTCAAATATGTACTAAATGAACTGAAAAAATATTAACATTTAGCAATCCTGACAATCAGTTAACTAATATTTCGTTGAATAACCCCTGTTTTTGATAACTGCTGCACATCTGTGCTGCATGGAGTCAACCAACCTCTGGCACCTCTGAACAGGAACATTGGACAACCTTCCACAATTCCTCTGCATTTTGGGGTTTTGCCTCAGAAACAGCACATTTTATGTCACACCACAAGTGCTCAATTGGATAAAGGTCCGGGGATTGGGCTGGCCACTCCAGAACCTCGATTTTGTTGGTCTGGAACCAAGATTTGGCTGCTTACTGGTATGTTTGGGGTCATTGTCCTGTTGAAACACCCATTTCAGGGGCATTTCCCATTCGGCATAAGGCAGCATGACCTCCTCAAGTATTGTGATGTATCCACATTGATCCATGATCCCTGGTATGCGATATAAAGGCCCGACACCATGGTAAGAGAAACAGCCCCATATCACGATGCTTCACGGTCTTCAGAGTGTGCTGGGGCTTTGATTCAGGGTTTGGGGGTCGTCTGACAAACTGGATCCAAAAAGAACAATCTTACTTTCATCAGTCCACAAAATGTTTCTCCATTTCTCCAGAGGCCAGTCGACATGATGTTTGGCAAATGCAATCCTCTTCAGCACATGTCTTTTTTGCAACAGTGGGACTTTGCGGGGGCTTCTTGCTGGTAGATTAGCCTCACATAAGCTAATTGCTAATGGTCCCAGCACTCACAGGTCCCTTCAGACCGTCTCCGACCTCCCTGGAGCAGACCCTTGGCTCAGTCTTTGCCATTCTGACTATCCTTCGGTCCATTCCAGTGGTAGTCTTCCTTGGTTTGTCTTTCCATTTTAAAGCATTGGAGATCATTTTAGCTGAGCAGCCGATAATTTCCTGCACTTTTTTATACGTTTTCCCCTCAACAATCAATCTTTTTAATCAAAGCACGCTTTTCTTCTGAACAATGTTTGGCACGACCCATCTTCCATCAGTTTTTACAGAGAATTGCCTGCACAACACGTGCTGGCTTCATCCTTCAATAAGGGCCACATGATTGACACCTGTTTCTTTCACATAATGAATGATTGACCTCCACACTGCTAGTTTTCTGAACACGCCCCTTTGACTTAATGAGTCAATTACACAGACCCAGGAGTCTTCATATCATCAAAGTTGGGTCTGTTGGTTCCTCTGACTTTACTACACCTGCTGGTAAATTATTTTCCATTTATTATTATGTTTTATACCAAAAACAGTGATTTATCTGGTTCGTCATGTTGGACTGCTATTATTCTGAACATAGCTGTATATATATCTATCACATGTCCACACCAATGCATTTATAGCTATATGCTGCATATACACACATACATTTACATATCCATATATAAACCCCTTGACGATCATATCGATAAGTAAATTTATATTCTATGGAAATATATCTAGACAAAATAGGTGATCTATATTCGAGTATGCATACATCGTATGTCTAGTTACATGCCTGGAAAGGGGTAGGAAGAAGTAAAGCATATGTAGGTGTGTATACAAACGTATATAAAGAACAAATGTCTAGTTTTTCATGCATTGGCATTAATAACCAGCAGTTCTCAGTTCACTCTAGAGATCGTCGTTTGTCAACAGGTGGGAACGGCTACATCAACGACTACCCAACAGGCCGATACCTGCGGGACGCCAAGCTGTACGAGATCGGGGCGGGCACCAGTGAAGTTCGCCGGCTCATCATCGGCCGAGCGTTCAACAGCTTGTACAAGTAGAGAGGAGAGAGCAGCCGATGAGCCAGGACGGTACTCGTACCACAGCCTTACCGTGTGAACTGGAGCGGCCGCTCGGGTCAAGCTCCCACGTGTTTCCGAATTCAAATCAAATGGGATCAGCATGAAATCAGGCAGATTGTTTTTCTTTTTTTGTACTGAAAGTGGCCTTCGTAGCATTTAGATTTTTTTCCGGTTAGAAGCTGCAGAGACTCTTGACACACATGAAACTTTGCACGTCCGCAGGGTGAGAAACACTCCAATCACACATCAAACTCACAAACTCAGTCCAAATAATGTGTGAGAGGCTGGAAATCAAACAGGATCACTTCCACTACAGTATAAATGTATTTTTTTCATCTGTGAAACTATTGTATATAACAGGAATGTAGTCCAGATCTTCAGGAAATTCCCAGTTTAATTGATTTGAAGCTGAACCAGAAGAGATGACCCGCCGGTGGACGACAAGGTCACATTTCCTCGAGGAGCAAACATCTGTCCACATCTGTGATGTCCGTCTTCTCCTCTGCACAGATTTCTATGAATATCACTGTAGATGTACAGTATGACGTTATGATCGTTGTGTTTGCCATAAATAGGAGTGGAATCATTAAAAGGTGTGTGTGTGTGGTGTGTCTGCTCTCCAGCAGTGGTTTAATGAGCCACAACAACCAAAGTGACAGTCAAGCTGCTTCCTGATGTACAACGTGACGTGTAGTTGAGTACAAAAGAATTTCCCTATGGGATTAATGAAGCATTTCTGTTCCATCGGTGGTTATGAAATATTCTGATGCTCTCCGTAACTTTCGGAAAGCTGCCGGTAATTTTAGCAGTTAAAGTTGTCGATACACTATAGGGGTGCGTTTGCTCCAAATTTAGAATCAAGTGTATTTTAAGTTTAAAGTTGCCTCTCCATAGTAAAGGTATATTCGTCTATTTTACCTATTGCTTTTTTTTTTTTTAACCCTGCATGCCCCTGTCTTTCCATATTGCTGCTGCTGGAACTGTGAATTTCTCTTGGAGATCATTAAAGTATTTATCTATCTATCTATCTATCTATCTATCTAAAGCTGCACATAATTTCACAGCCCGTGTGTGAACACAAACCTAATCATTCAGTGGATTGAACACTGTGTTTGGTTCTTGGGTCAAAGTTTCATCTACAAAAAGCCGTTAAATCGATGCAGCGGAGCACACGTGAACCTTTTCCATTAAAATCTGATTTACTTGCACCAGACATCATTCATCCGTCTTGAACTTGAGCGATTTGTCTTGTGTTGGTTCCGATCGCCTCTGAGTGACCCTCAGCTGACGCTCTCCTGTCCAGCAGCTGTTAAAATGATTCACTGTGGGCTTATAGCCTCGTCCCGCCCTGCAGCGACGCCGCGGCTGATTGATGGACAAACGATGGTGTGGTTGGACCTGGATGACGTCCAGTGTCACATTCACTCCCCTCCGTGATGAAACACTGAACGATTAACCACATCCACAATCTGAACTTTTATCTCTTGACCGAGATCCAATCTGTACATCAGTGTGTTTTAACGGTGCAGAATCAATACGACTGTCCGTGAGAGAGGGCAGCTCTGCTTTATTACAGGAGTCCTCACCCGGAAATTACCTTTCCTTGTTAAAACGCATGTATTGGTGTTGGACCTCAGTTGAAACGTGGCTGAGTTGCTGAGGGTTTTTTTTGTTTGAGCTCTTTGTTCAAACTGGAATCACAAACTGGAAGGTTCTTATTGTGCTCCTGTGATGTCATCAACACAATATGCTATTAGGAACCATCGCTGTTAAATTTAGCCGCTACCTGTTAACCGCAAGCCACTAACGTGACTGTATGAACTTTGAACTTCATGTGGTTTACAAATGACCCCGTGTTTAATTAGAAATCTCTGGGCGCCTTGCTCTGCCACCTTCATGTTTGTAGACGGCTCCCCCGTCGTTTTATATTTTCATTTTTCGTGTGGGCATAGGACTGCTAAGGCTATCGCTATGCTATCACTATGCTATGTTATCGCCATGATTGACAGCTCGTGCGGCCAATCAACTCATGCAAAAACATCCTCCCAGTTAAAATCTCACATGAACTCTTGTGAGAAGAAGTTGTGTAATGAAAAAGGGCAGAATGAGCTCAATGAGTGTTTCTCCTAATAAATGTGAAGAATTGACTGAAACAAAGTGAGGGAGACGCGTCGTGTGCTACCAGGTAACGACTCCTTGGTTCCAGCGTTTGGTCTGGTCTGAGAGGGGACGGTGGACAGCAGGGGACGGTGGAGGAGACGGTGGACAGCAGGGGATGGTGGACAGCATGGGACGGTGGACAGCAGGGGACGGTGGAGGAGACGGTGGACAGCAGGGGATGGTGGACAGCATGGGACGGTGGACAGCAGGGGACGGTGGACAGCAGGTGAAGGTGGACAGCAGGGGACGGTGGACAGCAGGGGACATTGGAGACCTTCAGAGTCTCTTCTAGAGGACAGCAGAGCTGCTTCTCTACACAGGAAATACATTCAGTCACGTTTCATGCAGGATTTGAAAACCTTTGCTCTGTATTGTATTGAATTAAAACAAAAAAGGTTATTAAAATATAACTAACTAACTAAATAACTTATTAACTAACTAACTGTGCTGTGGATCCTCTCGTCCCTCCCAACAGATCAGTGTTTCTCTCTTACTAAACAGTAAACGTCTATAGTTCAGTCTATGGTTCAGTCTGTGGTTCAGTCCATGGTTCAGTCTATAGTTCAGTCTATGGTTCAGTCTATAGTTCAGTCTGTGGTTCAGTCTATGGTTCAGTCTATGGTTTAGTCTATAGTTCAGTCTGTGGTTCAGTCTATGGTTCAGTCTATAGTTCAGTCTATGGTTTAGTCTGTGGTTCAGTCTATGGTTCAGTCTATGGTTCAGTCTGTGGTTCAGTCTATAGTTCAGTCTATGGTTTTGTCTGTGGTTCAGTCTATAGTTCAGTCTATGGTTTAGTCTGTGGTCCAGTCTATGGTTCAGTCTTTGGTCCAGTCTATGGTTCAGTCTATAGTCCAGTCTATGGTCCAATCTATGGTTCAGTCTTAGGTTCAGTCTATGGTTTAGTCTGTGGTCCAGTCTGTGGTTCAGTCTATGGTTCAGTCTATAGTTCAGTTTTTGGTCCAGTCTGTGGTTCGGTCTAAGGTTCAGTCTGTGGTTCAATCTATGGTCCAGTCTGTGGTTCAGTCTAAGGTTCAGTCTGTGGTCCAGTCTGTGGTTCAGTCTAAGGTTCAGTCTGTGGTTCAGTCTAAGGTTCAATCTGTGGTTCAGTCTAAGGTTCAGTCTGTGGTTCAGTCTATAGTTCAGTCTATGGTCCAGTCTGTGGTTCAGTCTATGGTCCAGGCTATGGTTCAGTCTATGGTTTAGTCTGTGGTCCAGTCTATGGTTCAGTCTTTGCTCCAGTCTATGGTTCAGTCTATAGTCCAGTCTATGGTCCAATCTATGGTTCAGTCTTAGGTTCAGTCTATGGTTTAGTCTGTGGTCCAGTCTGTGGTTCAGTCTATGGTTCAGTCTATAGTTCAGTTTTTGGTCCAGCCTGTGGTTCGGTCTAAGGTTCAGTCTGTGGTTCAGTCTAAGGTTCAGTCTATGGTCCAGTCTGTGGTTCAGTCTAAGGTTCAGTCTGTGGTCCAGTCTGTGGTTCAGTCTAAGGTTCAGTCTGTGGTTCAGTCTGAGGTTCAGTCTAAGGTTCAGTCTGTGGTTCAGTCTAAGGTTCAATCTGTGGTTCAGTCTAAGGTTCAGTCTATAGTTCAGTCTATGGTCCAGTCTAAGGTTCAGTCTATGGTCCAGGCCATGGTTCAGTCTATGGTCCAGTCTATGGTCCAGTCTGTGGTTCAGTCTATGGTCCAGGCTATGGTTCAGTCTATGGTTCAGTCTATGGTTGCGTGTTTGAGACCACACATTTTTATTCCTCTCAATACCAGAAGGTTCCAGCAGAACCAGAATGTTCCAGCAGAACCAGAAGGTTCCAGCAGAACCAGAATTTCCCAGCAGAACCAGAAGGGTCCAGCAGAACCAGAATGTTCCAGCAGAACCAGAAGGTTCCAGCAGAACCACCTTGAGGACGACTGAATGTTTTCTTCATGTCAGGAACGAAACCAACAGACGTAACGATTTTCTGCTGCTTTAATCTTCAAGTCTGTTTTATTATCTTGTGTTTTGTCAGCCACAGTTTCCACTGATTTGTGATCAAAGCAGCTCTTTGTCTTTGTGGCTGCTGATGAAAGTGGCTCTGTTCTTGAAGCTGCTGTGATGAGAAGCTCCACTGGACCAGCAAACACCCACTGGTCCGTCTTCAGTCTGAACCTTTCTGAGGTTAAAACTCTGTTTCTTACCTTGTTTCACCCTCGGGACGCTTTGTTTTCTCTCCTGAGGTGCACAGGTTTGCAACAAATCAATAAATCAAAGCTCATCTGGGTGTAATTTGGCCTCTGGGTCAGCCGTCAGCCTGGCTGCAGAGGAAGCTGCTGTGTTGCACACGGTGGCTCATTATTTGGCAGGAAGGACTCCTCCCTCCGAGGAGGCGTGTGTGAAAGGCTCATTGTCCAGAACTCCAGCCTCTGGAGTCACCACGGAGCAGAACTGAGCCCAGGGCAAGGTTCTCCTGCTCCAATGTAATCAGATTACATTATCTGTGAGGAAACAAAGCCAGCAGCTTAGAAACATGGCACCAGAAGGATTTATTGTTTTATTAAAGTATTCTGGTAAGCTTTATGCACTGACCTCCACTTTCTAAGGTTCATTTGTACAATAGACTGTGACAGAGTACACACATATTCAGACTTTTCAAAAAGGACACAAGGTTTTATTTTAAAGTTTATATTTATTCAGATGTGTTGATTCATAGAGGGACAATATCACAGTATCAGTACATGAGGGGAGAAAAACCACTAGTTTTATTATCTTCCACAGCAGCATTGTAGACACTGACAACTTAAACGTGTTCACTTACATTTGATGACTTTTATGGTTTCATCAGACAGTTTTGAAACTATTACTTTATTAAAACACACAGGTTTTTTTTTATCAACTGAATTAAGTGTAGTTAAGACATGTTAATAATTAAAAACACACTTTTTCATCTCAACTCAGCGTAGCTGAATGTTGAAGTAAGAGAAAAGTGCGACATACCTAAAACTAACACTATAACAGCCAGACAAGACTTTTTCATGTATTCATTATGTCTTTTTCATTTGTTTATAACATGTCTACATTTTTTGTATGTTAAATTTCTATAAAATACGGCTTATTAGATAACCATCATCCCATACTGAGAATACATGTTCCACTCTATATTGTTTCATTCCATGTTTATACTAATATACACTTAAATGTGTTATTATTTGTTGTATATGTATTATAATATTATGCACATATTATCTGATATTTATACTGTTTTGAGATGTATGCTTTACAATCACTTCACACTCCATCACATCACTGGTGTACTATGATATCACTGGTGTATTATGACATCACTGGTGTGTTATGATATCACTGGTGTATTATGACATCACTGGTGTAATATGACATCACTGGTGTACTATGACATCACTGGTGTGTTATGATATCACTGGTGTATTATGACATCACTGGTGTAATATGACATCACTGGTGTACTATGACATCACTGGTGTATTATGACATCACTGGTGTAATATGACATCACTGGTGTATTATGACATCACTGGTGTATTATGACATCACTGGTGTATTATGACCTGACAGTACCTCAGTGTGTTTCAGCGTGGTCCTGCTGCAGTCAACTAATGAAAGAAGACACAAATCTGGACGTTTGACTTGAACGTGCTCTTCAACACAATTCAGTGGTAACCTTCTGAAAGCTGCTGACGCAGGCAGACGAAGGCTACTTGTGCTAAATGCTAATTCATGCAAACATGTGCTGGATGAGGACTTGAGATCAGAGCTGCAGCAGCTGGTCCAGAGCCACTTTGTGCTGCAGAGCTCCAGTTGGTGGACTGTAGAGCAGAAGAAGGATCCAGGGGGGGGTCGGGGTCTCTCCATATGCTTTTCATTGTGTCTCACACATGGAATATTCCTTTTATTCATTTTGAATATGGGAACAACATTTTTAAAGACATGTCGGACAAGCAGGTATTTTAGAAATATTATAAAGCCCTCTTGATTTTAAAGATCTCCAGTGAGGCAGTTTTTCAACCCTTCACATGGTCTCGTTGGTCCAAGAACCTTGTATTCAAGGTTTACTGCCCAAATCCAGCTTCTCCTTGATTCTCCTCCATTAGAAGATTGGATCACATGAGCAGCATCCTCAATCTGCTGTGACTGTGTGAGCTGGACTGGCTCCGCCCATCTTGGGAAGAGGAGGAGGCACTTTCTCTCATGGTGCCATGTGCCAGAGTGCATGTATGTATGTATGTATGTATGTATGTATGTATGTATGTATGTATGTATGTATGTATGTATTTTGCCAACTTTTCACAAAAACTATTAACCCAAATTCCATGACCTCTTCAGGGAAGATTTGTCTTCATCCAAGCACCAGCCACTTCTGAATAAATCCCCCACAATTGTTTAAAAATGTCCCAGACAAAGAGGAAGGGAGGGGACCGTCATGGACAAGCTCAAAGGAGATCAGCGTTTGTTGCCATGGAGACGCTCCGGGGAGTGTCAGGACCCCCGCTGTGAGGCAGGGCCTGGGTGGTGGACCTGTGTCCTGCTGTGATGCTGCCGGACAGGCCAGTGAGCATTGAGAGGAGCTAACGGCTAACGCTGGTCCTCCAACCTTGGTCAAGGTGAGGCGAGGTTATCTAGCCTCACCTTCTACTTTTGTTATGGAGGAGTTATTTTGTGCACATATATTTCGATAAAATATTAATGTATATTTCATCGAAATATATTTGCACAAAATAACTTATTTATTTGGATGATCATGAAAGGGTTAATGCACATGGTGTGTCTGTGTATCAGTGGGTTTTCACACGTTTTCACTTCCTGAAGATAATTAATTAATTTAATAAACCCAAGAAACAGGATTCCACTTATAGTGTAATAATACTTCATTCAACAAGGGTGTGTGTGTGTGTGTGTGGGGGGGGGGGGGGGGCTGGGAACAGAGATGTAACTGTAACAGAGATGTAACTAGAACAGGGATGTAACTAGAACAGAGATGAAACTAGATCAGAGATGTAACTAGAACAGGGCTGTAACTAGAACAGAGATGTAACTAGATCAGAGATGTAACTAGAACAGGGATGTAACTGTAACAGAGATGTAACTAGAACAGGGATGTAACTAGAACAGAGATGAAACTAGATCAGAGATGTAACTAGAACAGAGATGTAACTAGATCAGAGATGTAACTAGATCAGAGATGTAACTAGATCAGAGATGTAACTAGAACAGGGATGTAACTGTAACAGAGATGTAACTAGAACAGGGATGTAACTAGAACAGAGATGTAACTAGAACAGGGATGTAACTGTAACAGAGATGTAACTAGAACAGGGATGTAACTAGAACAGAGATGAAACTAGATCAGAGATGTAACTAGAACAGAGATGTAACTAGATCAGAGATGTAACTAGATCAGAGATGTAACTAGAACAGGGATGTAACTGTAACAGAGATGTAACTAGAACAGGGATGTAACTAGAACAGAGATGAAACTAGATCAGAGATGTAACTAGAACAGGGATGTAACTAGAACAGAGATGAAACTAGATCAGAGATGTAACTAGAACAGGGCTGTAACTAGAACAGAGATGTAACTAGATCAGAGATGTAACTAGAACAGGGATGTAACTGTAACAGAGATGTAACTAGAACAGGGATGTAACTAGAACAGAGATGAAACTAGATCAGAGATGTAACTAGAACAGGGCTGTAACTAGAACAGAGATGTAACTAGATCAGAGATGTAACTAGAACAGGGATGTAACTAGATCAGAGATGTAACTAGAACAGAGATGTAACTAGAACAGAGATGTAACTAGATCAGAGATGTAACTAGATCAGAGATGTAACTAGATCAGAGATGTAACTAGAACAGGGATGTAACTGTAACAGAGATGTAACTAGAACAGGGATGTAACTAGAACAGAGATGAAACTAGATCAGAGATGTAACTAGAACAGGGCTGTAACTAGAACAGAGATGTAACTAGATCAGAGATGTAACTAGAACAGGGATGTAACTAGATCAGAGATGTAACTAGAACAGAGATGTAACTAGAACAGAGATGTAACTAGAACAGGGCTGTAACTAGAACAGAGATGTAACTAGATCAGAGATGTAACTAGAACAGGGATGTAACTAGAACAGAGATGTAACTAGATCAGAGATGTAACTAGAACAGGGATGTAACTAGAACAGAGATGAAACTAGATCAGAGATGTAACTAGAACAGGGCTGTAACTAGAACAGAGATGTAACTAGATCAGAGATGTAACTAGAACAGGGATGTAACTAGATCAGAGATGTAACTAGAACAGAGATGTAACTGTAACAGAGATGTAACTAGAACAGGGATGTAACTAGAACAGATATGAAACTAGATCAGAGATGTAACTAGAACAGGGCTGTAACTAGAACAGAGATGTAACTAGATCAGAGATGTAACTAGAACAGGGATGTAACTAGATCAGAGATGTAACTAGAACAGAGATGTAACTAGAACAGAGATGTAACTAGAACAGGGCTGTAACTAGAACAGAGATGTAACTAGATCAGGGATGTAACTAGAACAGGGATGTAACTAGAACAGAGATGTAACTAGATCAGAGATGTAACTAGATCAGAGATGTAACTAGATCAGAGATGTAACTAGAACAGAGATGTAACGAGAACAGAGATGTAACTAGAACAGAGATGTAACTAGATCAGAGATGTAACTAGATCAGAGATGTAACTAGATCAGAGATGTAACTAGAACAGAGATGTAACTAGATCAGAGATGTAACTAGAACATGGCTGTAACTAGAACAGAGATGTAACTAGATCAGAGATGTAACTAGAACAGGGATGTAACTAGATCAGAGATGTAACTAGAACAGAGATGTAACTAGAACAGAGATGTAACTAGAGCAGAGATGTAACTAGAACAGGGCTGTAACTAGAACAGAGATGTAACTAGATCAGAGATGTAACTAGAACAGGGATGTAACTAGAACAGAGATGTAACTAGATCAGAGATGTAACTAGATCAGAGATGTAACTAGAACAGAGATGTAACTAGATCAGAGATGTAACTAGAACAGAGATGTAACTAGATCAGAGATGTAACTAGAACAGGGATGTAACTAGATCAGAGATGTAACTAGAACAGAGATGTAACTAGAACAGAGATGTAACTAGAGCAGAGATGTAACTAGAACAGGGCTGTAACTAGAACAGAGATGTAACTAGATCAGAGATGTAACTAGAACAGGGATGTAACTAGAACAGAGATGTAACTAGATCAGAGATGTAACTAGAACAGAGATGTAACTAGATCAGAGATGTAACTAGATCAGAGATGTAACTAGAACAGGGCTGTAACTAGATCAGAGATGTAACTAGAACAGAAATGTAACTAGATCAGAGATGTAACGAGAACAGAGATGTAACTAGATCAGAGATGTAACTAGAACAGAGATGTAACTAGAACAGAGATGTAACGAGAACAGAGATGTAACGAGAACAGAAATGTAACTAGATCAGAGATGTAACTAGAACAGAGATGTAACGAGAACAGAGATGTAACTAGAACAGAGATGTAACGAGAACAGAGATGTAACGAGAACAGAAATGTAACTAGATCAGAGATGTAACTAGAACAGAGATGTAACGAGAACAGAGATGTAACGAGAACAGAGATGTAACTAGAACAGAGATGTAACGAGAACAGAGATGTAACGAGAACAGAGATGTAACTAGACCAGAGATGTAACTGTAACTGCAGTAAAGCCCTGCTCTCGAGCGTCAGGTCCTCGTCTTGTGCAGCAGCTCGGCGCTGTGAGGGTTAACTGGTGTCATAAGACATTAAGTCGGAGAAGCCATCTGTCCGCCCAGCAGGACCAGGGACATGTGGACATGTGGACATGTGGACATGTGGCCGTGGCCCTTTAAGAAACTCCATGTTTTCGCTACATGATGCGTCGACATAAAAAGCGGATGATGCTGTTATGTAAAAAAGAAACAACATGCCAAAGTGATCGGTAGTTCCAGGAGCCGTGCGGAGCTCCAGCTCCACCTCTCCGGCTTCACGCTCGCAGTTTCCGGGCACAAGGAGGATTTTACGCACGAAGCGAAGCGGGGCAGTTTGGAGAGAAAACGATCGGACGATCCAGTCAACATGAGTCGTCCTCCGCACCGTTTTCCTCCGTCACTACACCTGACGCAGCTCCCTCCACCCTGACGGTCCCTCCTGCCTGCTGAACCTCCTGGGCCGGCGGGGGGCCGCTGCTCCGTGACGGTAAGAACCGGAACGCCTCGAACTGGAGTGTGAAGCAGGACAGGACAGGACAGCACAGGACAGGACAGGACAGGACAGCACAGGACAGGACAGGACAGGACAGGACAGCACAGGACAGGACGGAGCGGCTCGGATCAGCCTGGTAGCGCCAGGAGGAACCAGGAGGAACCAGGACAACGTGTCTCTGCAGACGCGGACTCGTCCTCCGCCTCTTCGACGCTCCTTTAACGTGAAACTTCAACGTGTTTGTGCGCAAAGTGCAGGTGAAGGAGCTGAACGGAGCGGAGTCACACACACACACACACACACACACACACACACACACACACACACACACACACACACACACACACACACACACACACACACACACACACACACACACACACACACACACACACACACACACACACACACACACACAGCTTCTTTATTCAGTATTTCTTGCTGCTGAACTTTTCGCAGTAATAGTTTGTTGGGAAGTTTGAAATCAAACCAAAATGTCTCATTGTTGATTGAAACAAAGTGCAAAGCCGCTGAGTTCCTCAGATGACGAGACACTTCGGATATAGATGATATAGAAGATCGTTTTCCAAAGTCATTCAATGAGTTTGTCTACGAAATAGCAGCAAACGTAACAGTCGGCCTGCTGGCCACACGTAACGAAAGTGTACTGAGAACAAACCTGTGATTTGAAGTTTCAGTGGGATGAAATTCAAATGAATAATGAGGGGCTTTGCAATTATTTACTCCAAAACAAAAGACAAAGTGTTGTGAGACTGTCCCTCCCACCAGAGAGCAGGAAGGATATGACATGACGTCAACCTCCGTCATACTTCAGCCATGAGGACAAGGTGACGATTTCAAGAAAAAATGCAAAACTTTTGTTGTGTGTTGGTGTTTGTTTACACGTCACTGTGCTGGAGCCCCAGGAAACCAGCTTGTGCTGCTGCAGGACCGACATGCTGGTCGTCAGGCTGCACGTCAGTAGATGGACAATCTATTTCCTCCAGCTGTCGTGAACCCCGGTCCAGACTTTTATTTTGACAGTCACTGTAACGACAATCCAACCTTGGTCCACGTAGTCCCTGTTGTCCTGTTGTCCTGTTGTCCTGTTGTCAATGTTTAGAGCATTTTGTTCTCTGCCTGCATGTGTGTGTGCTTTCATTACAAAAAGTACCAGCAGCAGCAACACATGCCCTGGAATGCTCACTTCTGTTCCCATGTAAACAAACATCATTTTTAAAACCTTGCTGTGTAAACAGGAAACTTTTCTGAAGTTACAACTCAAAAACGATGCGTTCTCCCTTGTCACGTGAAAACGGGGCACCGGGCTACTGTTTCTGTTTATGTCGCTTCACTAAATGTCAAACGGTGCATTTTCACTTCTTTGTAACAGCCTCAGACATTTTTTTTTAATAATCTGCCAAATATCTTCAAATTGTTAAGTGAGATCAAGATTTAACTGAGACCACACCTTTCAAAACACCACGAAATAAAGTGATGATCCACTGCTGTGGAAAGCTCAGCGGGGACCTGTGGTCAGCGTGGTCTGGTGCCTCCTCAGTGCCACGCTGGTGGCAATGGCTCCGTGTGGAGGAGCTGCTCCATCATGTGGAGGAGCTGCTCCATCATGTGTGGAGTCGCTGCTCCGGCTGTGGAGGAGCTGCTCCATCATGTGTGGAGGAGCTGCTCCGTGTGGACGAGCTGCTCCATCATGTGTGGAGGAGCTGCTCCATCATGTGGAGGAGCTGCTCCATCATGTGTGGAGTCGCTGCTCCGGCTGTGGAGGAGCTGCTCCATCATGTGTGGAGGAGCTGCTCCGTGTGGAGGAGCTGCTCCATCATGTGTGGAGGAGCTGCTCCGTGTGGACGAGCTGCTCCATCATGTGTGGAGGAGCTGCTCCATCATGTGGAGGAGCTGCTCCATCATGTGTGGAGTCGCTGCTCCGGCTGTGGAGGAGCTGCTCCATCATGTGTGGAGGAGCTGCTCCGGCTGTGGAGGAGCTGCTCCATGTGGAGTCGCTGCTCCATCATGTGTGGAGGAGCTGCTCCATCATGTGTGGAGTCGCTGCTCCGTGTGGAGGAGCTGCTCCATCATGTGTGGAGGAGCTGCTCCATCATGTGTGGAGTCGCTGCTCCGGCTGTGGAGGAGCTGCTCCATGTGGAGTCGCTGCTCCATCATGTGTGGAGGAGCTGGTCCATCATGTGTGGAGGAGCTGGTCCATCATGTGTGGAGGAGCTGCTCCATCATGTGTGGAGGAGCTGCTCCATCATGTGTGGAGGAGCTGCTCCGTGTGGAGGAGCTGCTCCATCATGTGTGGAGCCGCTGCTCCACCGGGACCTTGACGGAGCTCCAGAGCTGGAGATCCCTCCTGGACAACATCCTGGTGTTGTGAGGAACCGTGGCGTTGACCTCCTCGCCATCGCGGAGACCAACTCCTCCGACTCGGAGCGCTGCAGGAACACAATGGCTGTTTGTATTTTAGTGGGAATGAGCATGTGACCTTTTGCGATTAACACTGGATTGTTAACACAAACCTGTTCTGGCACAGCAAAATATTGTATGAATGCCACATTAACTCTACTAAAAGCACAGTGACGCATCCCGTTTTGACCAAAACATCACGTCTTAGTCATCAGCGCTCAGAGATGTTAAAAACACCTTAACAAAAAAAGACACAGCTTGTGTGTGTGGTGTCTTTTGTGTGTTTGTCATTCAGTCACTAGAAGAGAAAACCCCTTTTAACATATTGTTTTTATTGTTTCTACAACTCTTCCTCGGTACTTCACCTGGAGTTGTTCTACTGTCGCTCGGTTTGGCCTGAACCAAGCTGCTGCTTCCACTTTCCCAGGAAATGTGTATTTTTAACTGAAAGAGTCTTTGACATTCCTTCTAATGGGAACTTTAAACACTGATTCAGCGTTAGTTTGTCCACTCGGACCACCCAGAGGATTGAAGAGCTTCATAAAGGAGCGCAAGACGTTTTTACAAGTACAAGTTTGTGTTCTGCCGATGCTGATGTGACGACCCTAATTATGCTCTAGCAAGTCTTGTCAGGGTTAGGGTTAGGTCATTTAGGAGTTGCTGTTTTTCTCAAACAAGGCCTGAAGACACATTTCACTAAGATGTTGTATCACCACAATGCAGATTGTGTCTTATTGTCACTAGATGTGATGAAGTGAAATGAAATCCAGTAAGTTTCATTTGATAGTGAAAGTTTCCTTTCACAGCCGCTGTGAACGACGGAATCAGTGAACGCGCAGTGAATAATTCTCTCAGTTGGACACTTGTGGCTGTTGTTTGTCTCGGAGCCCGACGGCTGAGCTTCTCTGGTGCCGATGTGACGAGGCTGCTTCACACCCACCAACCCCCCCCTTCCAAGACGCTGCGTGTCCCTTTCTGATCGCACATTAACATCTGTCCAGTTTCTATTGTGTCTTCAGTGCTTTTCACAATTACCTTGAAAAAGTAATCGGATTACCGGTTACCCCTTTAAAATATAACTTTGTTACTTCATGGATTATGTGCTTGTAAAAGTAACTAATTTAAATTACAAGTGACTTGTCTTAGTTATTAGCAGCTGCTGACAATACCCTGCACCGTCTCAACATTAAAAGCATAACAGCCGGTTTTGCCCCCAAAAAGGGGCGGGGCTTCCTGCCAAATCTCTCAATACTCAGGAAAATTACAAAAATTATGTAACACCTCTGCAGTTGTTTTACTGATGCAGTGATATGGTTGGCGGCCCGTCGTGTTCAGTAGTCAAGTGGCTATACTGACGAGAAACTGGTCGTGCTGGGCGCTACAGCAGTAACACACAGTGACTCGGAGAAGTAGCTTTAATCTGATTACTGGTTTGGGAATAGTAACGCGTTACATTACTGGTTACTGAAAAATGCGGTCGTAGGAGAGTAATGCGTTACATATTCAGCGCTCACACCGCAGGTCTTGATGCTCAATTCTGATTTTTTTTTGCCTGGATCCGATTTATTTGCATGATCGTTTGAAAAGCCGCTGCTGTGTGAAGGTGATCAGACGGATGCTTTGGGGCCATTTGGAGTGGTTGTTAAGTATGAGTGGACAAAATCTCGACAGCGTGACGAAGGGAAGAAGAAGGAGAATGAGGAGAAAAGACAGTAGGGCTTTGAACCTCCGGAGCTCCTCCGTGACGTCACAGGCGAGGCAGGCGCGTGGAGAAGAACATCCCAATTGGTGCCACATGTGATGGAAGCCTGGGTCTGGTGTGAAAAACAAATGCCTCTAAACAGGTGGATGTGGGTCACCGTGAGCAGAAACTCTGAATTGGGTTGTTTTTCCCTGCAGTGTGAACGAAACCTCATCAACACGTTACTGCATCTGGTTTTCACGGTGACGTGAGCCTCCAGTCAAGGCGCCAGAGAAATCAGACGGGTATGGGCAGGAATCCTGACTATCAATAATAATAATAATAATATATTTTAACATTTCTCAGGGCCTTTCAGGACAGTCAAGGCCACCACACACAATGTAAACATACAACTTAAAAAACAGCAACAAACCCGGGGATCTTCCACAAAATGTTAATGCGAGAAATAAGTGTTTGTCTGAGTGTAATGAGGAATTTCCCCCAGAATTGTATCCACAATTTATTATTTATCAACAACTAAAACTGGGTTCTAAATTGTTACTTTTCCTGTGTGGATTCCGGCAGAGTAACTTTAAATGTTGTGTAAACGGGCCTAAATAGTCCAGTGAGTTTGCTCTATGTTAAGTTTATTAGAAAACGTTCAATTCAAAGTGTGTATCTTGCAGGAGCACAGTGATAAAGTGGAAGGGTGTGATGTGCTTATCTACCAGACTTTAAAACCTGCTGGTGCACAAGCAGATACAAGCCTCTGGTCTGAAACGGTTCATGTCACAAAGAGAGAACATACTTGGGGATCCAGTCTTATTTCATCTTATGTTGATTCGCGCTGCTGTAGTCAAACTCCACATATTGAAGCTTCTGGAACTATTCTTAGACGCAGCTTGAGTCTTATGAGACCAGGCGTTTTAGAAGTGTTCTTCTCTGCGTGATCCTCTCGTACCGCGTCTGACTTTCACGCAGAGCTTTGACCCTGTGAAGTCGGTTCCTCCACCCTGCTGCTGCCTCCACCTGTGCTGAGGGGTTGAAGTGTGCTGGTCTGCTGATGGGCTGCTCAGGGAAGAACGCAGCAGTGAAACGGGGCTTTTGGAGGCTGGATTCACATTTGGTTTATTTTCAACTGAAGCGCTGAGCTCATCACGCTGCTGTTTCAGTTACTCCCCGTTTCACTGTCATGACATTATGAGAGGCTTCAATAAAACCCTCAGTGGCGTGTAACCAAGAACAACGTTATCAGCAAACTGGAGAAGCCTTTTTTTTTTTTTTTTTTAAATGAAACTACAGTTTAGAGTTTTTTCTCCTAGTTTGGACACAAATGTTCATGTAACCTGGACATTTGGACTCTTAACTTTTATGAGTGAGCAATGTGACGAGACCAGGGTGAGTGAAACACCAGCAGTTCTACACGACTCGTGGTTCGTATTCTCACCTCACAGTGAGAAGAGCTCAGGTTCCAATCTGGAATCTGGGCTTTTCTGCAGGTGGTTTGCATGTTTTCCTGCACTACGTATCTCTGGACACTTTGATTTCCTCACAGTAGATAAAACCGCGACGCTCCGACCCAGTGAAGCACCAAGCAAATGGTCAAATTTCAAGGAAAACTGATTTTTTTTTTTTAATCAACAATTGGCTTAAGAGTGGCGACACAACACGAAGACCCCCTGCTGAGACGTCGGTGATGCTGCCATGGAAAGAGCAAAGTAGCGTTGGTCTCAAAGCCATGTGATCAGGGTGTCAAAACACCCATAATGCAACAGCTACAGGAGGCCTTGTTTTGACATTTGACTGTAAAATCGGATCTCTGTGAGATTGCAGTCATTTTCAATAGTAATTGTTAAGTTTTGTTAAAATATCGAAACTTTCATCTTGTAAACTCTGCGCCGCAACAAAGAAAAGCTATAAAGTTATAATTTAAAAGTCTTTATGGCGCTATTTAACCACTCAAGGTGGAATCGGAGCGTTTGTGGCCCCTGAACTAAAATGTGTTTGACGCCCCTGAACATTAGAATTAGAATTAGAATTAGAAGCTTTTATTGTCATTGTACAATAAAATTGCACAACGAAATTGCGGTGTAGCTAAAAACACACAGTAGACATACAATAAACACAGGCAGCCAGTCTCACATTCAGCATTGCATTCATCTCAGCAGACACACCATATATACATCATAACCTAAACACTCACACACACATTCAGCTCTCACACAGACCCGCTCACACACACCCAAGGACATAGTGCAGTGATGTACAAAGTTAAAAGAAACGACCGATAATAAGTTACAATGTAGCTGTCTGAGGTACCTTGGCTAATAAGTAGTGCGGTTGAGCACAAGGTACCTGTTATTGCACAGAGTAATATGGAGTATGGTGTTAGAGGCGCCGTGTCATGTAGATGTCTTTTAGTGTGGGGAGGGGGCTGTCTTTACGACCCCCTGGAGCCCCCTGCGGTCTGCCTCGGTGCAGTGGGAGAACCACACGGGGATGCAGTAGGTCAGGATGCTCTCCATGGTCGATCGGTAGAAGGTCACCAGCAGCACCCTCAGGAAGTGCAGCCGCTGCTGGGCCGAGGTGTTCCCAGACCACCAGAGGTCAGCCCAGATCACGGTGCCCAGGAAAGTCAAGCTGTGGACCCTTTCCACCAGCTCGCCGTTGATGTGAAGGGGGGGTGGGTCCGACGTGCGACTCCTCCTGAAGTCCAGGACGACCTCCTTGGTCTTGGCGGTGTTCAGGATCAGGTTGTTCGTGGAGCACCAGGCGGACCGTTACAGGACCTCGTCCCTGTATGAAGACTCATCACCGTTGGTGATCAGTCCCACCACTGTAGTGTTGTCGGCGAACTTCACCATGGTGTTGCTGGGGTGCGCAGGTCTGCAGTCTGTTGTGTACAGGGTGTAAAGCATCGGGCTCAGCACACAGCCCTGTGGGGAACCCGTGCTCAGGGATCTGGAGGAGGACCGGTGAGGGCTGAGTCTGACGGTCTGGGGTCTGTTGGAAAGGAAGTCCTTAATCCAAGCGCAGGTTAGTGCGGGGAGACCCAGGTCCAACATCTTCCTGACCAGGAGACCCAGGTCCGACATCTTCCTGACCAGGTGACCCAGGTCCGACAGCTTCCTGACCAGGTGACCCAGGTCCAACAGTTTCCTGACCAGGAGACCCAGGTCCGACAGTTTCCTGACCAGGAGACCCAGGTCCAACAGTTTCCTGACCAGGAGACCCAGGTCCGACAGTTTCCTGACCAGGTGACCTAGGTCCAACAGTTTCCTGACCAGGTGACCCAGGTCCGACAGTTTCCTGACCAGGAGACCCAGGTCCAACAGCTTCCTGACCAGGAGACCCAGGTCCAACAGCTTCCTGACCAGCAAGTCAGGGATGATGGTATTGAACGCTGAGCTGTAGTCTATGAAGAGCATTCTGACGTAGCTCCCCCGATGTTCCAGGTGGCTCAGTGTGGTGTGGAGAGGCACGGCTATTGCATCCTCTGTGAAGCGGTTGTTCCTGTAGGCGAACTGGTGGGGGTCCAAAGAGGGGGGGGGGGGCGGCAGGCTTTGATATGGGTGAGGACAAGTCGCTCCAGGCACTTGGTGATGATGGGGGTAAGTGCAACCGGGTGAAAGTCTGACAGGCTGGCGGTGGCAGGTTTCTTTGGTATCGGAATGATGGTGGCGGACTTGAGGCAGGCTGGGATGGAGGCTTGCGTCAGGGAGAGGTTGAAGATTTGGGTGAAGACCTCCGCGAGCTGGTCTGCACAGGCCTTGAGCACCTTCCCAACTTAGCAGCATTGAAGACCTGTGGACGGACGGACGTTCCACTCCAGCGATCACAGATGTATTTTGCACGACAATAAAATGATCCAAAATTGTTGGAGACCTCCAGAGCAAATAACCATAAACTGTCTGACCATGTCCTGCTTCTTCTTTCTTTGAAAGTCACCGTTACAAGTACAACTGCTGTCATTATTGAGTATATTTTTACATTTGAAAAAATGTTCTTTCAACATAACGAGACAATAAAAGACTTTATTCATCCATATGGAAAACAAATCTTACTATTAAAAGATGCAGATACATAAAATATAAATGAATAGATGACGGTAATAGTGTGTACAGCACAGTGTTATGATGCTTGAATATACTACAACTGTAGGTTATAACATAGTTTTAGTCAGTTTTACACTTCTCAATAGACTGTTATTACACATAATTAATATGTATTTGATTTTAAAAAGTCCCAAATGGAATTTTAAAAAGCAGGTCTTGAAATTTTCTTAAACTTCCGATTGTTGACCTCCATTTCCAAATGCTTCAGTGAATGAACATACAGCAGTTTTAGTATTTACTCTTGTTTCTTATATATTAGGAGGGGGGAGGGGGGAGGGGGAGGAGGAGGAACAGAGGAGGAGGAGGAGGGGAGGAGGAGGAGGAGGAGGGAGGGGGAGGAGGAGGAGGAGGAGAAGTGGAGCTCCGACCCTCAGACCAGTCTCAGCTGTCCACCGGTCCACAGCTGCAGTAGATGATGTGGAGCTTTCAGAGCCTCGCTCACACTCTGGGATTGTTTACATGGTGTGTGTGTGTGTGTGTGTGTGTGTGTGTGTGTGTGTGTGTGTGTGTGTGTGTGTGTGTGTGTGTGTGTGTGTGTGTGTGTGTGTGTGTGTGGCTGCAGCTGAACAGAAGCGTCAGTGTGAGGACAGCAGGTCAGGCCCCTTCAGAAAGCAGCACATGGCACCGAGCGTCCTTCAGTTTGGCAGATGCTAAAAGCCTGACTGAGGCGCTGGCAGGTGGGCCGGTGGGGGGGTGGGGGTGGGGGGGCCTCCTCTATCAGAGCCTCATTGTTCCCGATGATGATGACAATCTCTCAGTGTCTCCAGTCAGTGTGTATCACACTCCATCTCTCTCTCTCTCGCTCTCACACGTTCTCCCCATTTTTCTTCCCTCTTGTTTTTATCTGCTCTCACAAAGTCTCTTCCAAAAGCGCCATGGCTCTGAAAAGCTGTCAAGCAAAGAAAAGCAGGAAGCTGAATGTGAAGATTCTATCAGGCAGGACGTAAACACGCACTAATAGAAGCTGATGTGTGGAACCAAACAGCTCCGCCGGGCAGTGACGAGGGGGAGACGACGAGGGGGGGACGACGAGGGGAGGACGACGAGGGGGAGACGACGAGGGGGGGACGACGAGGGGGAGACGACGAGGGCGAGACGACGAGGGGAGGACGACGAGGGGGAGACGACGAGGGCGAGACGACGAGGGCGAGACGAGGGGGAGACGAGGGGAGGACGACGAGGGGAGGACGACGAGGGGGAGACGAGGGGAGGACGACGATGGGGAGACGACGAGGGGGGGACGACGGGGGCGAGACGACGAGGGCGAGATGACGAGGGGAGGACGACGAGGGGGAGACGAGGGGAGGACGACGATGGGGAGACGACGAGGGGTGGACGACGAGGGGGGGGGACGGGGGCGAGACGACGAGGGCGAGACGACGAGGGGAGGACGACGAGGGGGAGACGAGGGGAGGACGACGAGGGGAGGACGACGATGGGGAGACGACGAGGGGTGGACGACGAGGGGGGGATGACGGGGGGAGGACGAGGGGGGGACGACGAGGGCGAGACGACGAGTGGAGGACGACGAGGGGAGACGAGGAGGGGAAGACGATGAGGGGAGACGATGAAGTGGTTGGTGGTGACGGAGCGACGGCGGTGGCTGAAGCAGGTCGCCCTCCCATCCTGACGTCTGAGTGTTACCGTGACAACCTGTTCCTCACATCCTGTTTACACCACATTCCACATGAAAATACATTGTTTTTGCATTCAGAAAAGTTTTGCGTTTCCATGGCAATGCTCTGAAAACAATTTTAATTTCCATGGAAAACCCTGAAAACGACGCGGGAGCTGTTGGTTGTTTGTGGACTGAAACCACACACACACATGCAGCAGAGGACAAAACGCTCTAGGAGCTCATTGACAGCAGACCATTAACAGACGTGGAATGTATGGAAAGGTGACCGAGTTGTTGTTTTTACGGTGACTGTCAAAATAAAAGTACCAAGTCCCACGAGAATCTGGACTGAGGGTCATGACGCTGGAGGAAACATTGGGGTTTTTTTATTTCTTCAGTCGGTGATCAAAAAAATAAGCAAAATTAATTGTCTTGTAAGAGATTGACCATTTTACCGCCCGACAGGGTTTAAGCTGGAGTTCAACACTTATTACTCCTAATCCTGTTAACAAATCAAAAGTACAAAATGTATCAAGACCACCATACGTCACATTATGAGCAGAGCTTCTTACATAAAGTAAAAACACAATAATACATTTCATTGATACAAGTATACACAATATATTGTAGATACACATGTAAACACATGATTTCATATTAAAGCTGTACAGGATATACAGTTTATGTATTATACTTATATTTCCCATTAGTATAATATACTATTATTAATTGTGCCTGCCTCTTTAAGAGGCGTCGCACAATTATTACAATCCTGGGAAAAGCCGTTTTTAAAAATATTATTCTTCCTCTGCCGCACAAAGTTTGCCGGACTACTAGTCCCTCACCGTTTGGAGTACGTACACAAAAAGCATATCGTTACGTGCAGAATTATCGAGAATCCTGTGCATCCATTTAGATTATAAATATTGCAAACGGTTTCCGAACAAAACGTAGAAAACGGCGAAGGATTTCCCATCCGCTTTACATGGGAGCCGAGAAAAAACAGAAAAAAAACCACACTTTTTCCACGCCACATCACGTCGCCAAATTTTCAGCTACAGACTCCAACTTACTCTTAAAACGTTGCCACACTTGTCCTCTATTCACATATGTCCTCGGATTTGTCTAAAGTTTCACCAATTTTAAACTGTGCGCCTTCAAATGTCATCAAGTTTTCCCTCCTTTTTCCAGTTTTGTATGGGTGTGTATGTGGAAAGGTTAGAGTGAGAAGATTTCGGTTAGTTGGAGAGAAACTGCCGTTTTACAAAAAAAAAAAACGTCTTTATCTCATCGCCACGGCCACATTTCTTCGTCTTTCTCAACATATTATACATCAAAATGTAGCTACAGGCCTTGTGTTTCTCACGAGGGGACACTTTTGTCTCAGAGAGACACGGTTCTCCCTCCAGGGGACTTAATTGACAGGGAGCGCAGGATTTTCTGTAACGCGCTCCCATGTATTTTGGGGAGACGTTTTCGCCCCAAATCCCAAAAGTTCAGCCATTTGTTTCAAGTCCTCACGGGGAGACGGAACCTCGTGAAGACACGAAAACCACACTGTACGTCCTTCAACTTCTCCCGACGCCGATGGTGAAATAGTTTTTCACCCAAGTGTCACGGTTCTCCAACTATAAGCAGTTGTTCGGGACCTGCGTTTGTGCTTTTTTGCTTATGTGGGTGACTCAGCAAACTCCATTTCACACAAGCTGCACCTAATCAGGCTGACATCACAGACTCAAGCAGACAATCTGCCTGGCAACACACACGGCTCCTCTGATTGGCTGGACCAGTAACATGATGGTTGATCACACAGTGCTCACACACATACAGTATCTTAGGCAGCATATTTTTCAATGCATTTTTATGCTGATGCTCATGCCTTAGCATCAACACTTGTTAGCATGCCAATTAGCATGCTAAAAAGTTTGTTCAATTGAGCTGAAATTTGGAGGGTGGCCTCATGGGGGAGCTGCGATCACGGCGCACTAGCTAATTAGCTGTCGCGCTAAGCTAGTTGGCTTAGCATATCAGAATGTGACGTAACTCCAGATTCCAGGTCAGCCACACCTGGCAGGTAGCCTCTGCGCTTTTCAGGCAAATCGCAGGTGTTAGCATCGCATGCTAACAAGTTTGTTCAAATGAGCTGAAATTTGGAGGGTGGCCTCGTGGTGGTGCTGCGATCGAGAATAACTAGCTAATGACATGGTTTCCACGTACTTAAATCGCTGTTAGCATTGCATGCTAACATCAACATTTTGACACTCAACATTTTGAATCTTCCTACGGACGTTTCTTAGTTTGTTCACATTGTCCAGCCACTGAACAGTCGACTCGGGAGGCTGCCTGAGCATTCCTCCCCGTTTCCATGGAGACAGACTCAGAGGGTTTTTCAAAAGTTCCACTTTGGGAGTCGTTTTCAAAAGGTTGCATTTTCAGTGACTCCGTCATGTAACCGGACGCACAAAATGCAACAGAAGCTTAGCGTTGTGACTGAAAAAGAGGTTTGCTGAGTCGACACAGCTGAGCCACAATGAGGGTCAATTTATCAAACTCATTTTCATATTTAGTAACATTCTTTTCTCGTTCTAGTTGCTGCTTTTATTTTATTTTTAAACTGTCTTTGCAGAGAAAAGCAATTTTTTACACCTAATCATGAAAGCCTTTAATAAATGTTACAATGCAAAAATGATAAGGAGAATGGTATTTTATGGAATTTAGTATGAAATTTGCTTTTTATAAAAAAACATTTAGTGAAGAGAAATGCAGCAGAGTTTGAATGTAGAAATGAAGAGGGGGACTCTTGAAAATGTTGGGTTTGCTACAAAACTACATGGGGCCTGATGGAATAAAGTGAAATCTCCTCGTCACACGTTGAGTCTGTTGAATTTCAAGTTTCTCAGGTTTGTGTACAATCTCTCAGGAATCCCAGGTCATGCTACATCTCATTTGATCTGTCTGGAAAAAAGAGAAGAAAAATCTTGTGAACTTGAAGAAAGTCCAGTTCCCTTCTTTCTTGTCACGGTGACGTTTGGATGGAACTGCAGTCAGGTGACTCTTCTTCCTGTGTCCACATGACTTCCTCTGCTGCTCGTCTGGTGGACGGAGTCCTGCAGGCTTTTCCTCTTCTCAGTTTGTCCACATTGAAGGAATCAGTCCAGAAAATGTCCAGACGTGGAGTTTGATGGTTGAGAACAAGGATTTGGTCTGATAGAGACACTTTGAAACCTAGAAAATGCTTTTGTTCTGTTTTCCTAAAGTCTCGTCTTCTACACATCCCAGGTCAGGTTTTATTCTAAATGTTCCAGAGTTGGTGAAGTTGGTGTTTTGATGGTATTCCGTTCTGTTGGAGCGTTGGAGCAGCCGGGCGGCTGCACAATCTGTGGTCTGACTTTTCAGGAAGGAGAAGAGAGATCGATAAAGTATTACAGTGTCATTTCTCTCCACTCAATAGGATCTTCCTCCCTTCAGAGTGACAAATCCATCATCGTCATCACTAGATGATCCTTAGAGGAGAGTTTCTGGGGCAAGGTTTCATACTATAAGAACACCAGGCCAAATGTAGATGGTTTGTAGATCGATGGGATAAAAACACAGTGAAACACAATGTCAAATCATTTATATCTGAAAAAATCACAACATAAAACCTCAAAGGAAACAAAAGCTTGTAAATGAGTTATAATATTTAATGGTGCATTACAGGGTTACCACCACCAGCCACCCTCCACCTCCACCCTCCACCTCCACCACCAGCCACCCTCCACCTCCACCCTCCACCTACACCACCACCTCCACCACCACCAGCCACCCTCCACCACCACCAGCCTCCACCCTCCACCAGCCACCCTCCACCTCCACCACCACCAGCCACCCTCCACCACCACCAGCCACCCTCCACCTCCACCAGCCACCCTCCACCACCAGCCACCCTCCACCTCCACCCTCCACCCTCCACCACCAGCCACCCTCCACCTCCACCCTCCACCTACACCACCACCTCCACCACCACCAGCCACCCTCCACCACCACCAGCCTCCACCCTCCACCTCCATCACCACCAGCCACCCTCCACCTCCACCCTCCACCTACACCACCACCTCCACCACCACCAGCCACCCTCCACCACCACCAGCCTCCACCCTCCACCTCCACCACCACCAGCCACCCTCCACCTCCACTCTCCACCTCCACCACCACCAGCCATCCTCCACCTCCACCCTCCACCTACACCACCACCAGCCACCCTCCACCTCCACCCTCCACCACCACCAGCCACCCTCCACCTCCACCCTCCACCTCCACCACCACCAGCCACCCTCCACCTACACCACCACCAGCCACCCTCCACCTCCACCCTCCACCACCACCAGCCTCCACCTCCACCCTCCACCTCCACCACCACCAGCCTCCGCCTCCACCTCCACCCTCCACCTCCACCAGCCACCCTCCACCAGCGACCCTCCACCTCCACCAGCCACCCTCCACCTCCACCAGCCACCCCTCCCACCAGCGACCCTCCACCTCCACCAGCCACCCTCCACCTCCACCAGCCACCCTGGCCCTCGCCCCCCCCCCCCCCCCCCCCCCCCCCCCCACACCACACACACACACACACACTCAGCTCCTCTCCAGCTGTTAATCACAGAGCAAAGCTGATATTGATGAGGACGATGAGCATTCACGCCCATGAAGCTTCATTCTGACTAACTTGGAAACACGCAGGCTTTACAATCTGCCGGTGGCTGGTCGGAGGAGGATAAACTGCAGCTTGTGCAGAAACAGAAGTCTTCCTGTGTTCCAGACAGCAGGTTAGTGACGGAGGATCATCAGGCTCATTGTGTTTTATCCAGTGGAGCTAATAAATGATCAGCAGACACTGATCATTCATAACTGGATTAAACGTGTCATTAGGAGCAGAGGATACAGTAAATGAGCCTAATTAAAAGGGAGACGTGCTTCTACTTTCTGCTGTCGTCGTGATGAAGAACAAGATGAGATGAACGTTATGAATGTAACGTTCATTAATGTGTGCATGATGACCTCCTACCTAATGACCTCTGGGTGTCTGCTGCATAAAACTGAATCACTGCTTTTTAGTCTGTTTTAATGGTTCCATTTGCAGTTATGAAATTATTGACGATTTTCCAATTTAGATTTTTGTTCCACAAACTAAAACCTGTTCAGACTGTTTGCACTCCATTTCTTGTCATGATCGTCTTCCAGTCACTGCAGAATGAGTCTCAATAAACTCATAACATGGTCTCAGGACAGACGTCTGAAACCCCAAACAAACAGGGAAAAACACCGAAGACAACAAACACCTTTGCTCCTGAAACTCTGCTGGTGGAAATCACAACATGGCCTTTTTTACATGTTTATTACATGTTTATTACATGTTTATTACATGTCCTCCTCCTGCAGACACTGCACCCTTTTTCTAAACAAACAACCTTCATGCAGCTTGATGGCAGAGAGAGAGACTGCATATCGACGAGGTCTTCAACTGTCTCACTCACTGAGCCTCACTGTCTCACCTCACTGAGCCCCACTGTCTCACCTCACTGAGCCTCACTGTCTCTCACTGAGCCTCACTGTCTCTCATCACTGAGCCTCACTGTCTCACCTCACTGAGCCTCACTGTCTCACCTCACTGAGCCCCACTGTCTCACCTCACTGAGCCTCACTGTCTCACCTCACTGAGCCTCACTGTCTCTCACTGAGCCTCACTGTCTCTCATCACTGAGCCTCACTGTCTCACCTCACTGAGCCTCACTGTCTCTCATCACTGAGCCTCACTGTCTCACCTTACTGAGCCTCACTGTCTCACCTCACTGAGCCTCACTGTCTCACCTCACTGAGCCTCACTGTCGTACACCACTGAGCCTCACTGTCTCACCTCACTGAGCCTCACTGTCCTCACCTCACTGAGCTCACTGTCGTACATCCTGGGTCACTTTGAGCCACAACAACCAATATTTTGTCTTTTTGCATCTGGTGAATCTCAATCTTCATGCAAACTGTGTGCTTCTGTGAGACTCAAAGAACCAAATCAGTGTGATTCCAAAAGAAAACTTCTACAGTACTACTCGTAGTACAGTGCTACTCGTAGTGCTGTGTCTCATTATTTAGAAAGAACTAATTGTGTGTAGTTGCTGATCGGAGCTTTACATCGAGCTCCTCGTCAAACTGGAAATATATTCCTGTAATTATGAGCTTCTGTTTTTGTACTTGTTGGTGTTTTACAGTAACATCAGTTCTTTACGACAGGTTTTTTTTAATAATAATCTTGATTTTCTGGATATTATTTCTGTACAAAACTCATAAAACAGTACACAGAATGTTTAGCAGGAGAATGGCTTTGGGACTGGATCCTCTGACGTAGGGAATCCTCTGATGTAGGGAGTCCTCTGATGTAGGGAATCCTCTGGAAGTGGATCTTCTGATGTAGGGAATCCTCTGGAAGTGGAATCCTCTGATGTAGGGAGTCCTCTGATGTAGGGAATCCTCTGGAAGTGGATCCTCTGATGTAGGGAATCCTCTGATGTAGGGAGTCCTCTGGGACTGGATCCTCTGATGTAGGGAATCCCTCTGATGTAGGGATCCCTCTGAGGAGTGGATCCCATGAGAGAGTAGATCCATGAGAGTAGATCCCATGAGAGAGTAGATCCCATGGAGGAGTGGATCCCATGAGAGTAGATCCCATGAGAGAGTAGATCCCATGAGAGAGTAGATCCTATGGAGGAGTGGATCCTCTGAGGAGTGGATCCCATGAGAGAGTAGATCCCATGAGAGAGTAGATCCCATGAGAGAGTAGGTCCTATGGAGGAGTGGATCCTCTGAGAGTGGATCCTTCAAGAAAACTCTTCTGGTAGACTGGTTTTGGCTGTTTTGGTTTTGCTTGTGTCATGGAAAAATAGTGCTCAGTAGCATGTTTTCTACACATCTCTATTCTAGAGAGAGAGAGAGAGAGAGAGAGAGAGAGAGAGAGAGAGAGAGAGAGAGAGAAGAGAGGAGAGAGAGAGAGAGAGAGAGAGAGAGAGAGAGAGAGAGAGAGAGAGGAGAGAGAGAGAGAGAGAGAGAGAGAGAGAGAGAGAGAGAGAGAGAGAGAGAGAGAGAGAGAGAGAGAGAGAGAGAGAGAGAGAGAGAGAGAGAGAGAGAGAGAGAGAGAGAGAGAGAGAGAGAGAGAGAGAGAGAGAGAGAGAGAGAGAGAGAGAGAGAGAGAGAGACGAGAAGAGAGAGAGAGAGAGAGAGAGATTTTGTTCATTGTAAAATGAGCTTGATGATGTATAAGTGACAAGTGATAAGTGGTGGTGTTAAATATTGAAGTATTCTTATATAAATCAGTAAATGCTGACAAATGAAAGCACCCTCTTAACCTGTGAACCTGTTACCTTGATGATCTTTTATAACCTGTGACCTCTTAACCTGATGATCTTTAACCTGTGACCTCTTAACCTGATAATCTTTTAACCTGTGAACCTGTTCACCTGATGAGCATTCTAAAGTCTTCATCATGTTCAGTGGATTATTTCTACTCTGGGATTAAAATATTCCTGTAATAAAGGAGCTTTAGGAAACCTGAAGTCCAGGAGAAGCTGTTGGTGGAGGTCTGGTGTAACAGGGAGGTCTGGTGTAACAGGGAGGTCTGGTCTGGTGTAACAGGGACGTCTGGTGTAACAGGGAGGTCTGGTGTAACAGGGAGGCCTGGTCTGGTGTAACAGGGACATCTGGTGTAACAGGGTGTAACAGGGTGTAATAGGGAGGTCTGGTGTAACAGGGAGGCCTGGTGTAACAGGTGTAACAGGAAGGTCTGGTGTAACAGGGAGGGGTGGTGTAACAGGGCTGTTTGGTGTAACAGGGCTGTTTGGTGTAACAGGGTGTAACAGGGATGTTTGGTGTAGCAGGGTGTAACAGGGCTGTTTAGTGTAACAGGGTGTGACAGGGATGTTTGGTGTAACAGGGTGTAACAGGGTTGTTTAGTGTGACAGGGTGTAACAGGGCTGTTTAGTGTAACAGGGATGTTTAGTGTACCAGGGAGTAACATGGCTGTTTGGTGTAACAGGGTGTAACAGAGAGTAACAGGGTGTAACAGGGTGTAACAGGGCTGTTTATTCTAACAGGGTTTAACAGGGCTGTTTGGTGTAACAGGGATGTTTGGTGTTACAGGGTTGTTTAGTGTAACAGGGTGTAACAGGGGTGTTTGGTGTAACAGGGTGTAACAGGGGTGTTTGGTGTAACAGGGTTGTTTAGTGTAACAGGGTTTAACAGGGCTGTTTGGTGTAACAGGGTGTAACAGGGCTGTTTATTGTAACAGGGTGTAACAGAGCTGTTTGGTGTAACAGGGAGTAACAGGGTTTAACAGGGCTGTTTGGAGTAACAGGGTGTAACAGGGAAAAACAGGGTGTAACAGGGCTGTTTGGAGTAACAGGGTTTAACAGGGCTGTTTGGAGTAACAGGGTGTAACAGGGAATAACAGGGTTTAACAGGGCTGTTTGGTGTAACAGGGTGTAACAGGGATGTTTGGTGTAACAGGGCTGTTTGGTGTAACAGGGTGTAACAGGGCTGTTTGGTGTAACAGGGTTTAACAGGGCTGTTTGGAGTAACAGGGTTTAACAGGGCTGTTTGGAGTAACAGGGTGTAACAGGGCTGTTTGGAGTAACAGGGTGTAACAGGGCTGTTTGGAGTAACAGGGTGTAACAGGGAGTCCCGGGCGGCGCAGCGCAGCGCAGCGGCAGCGCATGAATCTTCTCCAGCGTGTTAGGAAGTAGGTCACCGCTCCGGTCGCTCCGCTCCGCGGTGTGTTCAGCTCCGCTCCCCGGTCTGATCGCCATGTCTCCGGCTCCACACGGCGGCTCGCCCCGCGGATCCTCCTCCGCCGCTCCGGGCGAACGCTGAGCGTCTCGCAGCGGGGGGTTGTCGCTCGAGTCCCGGCGGGACGCGGAAGGTAAACGGCGGATCGTTCTTCTCTCGCAGTCCAGAGATGATCGGCTGTTTCTCGGCTGTAATTCGAGCTGGTGGACGTTAACCAGCAGCTGCTGGAGCTGATCGGGGATCAGCCAGGGTTTCTGGTGGATGTTAACCAGCAGCTGCTGGAGCTGATCGGGGATCAGCCAGGGTTTCTGGTGGATGTTAACCAGCAGCTGCTGGAGCTGATCGGGGATCAGCCAGGGTTCCTACTTCTGGAGGCTCTGCTGCTTTACTGGTCAACTACTGGAAGAACGACTTTAATGCGTTTACTGCTGAATCCCTCTGTGTGTGTGTGTGTGTGTGTGTGTGTGTGTGTGTGTGTGTGTGTGTGTGTGTGTGTGTGTGTGTGTGTGTGTGTGTGTGTGTGTGTGTGTGTGTGTGTGTGTGTGATCATGATCTGCTCCAGGAAAGTGGACTTGGTGATATGCTGCGATCGGGAGCTGCGCGTGCGCGTGCTCGGATCGCTCGCAGCTCAGGCTGCCTGAGGGCTTCTCTCTCTTCATGACGGTCTGACACCAGGTCCTTCTTCTGGATGAGCGTGTGTGACAGCCTCCTCCTCCTCCTGCTCCTCCTGCTCCTCCTCCTGCTCCTCTTCCTCCTCCTGCTCCTCCTGCTCCTCTTCCTCCTCCTGCTCCTCCTGCTCCTCTTCCTCCTCCTGCTCCTCCTGCTCCTCCTCTTCCACCTCCTCTTCCACTTCCTCATCCTCCTCCTCCTCCTCCTCCTCCTCCTGCTCCTCCTCCTCCTCTTCCTCTTCCTCCTCCTCCTCCTCTTCCTCTTCCTCTTCCTCTTCCTCCTCCTCCTCCTCTTCCTCTTCCTCTTCCTCTTCCTCTTCCTCTTCCTCTTCCTCCTCCTCCTCCTCCTCCTCCTCCTCCTGAAAACGTTCATCCTGAAAACGTTCATCCTGAAAACGTTGCCGTGGATAAACTCTGTGTTTTTACTCAAAACATGAACTGTTGTACCTTGAACTTTTAAACTTCACTTTCCCTTTAAACAAAGGTTGCATTTGAAGCTGTGTGTTTTTGCAGCTGTTCGTGTGTGAAGGACTCCTGAACTGACCGTCTGAGTCTGAGCCTGAGCCTGAGCCTGAGTCTGAGTCTGAGTCTGAGTCTGAGTCTGAGTCTGAGTCTGAGTCTGAGTCTGAGTCTGAGCCTGAGCCTGAGTCTGAGCCTGAGCCTGAGCCTGAGCCTGAGTCTGAGTCTGAGTCTGAGTCTGAGTCTGAGTCTGAGTCTGAGCCTGAGCCTGAGCCTGAGCCTGAGTCTGAGCCTGAGTCTGAGCCTGAGTCTGAGTCTGAGTCTGAGTCTGAGTCTGAGCCTGAGCGTGGCCGTGATGTGTGCTGTGTCTTGTGTGGTGTTGTGTGTTGTGCTGTATGTTGTGTTGTGATGTGTGTTGTGTTGTGTTGTGTGTTGTGCTGTGTGTTGTGTTGTGTGTTGTGTTGTGTGTTGTGCTGTGTGTTGTGCTGTGTGTTGTGCTGTGTGTTGTGTTGTGTGTTGTACTGTGTGTTGTGCTGTGTGTTGTGCTGTGTGTTGTGTTGTGTGTTGTACTGTGTGTTGTGTTGTGTTGTGTGTTGTGCTGTGTGTTGTGTTGTGTGTTGTGTTGTGTGTTGTGCTGTGTGTTGTGCTGTGTGTTGTGTTGTGTGTTGTACTGTGTGTTGTGTTGTGATGTGTGTTGTGCTGTGTGTTGTGATGTGTGTTGTGTTGTGATGTGTGTTGGGCTGTGTGTTGTGTTGTGTGTTGTGCTGTATGTTGTGTTGTGATGTGTGTTGTGTTGTGTTGTGTTGTGTGTTGTGTTGTGTGTTGTGTTGTGATGTGTGTTGTGTGTTGTGTTGTGTTGTGTTGTGTGTTGTACTGCGTGTTGTGATGTGTGTTGTGCTGTGTGTTGTGATGTGTGTTGTGTTGTGATGTGTGTTGGGCTGTGTGTTGTGTTGTGTGTTGTGCTGTGTGTTGTGTTGTGTGTTGTGTTGTGTGTTGTGATGTGTGTTGTGTTGTGTTGTGTTGTGTTGTGTGTTGTCTTGTGATGTGTGTTGTGTTGTGTTGTGTTGTGTTGTGTTGTGTTGTGTTGTTTTGTGTTGTGCTCAAGCAGTGACGGTGTTGCCGTGGGAAACGATGATGCTCCTGTCCTTCATCTCTGCTCGTTGTGTCGTTCAAATGAAGCCTGTTGACGTGACGTCAGGACAGAAACTCACTGAGGCTCCTTTTGTCGTCTTGTTATCTGGAAATGAAGTTTCCCCCTCATGTGTTGTGCTTCACGGATCAGCGAGTCGTTGGGCGACAGGCCGAGCTCTGAACTGCGTTTACACTTTCCTCTATGCCATAGTTGAGGTTTGTTGGCCTGTGGAGCTCCGGGGATTCCTCCAGTAATCAAGTATTGTCATGGATTACTTCTCTGTGTTGAGGCTTCAGTTGACATGTTTTCCACGTGTAGAAGAGTGACAGCTCAGTGGCGGAGCCCCCCAGGCTCAATCCCCCCAGCCTCAATCCCTGCAGGCTCAATCCCCCCCAGCCTCAATCCCTCCAGGCTCAATCCCCCCAGGCTCAATCCCCCCAGGCTCAATCCCCCCAGGCTCAATACCCCCAGGCTCAATCCCCCCAGCCTCAATCCCTCCAGGCTCAATCCCCCCAGGCTCAATACCCCCAGGCTCAATTCCCTCCAGGCTCAATCCCCCCAGGCTCAATACCCCCCAGCCTCAATCCCCCCCAGCCTCAATCCCCCCAGGCTCAATCCCTCCAGCCTCAATCCCCCCAGCCTCAATACCCCCCAGCCTCAATACCCCCCAGCCTCAATCCCCCCAGGATCAATCCCCCTAGACTCAATCCCCCTTGGCTCAATCCCCCTAGACTCAATCCCCCAGGCTCAATCCCCCAGGCTCAATCCCCCTAGACTCAATCCCCCCAGCCTCAATCCCCCCAGGCTCAAACCCCCCAGCCTCAATCCCCTCAGCCTCAATACCCCCCAGCCTCAATCCCTCCAGGCTCAATCCCCCCAGGCTCAATCCCCCTAGACTCAATCCCCCTTGGCTCAATCCCCCTTGGCTCAATCCCCCTAGGCTCAATCCCCCAGGCTCAATCCCCCTAGACTCAATCCCCCTTGGCTCAATCCCCCTAGACTCAATCCCCCTTGGCTCAAACCCCTCCAGGCTCAATCCCCCAAGCCTCAATCCCTCCAGCCTCAATCCCCCCAGGCTCAATCCCCCCAGGCTCATTCCCCCCCGGCTCAATCCCTGATATGAGGGTCTTACTCGTTTGCATGTTCTCCCTGTGCTTGAGTTGGTTTTCTACAAGTAGTTTAGTTTCTTCATGACGTCCAAAGACAACGAGTGTCTCTGTGGTCTGAAGTGTGAAGAAGAGATTTTAAAGAGCTTCATTAGGAAACAAGCCAAACCTTCATTTCCTCTGGCAGCAACAATAGTCACAAGCTGTTGTTGCTATTTTTAGATATGCTTCTTGGCTGTAAATGATTAAAGACTGAAACTTTATTGTTCAGTTTGCAGTTTCGCGTCCGAAGTGTCTGTCCATTTTGTCCCCCGCCCGGTCCGGTGTGGGTGGTGGGAGGCTGGAGCCGGTCCCAGCTGACTGGTCGTAGGCAGAGAACACTGGATCATCAAGTCACCGTCCGTCACGGAGACACACAACCACACACACGTTACACAACCACACAGGAGGTTTGGGGAGAGTTCATATAGACACCATGAACAAACTTTCTGAATCACTGTGGGAAATGTAATTGAATACAGGATGGAAGTATTTACGGTTTCTGTAAATCCATTTTACTACATATCGAAATTTGAATATGAATGTTTCCATTTCATCAGAATTATTAGCACATTTTCAATGTTAAACTCTTGAGGACATTATGCTGTGTGAATATTGATGAGGTGAGGAGAGGCTGCAGCTTGAAGGAAGAGTTGCATCCCGTTCTGCTTTTATTCAGGATTCTTGTTGCTGTACAGTTTATTTCACAAAGGTTTTGTTTCATGATTCACCAAATCTTTGCTCTTGTAGTGAGGGTGTGGACGACAGGAAACACTTAGGAGGCTGTGAGGCGGGACTTAACTGCTCCTCATTGCTGCCTGTGGCGTGCGCGCCTTACCTTGCCTTGCCTTGCAATGAAGTGCTGTAAAACCGCGCTGTTAATGTCTTCAGTGTATCTTCCTACAAACAAGGATACGGATGCAGTAGCAGATTAAGCTTTTAATTTATAGACACACCGACCGTACACAAAGGAGCTGTGGTCTGCTGCAGGATAGCTCACACATACACACACACACACACACACACACACACACACACACACACACACACACACACACACACACACACACACACACACACACACACACACCTACACACTACAAAACCCACAATGCCTTGTGTCTCACTCAACTACGCAGCTCCAGTAGGTCTAAATACACGACACCCGCGCCGCCGTAGAGCAGTATCGGTGTCGTGGTATCGGTACCGATACCCGGTACTGGTATCGGTTCATCCCTAACTGTGGGGAGGACACAGATGACCAAGTTGGATTGTTATTACGGTGACTGTGAACTCTAAAGCAACCGAGTCTCAGGAGAACAAGGACTGGGAGTCACGACACTGGAGGAAACTGTTTTCATCAGCCCTCTACTGAGCATGTGCAGAATAATTATTTACTATGTCTGTGGTGCGCAGGAGCAGCGTTGAAGAAAAGTTGCATTTTTCTTCGTCTATATGGAATCAGTGTTGTCAAAAAGTTGTTTTTCCCCCGTTTCCATGGAGACTGAGTCACAGCGTCGTCAAAAAGTGCAACCTGTGGAGCCATTTTCAAGAAGTTGCATTTTCAGTTGCTCCAGGAACCGTTGTCATGTGAATGAAACCAAAAACACAACTAACGTGTTTTCACTTGGAATGGTTGTGGTGTAAACGGAGCCTTACACCACCCTCTACGTCACGGCCATGCTGCTGTGACTGTCTGGTCAGTCTGTGGTCAGTCTGTGGTCATCCTGTGGTCAGTCTGCGGTCAGTCTGCGGTCAGTCTGCGGTCATCCTGTGGTCATCCTGTGGTCAGTCTGTGGTCAGTCTGTGGTCAGTCTGTGGTCAGTCTGCGGTCAGTCTGCGGTCATCCTGTGGTCAGTCTGTGGTCAGTCTGTGGTCATACTGTGGTCAGTCTGCGGTCAGTCTGCGGTCATCCTGTGGTCAGTCTGTGGTCAGTCTGTGGTCATCCTGTGGTCAGTCTGTGGTCAGTCTGCGGTCAGTCTGTGGTCATCCTGTGGTCAGTCTGTGGTCAGTCTGTGGTCAGTCTGTGGTCATCCTGTGGTCATCCTGTGGTCAGTCTGTGGTCAGTCTGTGGTCATCCTGTGGTCAGTCTGTGGTCAGTCTGCGGTCAGTCTGCGGTCAGTCTGTGGTCATCCTGTGGTCAGTCTGCGGTCAGTCTGCGGTCAGTCTGTGGTCAGTCTGTGGTCAGTCTGTGGTCATCCTGTGGTCAGTCTGTGGCCAGTGTTTATAGAACACTGAAGACCAATGTTAAACCACAATCAGAGAGAGAGTATTATTACTAGATTACTCTCGCAGTTCCAGGTGAGACGCTCCTCCAGATGTTCATTAGCACCAGTTGTGTTTCCAGTGACTTCAGTAACTTTTCAATCTCATATTGACATCAAAAGCAAAACAAGCTGATTTTTTTGTGTTCATAAAATCAGAAAATGTCTTGAGTCATTTCAATTCTGTCCCAACCTTTTTGTGACCACATGGCTTTAGACGTGAAGGATGAGCGACGACATCTGTCATAAGTTTGGCACACATGCTGGACAAAGATAGCTTTTGTAGGAATGTACATGGTGCCCTCAAGCTGTTTTCCCTCAGCTGGATGGTGTCGTGCAGAAAAAACCTCTTTCACATGTATGAACTTGTCAAAAGTCCATGCAGTTGACCAAACACTGTATATGTGTGTGTCAATAATGGAGCAAGAGTCTGACACTTCAGCATTCCCCCGTGATTGTAAAAGCCCGGTAGTTTTCTGTCTGAAGAGTCGCTTCATATCGAACAGACGAGTGTTGCCTTCGTTCTTGGAGGTCAAGTAGCATCATTGTGTTTCGGGGCTGCAGCAGAAAGGATGATTCATCTTTTTGTGCTGCACAGACTCAAGTGGCAGACTCATCTTTGACTGACGTTCCTGGAGATGCTTCGGCGTCAGTCTCAGCCAGTTGACATGGAAACTGAAGCGGTCGCTGTGTGAGGAGTGTTTCAGCCACCAGCTTTGGTCAAACACGGAGGGATACGCAAGTCATTTAACTTTGTGTTTTCTTTTTGTCTGAAAATGTTATGTGCAGAGGTGAGGAGAGTTTGGTGTTCAAATATTTGCTCTTGTGGCCAAAATGAAATTGTGAATTAAAGATTCATTGTGTCCAAGATGAAAGGCGTCGCCTGTTTCTGCTGGTGGTTTGTATGTTTCAGCGATGAGTGGCTGAACGCCGCTGATGTTGGGCACTCAGTGGACGTGTGAGTCACTAGTCTGCTTCAACATGGCTGCAAGCGGCTTCACAATCATTGATCCAAAAGAAGAAACGGTAATTGTTCTTGTTGGCTCTGGAATTAGTCACTCATCAAAACGAAGCCAAGAGGAACAGAGAGGCAAATTATTTTATGGATCCCGATTAATGAGAGGCAAAGTTAAGAAGCTAAACAGAAGAGGTGAATCTATCTGAACACACATGAAAGGCTCCTCAGCTTAGTTTGTCCTGGAACTTGTCAGAATTCTATTTGCCTGCTAAGCAGTGCATGTTTGCATGTGAGGACAGATTTCCTTTCAAAGCTGGAGGCCGATCTCTCTTCCATCATGACATTATTGTGTAGCGGAAACATTGTTGTGCCCCAACCTCAGCGTGACAATCTTCCTGTAACATACAGGAATCACAACATATGAGGCAGCTGAAAACAACCCCCATTCTTTTCCCTTACTTGAAAGCACAGTTAGTGAGTTGGCATGTGATTGGCTGAGAGAGAAGGTGGTGGAGGTGGTGGAGGTGGTGGAGGTGGTGGCGCGGCGTCAGCAGTGTGCTGGCTGGCGGCTAACGGCAGCTTCAGCCCTGATAGGCGCTTCACAGTGGAGCTCCAGTCGACAATGAAGTAAATATTGTACCTTTCCGGGATCTCTTCACTCCCAAAATCTGACCGATTGGTTCTCCATGATGACGAATCATCCCGCGGAATGCTTACATACAAACAAACCGATAAATCAATAAATAACTACATGCAGACAAAAGCACGCCGTGATGTCCAGACTGTTGAGCACACCACAGTATAAGCCACACCCACCAGATTTAAAAAGGTTAAAAAAAAAAAAATGTAGGCGTTACGTGATGCACTTGAAAGCATCACCAGCTCGTTAACTCTTAAACAGCTGAGTCGTGGGCCCAGGGTTCAAAGCGTTTAAAAAAAGAAAGTGCTTCCACCCCGACGTTCGATGGCAAAGGTGAAAACCTGGTGTTAGATAAAGCATGTGAACAAACTGTTTTCAGTGACTTTCAGACTGTGAGTGAGAGATGAGTCACATTCTCTCCAAAGTTCAACGTCTAATCTCTGTCTCCTCAGAGAGTCTGGGTCCAGGATGAGAGCTGAAAGCCCCGCCTGAGCCAAGACCACTCGGAGGGACCCTGTTGATGAAGAGGATCTGGAGGATCTGCTCTGGGACGCCGAGACGATGGCGAAAACTCCGCGGAACCAGCCAGTAAAGCATGCGAAGCCCCAAAAGGAAAAGGGAAGAAAAGAAGCAAGAGAGCGAGTGGCGAAAGGAAATGGGGAAAAGAAAGACCCAAGAGGAAGAAGAAAGGACAAAAGAGACTGGAGTGGACAAAGAAAGCAGCTGCTGGGGATTGGAGAGGGAGACGCTTTAGACTGCTGCGTCCTGCTCACCCGTCTGGAGGAGAGGAAACTTGTGGCTAAAGAAAAAGATGCACTAAAAACCAGGAAGCAGACGTGTGTCAACGTCAAAAAGAAGCTGAAATCCACTGAACGTAAGATTAAAACTGGACTGAAGCGATCTCACTCAGCCAATCAGCAAACACTGGAACCAAAAAGCAACCGATCCAATGCCTTATACACGTTTCCTGCTGGGGTCGGCGAGCCCCGCAAGAGGAGGATGGCCTCTCTGAACGCCGAGGCCGTCAACAGCCTGCTGCTCTACAGAGACAAGAGCCTGAGCGCCGGGCCGTCAGAGGGTCTGACGTCCAGCCAGGATTCAGCTCACCTTCTCTCTGGAGGTGAACACCAAGGTCACCAAACCAAAAAGGTTCCTTCAGGAGGGAAGGCAGCCCCAACAGAGCAGCAGCAGAAGAAGAAGAAGAAGCGTTCAGGAGCTCAGGTTGAGGACATTGACTGGTTGAGTTTGCTTGCACCGACTCCTCGGCGTCAGGCCGGCCTCACCGCCGCAACGCTGCTCAGACTCACCAGCGCCCAGTACAGGTCCAAACGACACAGGAAGACCGAGTCCAAGCCGGGGAGTGGCGGTGGAGAGGAAGCAGCTCCTCCAGCGAAAGATGGCGGCGGCGATAAGCCAGTGTGCGGAGGAGCAACGCAGACCAAAAGAAGAACACAGTGGAAACACGAAGAGCAATCAAAGCACAGAAAACAGGGCGCAGGAGAGCCGGTTGATTCCCAAAGGAGCTGCTGCTGCAGCTCACGCAGACCCGACGCTGTGACTCCAGAGTGGGCGGGCGCCACCGGAGGGCAGCGGTGTCTGAAGCGCCCCCTCCACGGCGGCTCCTCTCTGGGATTCTCCCTGAAAACAATGAAAGAGGAGCCGGTGGAGGCGGAGGTGTCGTCCTGCTACTGCTGCTCCCAGGAGCGAGGGGTGGAGTACTGTCACAGACTGGCTCTCTTCCTGGACCACAAGACCTCCAAGGACCCGGAGGACGGCCCGGTGTTCCACCACCACCACCATCACCACCACCACCACCATCACCACCACCTGCAGTCGCCTCATTCTGTGTCCCACCCGCCAGCCATCGCCATCAGCCCGCACACATACACCTGTTTCCCAGGATACTACGTCCACTTCGGCCCCCCGGACGGCCCCCCGTCGCCCATGTCGCCCCCCCCTCGGTGCCCCGGCAGTGGCAAGAGGCCGAAGCTGCTCCCCAGCGCGGCGCCACCACCCTCAGGGATCGGACATCCAGTGTGCTGCTGCAGGTCGGTGGAGCCCTGCAGGCTCAGCGGCTTCTCCGCTTACAGCAGCGTGATTCCAGCCAGCGCCAGGGGGGGGCGCTCCTCCAGCCCCCATGACTGCACCAAGCTCTTCAAGACAGGTGAGGACACTCAGCAAACTGGTAGTATGAATGAGTATTTTATAGTCATTGTACCTATGTGCGTGTCCTTGATACACACATCACAGTAAACACAACAAATCACACACACACACACACACACACACACACACACACACACACACACACACACACACACACACACACACACACACACACACACACACACACACACACACACACACACCACTACATGTTTCTTCGGCCCTGTTTACACAACATTTCTGGTGAAAATACATACTAGTTGCAAAATTGTGCATAATCGAGCGCCGTTCTATAAACAGTGGAGTGTTTTTTCACTCATGGTTTTCTTGTAAACAGGATCTAATTCCGCTGCACTGAAACGCCCCCCACAGAGTTTTACACCAAATCAGATGGTTTACAGTAAAATGTTATTTGTTGCCTATACATCTTTTTCCAACGACTTTTTTTAAAAATGTGTAACTCAGCCAAAGCTCAGTGTTTGATGTGAGGGACTCCTGGTGTGAGGGACTCCTAGTGTGAGGGACTCCTGGTGTGAGGGACTCCTGGTGTGAGGGACTCCTGGTGTGAGGGACTCCTGGTGTGAGGGACTCCTGGTGTGAGGGACTCCTAGTGTGATGGACTCCTAGTGGGAGGGACTCCTGGTGTGATGGACTCCTGGTGTGAGGGACTCCTGGTGTGAGGGACTCCTGGTGTGAGGGACTCTTGGTGTGAGGGACTCCTAGTGTGATGGACTCCTAGTGGGAGGGACTCCTGGTGTCTGTGAGTGACGGGTTAAAGTTATTGTCAGCGTCTTCACTCAGATTAGAACAGACGTGTATTTGATGTCTTCAGGCCATTCTGCTGGTGAAGAAGCTTCAGTTCCAGCAGTACAACAACAAAGGAAGCGTCTTGGAGAACCACATGCGAAAAGACAGTCTGTGATTATTTTATAACTTTACAGATGAAAAGAAATAACATCTAATGGACAATATGCTTCACAACATTGTTAAAAAAGGTGTGAAATACAAAGCACCTCTGACCTTTGGGGTTCAGATCGTCTGGAAACCGTCTCCTCAGGATATAGTAGAAACTGAAGCGCCTGTGGAGATCAAGTCACGTTTCCATGACGACATGTTTTCACACGACAAGGGGAACGTCACGTTTACCTCCGTGGTTCCCAGAGAACCGTGTTTCAGATTCAACCACAAGAAGCTGTTTCTTTCTTTTTTTCCTCACTTCTTGTTTTATTCAGAGCATCAAGCAATTTGACACACAGGGTTTTGTGATTGAGTTATATGAGCGCAGCACATACATCAGTAAATTAGTTTTTAAAGTTATAAAGTTATCGCTCCCCTGTTTTCCATTAAAATATCAAAACATAAAAAGCAGGTGATTAGAGACATTTATAGTGGGATAAACTGCAATAATGTAAAAAACAGAAGCTCAGGACTCAAACGATATGAAATATCATAATGAATAAATCATTACATTAATCTATATAGTACGGAACCCCCTGAGTGGCCATAGAGAAATAATTATAATAACGTAGGAACAGAATAATAAGTCGTTCCCTCAAGTTAGTAATGCGAGGGAACGAGATCATGTAACTTGTTCCCTCACATTGTACTTGTTTCACCAATGGCGCCTCCGTCACGTCTGGTTTGTGTTATTGAGGCTTTCAGATCAAATGATGTGGACCACAGGAGATGTGGGGTCAACTATAGGAATTACTGACATCTCATCTATATGAGATAACTTCAAAATGTAAAAAATTACGTTTTAGAATTTCTGTGAGTTTTCTGTAAATTCACCAGCATGTGGTCATGATGCTGAAGTGACATGAACTACGTCCTTAAAGACCATGAAAAGGAAAAGTTTTTGCAGCAAAATGGGGAAAACAAAGGAGTAATTTTAGGCCTTTTTGCAGTGTAAGCGTTTTTCTGCCAGATGTTTACATTTAAAGTAAAGCTCCTCATGAAAGTAACAGAAACCTGAGTTTTAAATGTTTATCTCAATGTGTTTATCTCACGGCTGAACGTTGCTTGGAAGAATGTGGTCAGAATCACAGTCAAGGAGCAAAATGTATTTTTACATCCAGTTCTGAAGCGAGGACAACTTTTAAAACGGTTTTCACATGTAGTGTTTCCCGAATTGCAGCTCAGTTTCCGCTTTACTCCAGTTTTCAAAGTACATTTTTGTTAAACCCCACATGGAAAGAACCTATATGAGGATATATGCACATATATGAAACCTATATGCAGCATATATGCACATATATGACCATATATATGCTGCATATATGCACATAAATGCTGCATATATGCACATATATGACAATGTATGGGCTGCATATATGCACATATATGCTGCATACATGCACATATATGACCATATATATGCTGCATATATGCACATATATGACAATATATGGGCTGCATATATGCACATATATGACAATATATGCTGCATATATGCACATATATGACAATACATGCTGCATATATGCACATATATGCTGCATATATGCACATATATGACAATATATATGCTGCATATATGCACATATATGCACATATATGCTGCATATATGCACATATGCAGCATATATATTGTCATATATGTGCATATATCCAGCATATATATTGTCATATATGTGCATATATGCAGCCCATATATTGTCATATATGTGCATATATGCAGCATTTATGTGCATATATGCAGCATATATATTGTCATATATGCACATATATGCAGCATATATGTGCATATATGCAGCGTATATATGGTCATATATGTGCATATATGAAGCATTTATGTGCATATATGCAGCATATATATTGTCATATATGTGCATATATGTGCATATATACAGCATATATATTGTCATATATGTGCATATATGCTGCATATAGGTTTCATATATGTGCATATATCCTCATATAGGTTCTTTCCATGTGGGAGTCCTGAAAAGCACAAGTCAGTGTGACATAATTTGGGCTGAAGCTGAATAGAACCTGAATGAACCAAATAGAACTGCTGAAGAGACGATTGACACTGTCCTCCTGCAGTGACGAAGAGAAACTCACCACGTAGATATATTGTCACTGTGGTCTGGGCTTGTGCTTCATCTTCTGTTTTAGAAATGTGTTGTTAACACATATATGTGTTATGACTGAAGAGACCCACACGTTTCTGTGAAGCTTCAACATTTGATCATTTCCACTCAACTAGCAGTCGCCTGAGCCGAGGCCGTAAAACTGTGACGTTTAACTGAAGAAATACTTGGAATTTTGTCCTGATTAATAAGAAATCATAGCTGATGTGGTGTGACAAGTCCGTGAGGTTTAAACTTTGATTCCCAAATAAAACTGCAGATTTTTTCCATTCAGACGGATTTTTAAGATATAAAACTGTATAGAAATCAGTTGATTGTTGCAGTTTTCAATCAGACTCTTGTGATGCAAAACAACCATTTTGCTGTGAATAAAAGCTCATGTACATGTGTTTTTAAATACACCGTTAAAGGAGAAATGTAGGATTTTCTCACATCAGCAAAGATGAAAAAAAAAAGAATTTTAGAAGCATGAGTTGTGTTTTCAAATTAAAGTTTTGCTTAGACAGGTGAATCAATCTAAATCCCTTTGACAACACAATTAAATGCTGTTAACAAGTAACTGAACAGTACTTTTACTTGAAATCAAATTCAATTTAAGTGATGAACAGTAGCTGTTCTTGAGTTTTCTTGGTCTTCATTTTTCTTTACCGCTTCGAGTATAATCTAAACCTCGGAGCTGTTAAATAAGTTTGGACAAGGATTTAATCTGAGTGAATCTGAGTATTTGGTGACGCATTCATGAAACTTCCCAAACTAATGTTGAGGCGTTGATCCGTGAGTGAATGTGTGACTGTATGATGTGTTGTTGGTGTTTTCCTGTGTGCACTTGTTCATGTGTCGTCTTGTTGAAGGAGCCTCAGTCTCGTCTCACTTCAATTGTCCTCAAGTCCATTCGGATCATTTATGAGGAAGAACAAGCAAACATCTTGTTCTGACACTTTTAGCTTCCTCTCCTGAGTCCATCAAACCGTAGAAGCATCGGGTCGTAGGCCAAATCTGCAGTCGCGGCTCAAATGGGTCAGGCTTTGTAAACGGTTGTCGGACTGCCAAAGTACCGGTCTGAAGCCAGTTTCAGACTGGTACTCTGGTCGTTCACAGTGTTTGGACAGCCTGCAAACAGAATACCGGTCTGAAGCCAGTTTCAGACTGGTACTCTGGTCGTTCACAGTGTTTGGACAGTCTGCACACAGAGTACCGGTCTGAAGTCAGTTTCAGACTGGTACTCTGGTCGTTCACAGTGTTTGGACAGTCTGCACACAGAGTACTGGTCTGAAGCCAGTTTCAGACTGGTACTCTGGTCGTTCACAGTGTTTGGACAGTCTGCACACAGAGTACTGGTCTGAAGCCAGTTTCAGACTGGTACTCTGGTCGTTCACAGTGTTTGGACAGTCTGCACACAAAGTACCGGTCTGAAGCCAGTTTCAGACCGGTACTCTGGTCGTTCACAGTGTTTGGACAGTCTGCACACAAAGTACCGGTCTGAAGCCAGTTTCAGACTGGTACTCTGGTCGTTCACAGTGTTTGGACAGTCTGCACACAGAGTACCGGTCTGAAGCCAGTTACAGACTGGTACTCTGGTCGTTCACAGTGTTTGGACAGTCTGCACACAGAGTACCGGTCTGAAGCCAGTTTCAGACTGTTACTCTGGTCGTTCACAGTGTTTGGACAGTCTGCACACAAAGTACCGGTCTGAAGCCAGTTTCAGACTGGTACTCTGGTCGTTCACAGTGTTTGGACAGTCTGCACACAAAGTACCGGTCTGAAGCCAGTTTCAGACTGGTACTCTGGTCGTTCACAGTGTTTGGACAGTCTGCACACAGAGTACCGGTCTGAAGCCAGTTTCAGACTGGTACTCTGGTCGTTCACAGTGTTTGGACAGTCTGCACACAGAGTACCGGTCTGAAGCCAGTTTCAGACTGGTACTCTGGTCGTTCACAGTGTTTGGACAGTCTGCACACAGAGTACTGGTCTGAAGCCAGTTTCAGACTGGTACTCTGGTCGTTCACAGTGTTTGGACAGTCTGCACACAAAGTACTGGTCTGAAGTCAGTTTCAGACTGAGAGGCTGTGCCGATTAAAGATGGTTCCAGTCTGGCAGTGTGGGGAATCTGAGTGTTGATTCGCTGCAGGCAGTGTTGCCACAGTTACTTTCAAAAACAAATCTTTTTTACTGATTACTGATTACTAGTTACTCCTTTAAAAAGTAACTTAGTTACTTCACCGATTACTTGTTTTTAAAAGTAACTAAGTAGATTACAAGTTACTGTTTCAGTTACTTTGAGCAGCTGCCGAGACCCCCCACCGCCTGAACATCAAAATGACCACTGGTTTGGCCAAAAGCTCTGCTGATCCAAATTGACCTGCTGGTGCATATTTAACCTTTGACCTTCATTCTTTGTTGTATTTAATATGACCCACGCTTTTATTATCGTAGTTTCACTATTACTGCTATTTATGTACCCAGAGATGTGTTGTTGTACTATTTTTATTTCTTTATTTATTTGCACTGCCCGCTCTATGACACTTTAATTGCTACGGAGCCCCCGAAGGGACATGGAGGGGAAAAAAGGAAGAGAGAAAAAAAATCTCGGGATCTCGCAAAACTATCTTGTTATATATGTGCATTGTGTATGTGATCACCTAAGCTTGTCCTTTCAGAGACACCGTACACCCCACCGTTGTTGAGAGAAGCTGAAGCTAATGGAAGTCGCCCACCCACATGGGAGTTTTATTGAGTTTTATTTTGAAATCGGCCTAAACTATAAAGAGATTCAAGCAGTGCTTAGCAGAAGGACGTGCTTTTGCGAGATCTCGCAAAAGTTATTGTGAGATCCTGAGAAAGTTTTCTTTTTCCTCTTCCTTTTGTTTTTTTCTCCATGTCCCTTCGGGGGCTCCGTAAATGTCCCCCATTCCTGTGGACAAATAAAGTCTTTCAGTGATTGATTGATTGATTGATTGATTGATTGATTTATAAAGGGGTGGGAGGTTATTGCAATGTTAAGGTTTATTGATGACAATGGTTTGTTCCCATTGTTTTGTGTTCCCTGAACGCACCGTTAGAGCAGGTTGGCCTGTGATTGGCTGAGAGTGGAGAAGGGGGCGGGTCATGTGTCTGTGTCAGTGGAGGAGAAGGGAGGAGCGGCTGCTTGTGTTTAATAATAAAGCGGCTTTGCAGACAAGAAACTCGTCTGATTGGACGCTACAACAGTAACGCACCTGGACACGTAACTGTAATCTGATTACTGCTTTGGAAATAGTAACGCGTTAGATTACTAGTTACTGAAAAAAGTGGTCATACCAGAGTAACGCATTACTAATTAACCTAAGTTACCGGCACCACTGGCCACAAGATCTGTCAATCATAGTGATAGCATAGCGATAGCATAGCGATAGCATAGCGATAGCATAGTGATAGCATAGTGATAGCATGTCAGGAGCTCTAGCGGTCCTTTGGTCACACGAATAAATAGAAATCAAAAACAGTGGTGGAGCCGTCCACAAAGCTCTACGCTCCAGAGCAACACATCGTGGAGGTTTAACATGAAATACAGGGTCGGTTGTAAATCACAGGAGGTTCAGAGTTTATACTGTCCGTGGCTCGTCGCTAACTGCTAAATTCAACAGAGGCGGGTTTATGACATTAGACTCATTTATTGACAACATCACAGGAGCACAATCAAAACCTCCCATGTTGATGCGCCCCCTTGTGGGAAAATCTAGTTTGAAAACAGAGCACAAAAAAAAAAAACCCAGCCACTTTGAAACTCCAGATGTTCAGGCATTTCAACTGAGGTCCAACATCAATTCACATGTTTTAACAAGGAACCATGAGTTTTCTGAGCGACGGATCCGTCAACAGCGCCAATCACCTACGTTTGTGCCGCTTCAGTGAAAGTGCTAACTGTGTCTTGTCTCTGACGTTGAACCTGGAGAGTTTCTGTGTTCACTCATGTGGGGCAACGTTTGCTTCCTCAGACCCGGCAGCCCTCCGCCCCTCCTCCATCCCGGTGTGCCCCGGCCCCCGAGTCCTGACGGGCTGCCCCGTCGCCGCCGTGCCTCCAGCCGGTCAGTCGGTGCCCCACGTCCAGACCCCGCTGTCGGACCCCAGCCAGCCCCTGCCGCTGCTGCAGGTCGCCAAGGAGAGCCCGCGGAGCGCCAAGCCGCCCAGCGGCTCGCGGTCCGGTGGCGCCGCCTCGGCCCTGCGCCCCCCCGCCAGAGAGAAGAAGCAGAAGCCGGGCTGCGCCGGCGGCGGAGGGCAAGCTGCCACCAAGCAGCTTAAGAATGGACGGCAAAGATCCACCAACGGCTGGAAGCCGGTCGGCCCGCCGTTCCAGAAGGAGGTTTTCGATGTGGTACGTTGAAGAAGTCCCACTGTTGTTCTTCACACCATCACCATGGTAACGTCAGGGGTGGTTCACTGTGTCCAGGGCCATGAGTCTCTGGTGCCGAGGAAGTGTTTCCAGGGAGTCCACAGGGACGGCGAGCTGATCCGGGTCAGAGACACGGTTCTTCTCAAGTCTGGGCCGAGGAAAAAGTCTCTGCCTTATGTGGCCAAGATCTCGGCTCTGTGGGAGGAACCGGAGTCAGGTGAGGGGTTTACTGCAGCCTGTGCTTTACCCCGGCTGGCTGAAGGTAATAACTGTGTGTGTGTGTGTGTGTGTGTGTGTCTCCAGGAGAGCTCATGATGAGTTTGTTATGGTACTACCGACCAGAACACACACACAGCGGACGCAACCCCAGCGTACATTGTGAGGTAAGACATGTTTCTAATGACAGTGTGGAGTAATTGTACGCTGAGACACTGAAGTATAACTCGGGTCACCTGCTGACGATATAATGGACATTCATTCCAACAGTTAAACACACACACACACACACACACACACACACACACACACACACACACTGGAAGAGCCAGCAGACCACCAGGGGTTAACTTGCTGAGGGTCATTGATTCAGGACTAAACTACCATAAACTGAGTTTTTAAAGCAGAGATGTCAAACTAATTTAGCAAACGGAGCCACACACTGAACGATACGATCTGAAGCCAATAAGTCTGTAATCTATGAACACTTTGTTTCATGACAATGAAAGTACTGTTTAACCTTTTGAAATTGAACTACAACTCCAGCATTGTTTTTAATGAATGGTGCAAAATACTATCACATTAAGTTTATTTTTTCTTTTAATTTGTTGCAACTGAAAACGCTAAAAATAAATCCATTTTCTCAAACGTTCTTGAAGTGGCTGTTTGTCTTCAAAGAAGATTTTAGTTAAACTTCATAATGCACTAAGGATATGTAGTTCACACTGGAAAAACATCACTGTACACACAAGGCCACTGCGTTCTGTCTTATTTTAATTCATCTCAAGCAAACAAACAAAAGAACACTGAATTAAACCTTAGTCGAGTCAAGTTTTATCCCGTGGCCTTTATGTTCGACACCTCTGTTTTAAAACACAAGTTACTGCCATGTGTACCAGAGGCATGCATTCAATAATACAACATACATTGTGTAATTCATCACGTACACTCGGTGATACAGAGATTCCTGTCCTCTGTATTCAAACTTGATCTGTCCAAACAGCCACAGAGGGGCCGGCTGAGCCCCTCCCTCACCATGCAGTGTGTATTACATTAGTGTAGCTCGCCCCTCTCTCACCATGCAGTGTGTATTACATTAGTGTAGCTCGCCCCTCTCTCAGCATGCAGTGTGTATTACACTAGTGTAGCTCGCCCCTCTCTCACCATGCAGTGTGTATTACATTAGTGTAGCTCGCCCCTCTCTCAGCATGCAGTGTGTATTACACTAGTGTAGCTCGCCCCTCTCTCAGCATGCAGTGTGTATTACACTAGTGTAGCTCGTCCCTCGCTCACCATGCAGTGTGTATTACATTAGTGTAGCTCGTCCCTCGCTCACCATGCAGTGTGTATTACACTAGTGTAGCTCGCCCCTCTCTCACCACGCAGTGTGTATTACATTATTGTCGCTCGCCCCTCCCTCTCCATGCAGTGTGTATTACATTAGTGTAGCTCGTCCCTCTCTCACCATGCAGTGTGTATTACATTAGTGTAGCTCGCCCCTCTCTCACCATGCAGTGTGTATTACATTAGTGTAGCTCGCCCCTCTCTCTCCATGCAGTGTGTATTACATTAGTATAGCTCATCCCTCCCTCACCATGCAGTGTGTATTACATTAGTGTAGCTCGTCCCTCGCTCACCATGCAGTGTGTATTACATTAGTGTAGCTCGTCCCTCGCTCACCATGCAGTGTGTATTACACTAGTGTAGCTCGCCCCTCTCTCACCACGCAGTGTGTATTACATTAGTGTAGCTCGCCCCTCCCTCACCACGCAGTGTGTATTACATTAGTGTAGCTCGCCCCTCTCTCACTACGCAGTGTGTATTACATTAGTGTCGCTCGCCCCTCCCTCACCATGCAGTGTGTATTACATTAGTGTAGCTCGTCCCTCTCTCACCATGCAGTGTGTATTACATTAGTGTCGCTCGCCCCTCTCTCTCCATGCAGTGTGTATTACATTAGTATAGCTCATCCCTCCCTCACCATGCAGTGTGTATTACATTAGTGTCGCTCGTCCCTCTCTCACCATGCAGTGTGTATTACATTAGTGTCGCTCGTCCCTCTCTCACCATGCAGTGTGTATTACATTAGTGTAGCTCGCTCCTCTCTCACCATGCAGTGTGTATTACATTATTGTCGCTCGCCCCTCCCTCTCCATGCAGTGTGTATTACATTAGTGTAGCTCGTCCCTCTCTCACCATGCAGTGTGTATTACATTAGTGTAGCTCGTCCCTCTCTCACCATGCAGTGTGTATTACATTAGTGTAGCTCGCCCCTCTCTCACCATGCAGTGTGTATTACATTAGTGTCGCTCGCCCCTCCCTCACCATGCAGTGTGTATTACATTAGTGTCGCTCGCCCCTCCCTCACCATGCAGTGTGTATTACATTAGTGTAGCTCGTCCCTCTCTCACCATGCAGTGTGTATTACATTAGTGTCGCTCGCCCCTCCCTCACCATGCAGTGTGTATTACATTAGTGTAGCTCGTCCCTCTCTCACCATGCAGTGTGTATTACATTAGTGTAGCTCGCCCCTCCCTCACCATGCAGTGTGTATTACATTAGTGTAGCTCGTCTCTCTCTCATCATGCAGTGTGTATTACATTTGTGTCGCTCGCCCCTCCCTCACCATGCAGTGTGTATTACACTAGTGTAGCTCGTCCCTCTCTCACCATGCAGTGTGTATTACATTAGTGTCGCTCGTCCCTCTCTCACCATGCAGTGTGTATTACATTAGTGTAGCTCGTCCCTCTCTCACCATGCAGTGTGTGTTTCATTAGTGTAGCTCGTCCCTCTCTCACCATGCAGTGTGTATTACATTAGTGTAGCTCGTCCCTCTCTCACCATGCAGTGTGTGTTTCATTAGTGTAGCTCGTCCCTCTCTCACCATGCAGTGTGTATTACATTAGTGTCGCTCGTCCCTCTGTCACCATGCAGTGTGTATTGCATTAGTGTCGCTCGCCCCTCCCTCAACATGCAGTGTGTATTACATTAGTGTAGCTCGCCCCTCCCTCACCATGCAGTGTGTATTACATTAGTGTAGCTCGTCCCTCGCTCACCATGCAGTGTGTATTACACTAGTGTAGCTCGCCCCTCTCTCACCACGCAGTGTGTATTACATTAGTGTAGCTCGCCCCTCCCTCACCACGCAGTGTGTATTACATTAGTGTAGCTCGCCCCTCTCTCACCATGCAGTGTGTATTACATTAGTGAAAGTGTCAGTGCTCAGACTGTGGCTCCATTCATTCAGGTCACATGATGTTGATGTCATGATGTTGATGTCATGATGTTGACGTCATGATGATGATGTCATGATGTTGATGTCATGATGTTGATGTCATGATGTTGATGTCATGATGATGACGTCATGATGATGATGTCATGATGATGATGTCATGATGTTTATGTCATGATGATGATGTCATGATGTTGATGTCATGATGTTGACGTCATGATGTTGATGTCAGGATGTTTATGTCATGATGTTTATGTCATGATGTTTATGTCATGATGATGATGTCATGATGATGATGTCATGATGTTTATGTCATGATGTTGATGTCATGATGATGATGTCATGATGATGACGTCATGATGTTGACGTCATGATGTTGACGTCATGATGATGATGTCATGATGATGATGTCATGATGTTGATGTCATGATGATGATGATGTCATGATGATGATGTCATGATGGTTGATGTCATGATGTTGATGTTCGGTGAGGCTCGCAGCCCCACTGAACAACGTCATCTGGAAGCTCACAGCTGATTGGCTGCAGCCAGTTTAGACACTGCTGCTTGTTAGAACCAGTTAGAACCAGAGTCGCCACACATGCGCAGCTCGAGTGAACAGTCTATGTTGATGATTTACTGGTGTACAACTTGGAAACTCTGACTTTAGAGGAGGAACTGGAGGAAACTGGTGGTAATGTGAGTGACGAGGTAACAAAGTTTGTAAAGTTGTTCTATATACATGAGCTTGCTTATGATACACCAATTCGCTGACAGACTAACGGTAGAAATCCTGCCTTGTGTAGATCTGGGCCCCATTCAAATAAAAAGTTATTTCTGATCGACTGCCTCCATTGCTCAACATTTTCACCTCTGTGGTCACAATGTGGCTAAAAGGTTGTGAATCCACTTGACTTTAGCACTCAGTGATGTTGAGCTCTGCTGTCAATGGACCTGAAACAAACTCCTCCACCACCAAGGGTTCACATATAGAAGCTAAAGGTAGGAGAGAGTTTCATGAGCAGAGGGCATACCTGAGTGTGTATATTATATATAGTTCTGTTTTGATGTACTCTGCTCCACCAGCAGTCATTTTCCAAGATTGTGATTTCTAAAGTATGTTCAGCCATCTTTGATTGCTGGAGCCGTTCCCAGCTCAGCATGTATGGAGGCAGTTCACACCCACATCACGGTGACACGTCATGAGTCAGGGTACCACAGCTCACCAAGCAAGTTCAATTCCACGTCCACAATCAATAAACCACAAGAAGTTTCACATTTTCTCAGCTCAACTCAGAAACAGCAGACTCACCTGAGGTGTTCATGTATATAGTAGCTGGGAGACGGGATGTTTTCAGGTCCTGTGTATGAAACCGAAGTGAAACGGAGAGCGGACGTTAACCCGCCAGTGTTTTTACAGAACGAGATCTTCGCGTCTCGTCACCAGGACGTGAACAGTGTGGCCTGTATCGAAGACAAATGCTATGTCCTCACGCTGGCACAGTATTGTCGGTAAGAAAACTTCACAAATCAACACTTTCAAATCCTTCCTGAGTTCACAAACAGTAACAATAGTGTTTCGTTCAGAAAGCAGGTGGAAAGAGTTCAAGCTAATTCAGATCTTCAAATACATTTTTCTTTACTTGCAAGTGACTTTCAAGGGTGAAAATACTGCATTTCAAATACTGACATCACTACTATAAAGTTGGATGTTTTACTGTTTATATTTTCTCTAATATGTGATTTTACAACATCATACTACACCATCTAATCTACATTTCTGCTAATAAAACCACTCACTACTGAGAACAGACAATTCTAATTAATTAAACCTTTTGATTTGCATTTTTCTTCCTATTTAGTTTATGATTTTAACAAAGAAAATTCCTGAATTTCAGAAAAACGTCAAGGGTTGATTTATTTATGTTTTTAATGTAATCTATCAAAAATAAGGTGAAACTCAGAATTATCATAAATATTGCATCTGAAACCTAAAAACGAGATTAAAACTTTTTGGTATTCTAACTGATAACTGATAGTATAAAAAAAGCAACACTTTTGACATATATTTTAGATGCATCTGTATGTTTATCATAACGTAATTATCATTTACTTTAATATTTATGTGAGAATAATGTTTTCCTTTAAATGCAGCTATTTTGTACAGATGTGACAGTATTTTAACTGAGTAATCTGCAACGATAACAACAATAATAATAATAATAATAATAATTTAAAAAAAAAATGTATCAGCGCCTTTCACTGCACCCGAACTTGCTGTACAGTACCCATGTAAAAGAATGTTGTTTCAAACATATTAGTACAGTAAACAACATTCAGGCATTTGCTGCTACCGACATTGTTTAGAATGAATATACTTGTTTAGAAACAATACCTTCACTTATAATTGAGTATAACTAAAGTCAAATCAAAGTTTATTCATAAAGCACTTTAAATCCTGTTGACCAAAGTGCTGTTCTTGTTGCTTAAATAGAAAATACATTCAAAATCTAAAACAGTAAAAATTAATAAAAGCAAAACATATTTGAGCCTTGTGTTGCTCAATATACAATATACAGTGCAATCCCATACAATTGAATAAAGTCAATAAATAACATAAGGCTCAAATTTGTGACTGTGACTGAAGTTGTGTTGAAAGAGATTTTCCAGTTCATATTTAATCTGACCTTTATTTGACGTCAGCTTGTGGGAAACAGAAGCTGTGTTGGTTGTGTTTGCTGTTTTCAAATGTATGTTATTTTCAGATTTTGTGCCTTGGTGAAACGCCGCGGGGAGGGCGTCTGCGACAGCACCGCCTCCCTCGTGGTGCCCCCCATTGTTGGCAGTGCCACACCCACCCACCACTGTGTGCCCGACGACGTGGACCCGGAGTTGGTGTTCTTCTGTCGACACGTCTACGACTTCCGATACGGACGCCTCCTGAAGAACCTGCAGTAGCGCCTCACACGGAGCACCACCACGGCAGGCGGCCTCTGCTACCAGGAAGTGTTGTTCAGGAGGAAGGTCTTAGTCTGGAACCTCGGTTCATTGTGACCTGCTGCACATTAGTTACAGGCTGAGGAGGAGAAGAATCTGGAACTTTCTCTGCTGTAGACAAATGCTACTGGAGCTCTTAGCAGTGTGACGGAGAGGTCCATGTTACATGTGAGCATAATGCTACTTACTGTCTGCACACACACACACACACACACACACACACACACACACACACACACACACACACACACACACACACACACACACACACACACACACACACACACACACACACACACACACACACACACACACACACACACACACACACACACACACACACACACACACACGGTGTCTCATTATGATGCAGATGAAGACGATCTGAGGCATTTCCTGCCACACTGGTCCTTATGAAGGAACAAGAGACTGAATGTCAGTCAATTGTAGTTTCTTTGAGTCATTCTGATGGTAGAATCATGATGCTTTAACCAGGATGCCACACACACACACACACACACACACACACACACACACACACACACACACACACACACACACACACACACACACACACACACACACACACACACACACACACACACACACACCACTGTCCGGAGAAACAAACTACATTGAAGGTGATTTCAAGGAGTATTTTCATGTTTCAGGAAAGTTTTGTTTATAGTTATGGGAAGCCACAGCCAGCAGCTAGTTAGCATAGCTTAGCATTAGCTTTAAAACAAATAAAATTTCCAAGTGGCTGTTGGCAAAGATGCAATTTTATTTCAGACATCATATATTTTAGATGTATTTCATATGAACTGAAATACTTCAAGTGGTTTTTTTTTTTATATATATATATTTTGCATAGTTTTAAGTCGTGAAAATTCGTAATTAATATGTAAAAATATAGGAATTCTTCATGAAGAGGACGCAATGATGTGTAGCTGTGGTGCGTGGAGGATCAGGCCAACAACAGTTATATAAATTGTATTATCATTCTTATTAATATTTTGGTTTCTCTCAGAATTGTTTGATTTTGGTCGATTGGTCTGGAGGACTGATCTGGAGGTCGGGGCCACGTCTTTAACCATCAGGATTTTTTACCACATCTTTTTAGGGAACTTTATGAAGAGAAGAAATAAGTTGGGGGCCAAACTAATAATAATTAGCTGAAACACGTGTTTTTATTTCTGAATTTGTTGTTGGTGCAATGTAAAAGAGATTAAAGTCAATTAAGTGATAAAATAGACTATATATGGAGATTTACAAGATTTTAGACTTTAAATATTTAAAGTACTTATTATAATGTGAGGAAAGAAAACATTCAACTATAAATTAGCGTGACCTTGAGGGACATCGTGAATCATTGATCTAATCATTAAAAGCATCTTTTTTTAAAGAAGTGTATATTTTGGGGGAGCGTTGGTCTGAATCCTCCGTCAGGCTGTCGAGACACGAGGAAACATTTAGATTCCTGACACCATGTCTGATCTGTTGTGTTCTGCAGTGAACGCCACAAGCAACATTTCTAAATCTCTTAACTTTCTCATGACCTGTGATGAAATGCAGACGGTTCATCTCCTTTTAGAGTTGTGTTTTCTTGTTGATGGTTTCTCTGCAGAAAGCACAGTGTGGTTTGTGGCGGTGAGCCGAGCATCGAGGGGATTCCTGTTATGCAGATGAATGTTTCCTTTCTCCAAGCTGTTTGCCAGAGGCGTGGCGTGACCCGGGGCTCGCCTCACTGTATATCTGGACGTCTGGCTGGGGCGTGTTGCCAGAGGCCTGACGTGACGTGACCCGGGGCTCGCCTCACTGTGTATCTGGACGTCTGGCTGGGGCGTGTTGCCAGAGGCGTGACGTGACCCGGGGCTCGCCTCACTGTATATCTGGACGTCTGGCTGGGGCGTGTTGCCAGAGGCGTGGCGTGACGTGACCCGGGGCTCGCCTCACTGTGTATCTGGACGTCTGGCTGGGGCGTGTTGCCAGAGGCGTGGCGTGACGTGACCCGGGGCTCGCCTCACTGTGTATCTGGACGTCTGGCTGGGGCGTGTTGCCAGAGGCGTGGCGTGACGTGACCCGGGGCTCGCCTCACTGTGTATCTGGACGTCTGGCTGGGGCGTGTTGCCAGAGGCGTGGCGTGACGTGACCCGGGGCTCGCCTCACTGTGTATCTGGACGTCTGGCTGGGGCGTGTTGCCAGAGGCGTGACGTGACCCGGGGCTCGCCTCACTGTGTATCTGGACGTCTGGCTGGGGCGTGTTGCCAGAGGCGTGGCGTGACGTGACCCGGGGCTCGCCTCACTGTATATCTGGACGTCTGGCTGGGGCGTGTTGCCAGAGGCGTGGCGTGACGTGACCCGGGGCTCGCCTCACTGTGTATCTGGACGTCTGGCTGGGGCGTGTTGACGGCAGACGGCTTCAGTTGGTCACACGTGTTGTTGTTTCTTCACGTATGAGCTGGTGAGGAATGCATCCGGCGCACCATTTAGACCTGTGATGATGATTCCTTTCTGTGTCGAGAAAAGATATGTATTTATTTCTGTACTGAGGAAATATAATTTATTTTCAGAAGATGATTTTTAAGAAGTAGAGTTTTAGGCGAGTGGCGTTCACTCCTGGTAGAAGGAGGCGGACGTCTTTAGCTGCACTGCCTCACATGAAAAGTTGTTGCGGTGGTCTTGTCTGTTTCCAGAGTGCGTGAGTCTGTCAGGCCTCTGAGACGTGACGAGACACTGAAGCCATGAGGCTTCACGTCTGGAAGGATCTCACTCAGTTTGAAGGACGTGTTTTAACCTGCAGGACCAACCTTGTTCTTTTCCAGCTTCCCCTCGTTCTCCCTCCTCTTCCTCTCAAGCCACAAAGCTTTGCCTCCTCACCTTCAAACGATGATATTTGAGTTACCTTGCCATTAGCCGGGGCCCCCTGGTTTTGCTGCCTTACTGTACATTCCCAGCCTTTCATTTCGAAGTGAGCTGATCTGACGTCTTCATTCCACCTGTTCAGTGTGTTTAAATAGTGTGACTGAAAACCCAACGATTCTAACACTGATCCAAAACAACCAGGAAGTGACGTGCAGACGTACGACATCAAGTCTTCTTGCAGAGGTTTATTTCAGAGGACTGATGCTATGAAGCAGCATAAACACTGGAAGCAGAATAACAGAGACATTTCACCAACAAACATCTTTTAAAACATCCTCTCGAACAGTTTTGTCTTTATACACAAACCTATCGGCACATTCATGTGTTTGCCTCAGTGGTTTTTAATCATTTCCACCAAAACTTTGAAACGACAAGGGAGATGAGAATAATAAAACTGATGATACTTTCTCTAACTGTCTGAAACTTATTGAACATTCTGATTTTGGTAATTAAATCTATATTTTTTATACATGGATATACAGAAGAATTGTTATACAGCTGCAGGAGAGAAATATTAAGCTGTTGTGGGGTTAATGGCTGGAATAAGTTCCCCAAAAAAGCAGCAGCCTTCAGATTGAGAGACGACTCGCTCCACTAACCGAGTCACAGCCGGAGTCACATCCCAGAATCCTTTGAAGTTTTGAGTGAGCTTTAATGTAAGATTCTTCCCGTGGTTGTTGAAGATACATACGATACAGCACTTTCTCTCAAAAAACATTAAATGACTTTATTATGTAATTGCTTTCGTTGAATTTTTGCCAAACTGTTCATCAGGTGTAAAGACTCACATTTCCTTATATTTTTGTCTGCTTCCAGTTTTTATTCTGATCCAGACTGAACTACTTTCTTCCTGTCGAATTATATGTTGACTTGTTTCATCAGCTTCTCACTTAATCCTCCACAAGACGTCAAACATTTAACATTTCTTCCATCCGTAGCAGCAGAACGCGTGTTTACCTCCATTTCACTGAGTCAGTCAATCTTTCCACAGGAGAGATTTATTTGGTAGTTGAAAGAAGACTTTCTCTCATTAATGGTCTAATTTGATTTCTAACAATATGTCCTGTTGTTTGAGGTTCTTTCTCTTTATTGTCTGGATGAAGGTCAAAGCCTCTCTCCTGACTGGCGTTATTCATCTGATTGTTCCTTTACATGATGGCAAATTAATTCTCTGTGGTTTGATTTGCCCCCGTGACTTGAAATTGCCCCGTGAAGACGGAAAACACACACCAAGCATGTGGCGGCCTTAGGAGTCAGTCAGCTGGTGAATTTGTTGAGTCAAGAGGGTGAAGTTGGTGTCTTAACCAGTCGTCTGTGCCTGATCCCGTTCATCTGCTCCAGGAAGAGACAGGCCGGCGCTCACTGCAAACCTTCCTCAGGCCTTTTTCCTTTTGTATCTGTCAGATGACAACTGATCTGAGTTTGACTCACCACAAAGAATTGTTTGCACCAAAAAGAAGAAAAGTGATCAAAGTGTGTGAAAAGAGGTTTCACAAACACGACTTTAGTTTCATTCCCAGGTCAAAAGCCTGAACTTTGGTTCTTCTTATGTGAATTTATATTCATATTCTTTGCATGGCTTTTTGGAAATATCTTGGATATATTACTCACAGCACAGATTATTTGTATGGTATCAAATGGACCTCTGTAATATAAGAAAATATTTAATTGTAATAAATAATATATGAGTTTGAACCTGATTGCAAGTGTTTTATTTGAAGTGTAGTAATAGTTGATGGCCACATGGTGGCTCACTCAGCCAATATTCGTGTGCGTGTGTGTGTGTGTGTGTGTGTGTGTGTGTGTGTGTGTGTGTGTGTGTGTGTGTGTGTGTGTGTGTGTGTGTGTGTGTGTGTGTGTGTGTGTGTGTGTGTGTGTGTGTGTGTGTGTGTGTGTGTGTGTGTGTGTGTGTTTATCTGGTTGTGGGGCCCACCACCTGACCGCACACCACTGAGTGAGTGGAAACTAAAATGTTAGTGGGGGCCACTAAAGCCCCGTCTCCACCGCACAAAAAGTGCCGGCCTAGACGGGTCTAAACCGCTCCGGTTCGCGTGTCACCACAGGAATGCGGTCTAAACCGCTCCAGACCGCTCCAAAGGCCACCGCTTTTCCCGCTCCCCTTCCGTCGGGGTACCAGGACCATGGAACGGGTCTGAGGTTGAGCTGCTGTCTGCTGATTGGTCAGTGATTTACGACACGCCCTCAATATGTTAATGTGCCGGCTGAATCCTCTGCTGTCAGTGTGGTCAGCTGTGCTCTGGTTGTTTTTATTTTCATTTTCTTTTCTTTGCTGCTCAACTTTAATGTTTGTTGTGAAAGAGCGGACTTGAGGCAGGGGGAGACCGGGGGGAGGGACTTTGCATCGCGTTGGAGCTTCCTGTTAGCATAGTGCTCGCCGTGGCGTGGATGTGCGTCCGGGACACCGGAGTCTGGAGCTCTCGTCTCCGGCGCTGATCGCGCTCCGGCAGCTCCGCTTCCCAGAGGCGGTCAGCATTCCGTTCAGCCGCGGTCAGTGGCGCTTTATCGCGGGGACGGGCCGCGGAAGCGATGAAGAGGAACTCGGAGCTCGGAGCTCGGCACTTCCGTGTTCCGGCGCTGAGCTGCCGGACCGCGATCAGCGCCGGAGTGGAGTGCCTCCTGCGTTTGAGCAGAAAGCTCAGACTCCCATGTCTGTGCCTCAGCCAACCGGGGGGAACGCTCCGGCCACTTGCCCCGCCTCCCAGCGCTCGAGTGCGGGGCAAGTGGACAGAGCGTTGGCTCTCTCAGAACAAGGAAGTTGAGGCTGCAGCGCTGCCGCTGCAAAAGATAACAGGTTTTTTTGCCGCTGCATAAAATAACAGTTAACTAAACAACAAGTGCAAAGTGGAGGATGTAAACAACAACAGAGGATTCATAAGATCTAGATCTGACGACTTTCTTTTCTGTTGTAATGTCAAATATCTGCGGAGCTCATAAGCCCCGCCCACTTTTTAAGCTCCTCTCCGCGGTGGAGGGAGTCTGGAGCTTTAGAGAAGAGGAGGTCCACTCCTCCACTAGAGAAGAGGAGGCCCACTCCTCCACTAGAGAAGAGGAGGTCCTGTCCTCCACTGAGAGAAGAGGAGGCCCAGTCCCCCACTGAGAGAAGAGGAGGCCCACTCCTCCACTAGAGAAGAGGAGGTCCACTCCTCCACTGAGAGAAGAGGAGGCCCAGTCCCCCACTGAGAGAAGAGGAGGCCCAGTCCTCCACTGAGAGAAGAGGAGGCCCACTCCTCCACTAGAGAAGAGGAGGTCCACTCCTCCACTAGAGAAGAGGAGGTCCAGTCCTCCACTAGAGAAGAGGAGGTCCAGTCCTCCACTGAGAGAAGAGGAGGCCCACTCCTCCACTAGAGAAGAGGAGGTCCACTCCTCCACTGAGAGAAGAGGAGGCCCAGTCCCCCACTGAGAGAAGAGGAGGCCCAGTCCTCCACTAGAGAAGAGGAGGCCAACTCCTCCACTAGAGAACAGGAGGTCCACTCCTCCACTGAGAGAAGAGGAGGCCCACTCCTCCACTGAGAGAAGAGGAGGCCCACTCCTCCACTGAGAGAAGAGGAGGCCCAGTCCCCCACTGAGAGAAGAGGAGGCCCAGTCCTCCACTAGAGAAGAGGAGGCCCACTCCTCCACTAGAGAAGAGGAGGCCCACTCCTCCACTAGAGAAGAGGAGGCCAACTCCTCCACTAGAGAAGAGGAGGTCCAGTCCTCCACTAGAGAAGAGGAGGTCCAGTCCTCCACTAGAGAAGAGGAGGTCCAGTCCTCCACTAGAGAAGAGGAGGTCCAGTCCTCCACTGAGAGAAGAGGAGGTCCAGTCCTCCACTAGAGAAGAGGAGGTCCAGTCCTCCACTAGAGAAGAGGAGGTCCAGTCCTCCACTAGAGAAGAGGAGGTCCAGTCCTCCACTAGAGAAGAGGAGGCCCACTCCTCCACTAGAGAAGAGGAGGTCCAGTCCTCCACTAGAGAAGAGGAGGTCCAGTCCTCCACTGAGAGAAGAGGAGGTCCAGTCCTCCACTGAGAGAAGAGGAGGTCCAGTCCTCCACTAGAGAAGAGGAGGCCCACTCCTCCACTAGAGAAGAGGAGGTCCAGTCCTCCTCCACTCAGCCTCATTGCTAAAATCACTGTGTTTCCTGACTGTTTGTCTTTTCCTCAGATCTGTGGCTCCGTTCACATTTAAAAACCTCCAGTCTCCTGCTCATCTGGAGTCTGGCCGAAAAATAAAAAGACTTGAGGTCTGGGAAGTCATCTTCCACTTTCACCCCATGCTGGTTTTTAGTCTGTTGTAAAAACATTAAAAAAATGTTCAAGTGTTAATTTTTTGAGAACCATTAAACAGAAATATCAGCCCGAGGAGCGGCGGTCAGCCACTCGGACTGAAGCCCGGCCACCACGTCTCCCGGGGGCCCGGACCACCTGGGGGGGCGGCAGCACCGGGGGACTCTGCAGAGCACAGGACTTCACCGTGTCCCTCCTCACCACAGAAACACTTCATACCAGCTGAGCCGGTGAAGACAATGTAGTCATAATCATTTCCTCCCACAGGGAAGCGGAGGCTGAGCTCCTCGTACCGGTTATTGAGTGTCATAAATACTTGTCTTCTGAAACATTTAGCGTGTTTCAGTATCGGAGACTTAATTCCAGACAGGATGTCTCTGTAGCCGGACACCAGTTGTCCCAAACGTGGACAGCTCCTGGGTCAAGAGCTCGTCTGAAGGGACGTTGGACAGGAGTCATGTGGGAGTTGAAGGATCAGTCCTGGTCAAAAGTAACTCCCAGGTTTAGAAGTAGAAAAGTACAGCTCATCCAGGCTTTGATGTCTTCAAGACAAGCTTCTAGTTTAGTATGGTGTGGTTTCATAGATCAATAGATTGACGGTGATCGTCTGGAGAACCTGACTGGAAAGACTCAAGAGGTCGTTGATACATAAATAGTCACAAAGCTGACTTGAAACAAGTCTTTCTAGGATTTTAAAAATAAATGGAAGGTTTGATCTGGAGTCACATTTGACTCTTTGGTCCTTCTGTAGTAGTGAAATTCTACCCAACTAAACAATTTATCTTTATTATTTCATGAATTAATTATTCATGAAATATTAAGAAGATTAATGAATCTGTGCTTATATTTGTTACCATTAATCTTTCTGCATGTTAATATTTAACATGACTTGTTTTACAAAGGAGAAACTTTGAACAATGTGTGTCTAAAATCTACATTCACAATAGAATAAATGACATATAAATCAATCAATTGTATTTTGAAGAAAAGCCGGACTTTGTGCCGCTGCAGAACCACTAAGTGATGAAGATCAGTCACGTTAGCATGAGACACCAGATGAGGCTTTTCTCCGTCAGTAAATAACAGAAGCTGGATCATCCTTTCCTGGAGCCATTAGCCGAAGGCAACAAAAGTGACTTGTTCTCTTTATCTGCTGCAGTAAACACTCATGTTCAGTCTGCAGGACGGCTTCTCCTCCACATCAGCTCTGAAATATCTCCTGATGCTTTGCTTTGTAAACAGGTTTTTAAAGGGTCTCCTGAGTGTCTAAGTGGCCTGAGCATCATCAGTCTGTGTGAAATGTGAGAGAAAGGAGAGGAAAGGAAAGAGAAACGTGATGCATGCTGACTTTTTGCTTAAAAAACAAGATTCAAAAGGGCTTTTTAACTTTGTACAGTGTGAAGTGGCAACTCTGCCCACTGATGTGTTTCATTAACCGTTGACTGTAGTCACCTCTGTGTTAGCTTTAACAAACTAATATACTCATTAACACTGGCTTTTGAGGCATTTGTTATTTTTACATCTAATGAAATAATACAAGAACCCTTTAAAATACATCTAAAATGAATGTTTTTATAATTGGACATTTCATTATTAATCTGAATGATGAGTAACACTGTCTTTTAGCTTCAGGTGAGATTAGTTATTATTGATTAGTAAAAATTACAGAGGAAACAAAGAATTCATGGGCACAGAATTTCAGTCACAACACTTTTTGTTTGTTTGTTTGTTTTTTACAATCTGCCTTCTTTGAAATAAGTGAAGTCACAGCAGCTGAAAGACTCAGGTGAGGTCAGAACACAGTGATTTTACTGCAGGAAGCTTATTTCACTGCTTCGAAGACAAAACTAACTTTCTTCAGTAAAGCTGCAGGTGAATTGTTCTGTAATGAGAATAAACACATATCAACATATCAGCTCTTCATCTTAAAGCCTTGAAGTTGTGATCAGTGGAAGCAGGTTGAATCCCTGCAGGAGCAGCTCATCAACCCAGGGAATAGAAACCCAAGGAATAGAAACCCAGGGGGAATAGAAACCCGGGGAATAGAAACCAAGGGGGAATAGAAACCCAGGGAATGGAAACCCAGGGGGAAGAGAAACACAGGGGGAATAGAAACACATGGGAATAGAAACACAGGAGGAATAGAAACACAGGGGAATAGAAACACAGGGGAATAGAAAACCAGGGAATAGAAACCAAGGGGGAATAGAAACCCAGGGGGAATAGAAACCCAGGGAATGGAAACCCAGGGAATAGAAACACAGGGGGAATAGAAACACAGGGAATAGAAACACAGGGGGAATAGAAACACAGGAGGAATAGAAACACAGGGGGAATAGAAACACATGGGAATAGAAACACAGGAGGAATAGAAACACAGGGGGAATAGAAATACAGGAGGAAACGAAACACAAAGGAATAGAAACACATGGGAATAGAAACACAGGGGGAATAGAAACACAGGGGAATAGAAACACAGGAGGAATAGAAACACAGGGGGAATAGAAACACAGGATGAATAGAAACACATGGGAATAGAAACACAGAGGGAATAGAAACACATGGGAATAGAAACATAGAGGGAATAGAAACACAGGGGGAATAGAAACACAGGAGGAATAGAAACACAGGAGAATAGAAACACGGGGGAATAGAAACACAGGAGGAATAGAAACACAGGGGAATAGAAACACAGGAAGAATAGAAACACAGGGGAATAGAAACACGGGGGAATAGAAACCCAGGGGGAAGAGAAACACAGGGGGAATAGAAACCCAAGGGGAATAGAAACACAGGGAATAGAAACCCAGGCGGAATAGAAACCCAAGGGGAATAGAAACACAGGGAATAGAAACCCAGGGGGAAGAGAAACACAGGGGGAATAGAAACCCAGGGGGAAGAGAAACACAGGGGGAATAGAAACACAGGGGGAATAGAAACACAGGATGAATAGAAACACATGGGAATAGAAACACAGAGGGAATAGAAACACATGGGAATAGAAACACAGAGGGAATAGAAACACATGGGAATAGAAACATAGAGGGAATAGAAACACAGGGGGAATAGAAACACAGGAGGAATAGAAACACAGGAGAATAGAAACACGGGGGAATAGAAACACAGGAGGAATAGAAACACAGGGGAATAGAAACACAGGAAGAATAGAAACACAGGGGAATAGAAACACGGGGGAATAGAAACCCAGGGGGAAGAGAAACACAGGGGGAATAGAAACCCAAGGGGAATAGAAACACAGGGAATAGAAACCCAGGCGGAATAGAAACCCAAGGGGAATAGAAACACAGGGAATAGAAACCCAGGGGGAAGAGAAACACAGGGGGAATAGAAACCCAGGGGGAAGAGAAACACAGGGGGAATAGAAACCCAAGGGGAATAGAAACACAGGGAATAGAAACCCAGGCGGAATAGAAACCCAAGGGGAATAGAAACACAGGGAATAGAAACCCAGGGGGAATAGAAACACGGGGGAATAGAAACCCAGGGGGAAGAGAAACACAGGGGGAATAGAAACCCAAGGGGAATAGAAACACAGGGAATAGAAACCCAGGCGGAATAGAAACCCAAGGGGAATAGAAACACAGGGAATAGAAACCCAGGGGGAATAGAAACACATGGGAATAGAAACACAGGAGGAATAGAAACACATGGGAATAGAAACACAGGAGGAATAGAAACACAGGAGAATAGAAACACGGGGGAATAGAAATACAGGAGAATAGAAACACGGAGGAATAGAAACACAGGAGGAATAGAAACACGGGGGAATAGAAACACAGGAGGAATAGAAACAGGAAGAATAGAAACACAGGGGAATAGAAACACAAGGCAATAGAAACACAAGGCAATAGAAACACAGGGGAATAGAAACACAGGAGGAATAGAAACACAAGGGGGAATAGAAACACAGGCGGAATAGAAACAGAGGAGGAATAGAAACACAGGGGAATAGAAACACAGGGGAATAGAAACACAGGTGGAATAGAAACAGAGGAGGAATAGAAACACAGGGGAATAGAAACACAGGGGAATAGAAACACGGGGGGATAGAAACACAGGAGGAATAGAAACACAGGTGTAATAGAAACAGAGGAGGAATAGAAACACAGGGGAATAGAAACACAGGGGAATAGAAACACAGGCGGAATAGAAACAGAGGAGGAATAGAAACACAGGGGAATAGAAACACAGGGGAATAGAAACACAGGGGAATAGAAACACAGGGGAATAGAAACACGGGGGATAGAAACACAGGAGGAATAGAAACACAGGGGGAATAGAAACACATAGGGAATAGAAACACATGGGAATAGAAACACATGGGAATAGAAACACAGGGGAATAGAAACACAGGGGAATAGAAACACAGGGGGAATAGAAACACAGAGGGAATAGAAACACATGGGAATAGAAACACATGGGAATAGAAACACAGGGGAATAGAAACACAGGGGGAATAGAAACACAGAGGGAATAGAAACACATGGGAATAGAAACACAGAGGAATAGAAACACAGGTCCAGTATGATGATGCGTCGTGGAACTTTATCACTGTTTAACATGTGTGTTTATATTTTCATTGTTTTTGTTTTGAGACACTTTTGAAGCCTTCGTTCACCATGGTGTGTTTTTGAACGACAGTAAAGCTCAATCCACACATCCGTCTTCAAACAGACGCCTCGACACAGGAGTTCCACTCCTTCTGCAGATTTAACAAATGAAGCAAACACCAAGTGGAGACACGGTAACTTGTGTCACTGTAATTTACATGTTCAGGCATCCATTGTTAAAAGAAGAGACAAAAGAATATTCTTGAAATAGTGAAAAAGATATTTAGTGAAGCCCCATTTACACAACAGCGTTTGAAGGGAAAACAGAACTTTATGGTTTTTGTTTCAGAACAGTTTCACGTTTGCAGGGCAAAGTTTTGACAACAATGTCTGTTTACATAAAAACAGCAAAGTTTTGTTTTCAGTGGTTCCGACTGTCATTGTTGTGTAACAGAAACCTAAAACAAAGATTTGGCATTTTAATTGTAAATCATTGTGGTGTAAACATGGACCTTGTCCTCGGAAAACAAACTAAACATCTACTGTGGCCAGGTTCCTGTTATTGGTTTGTCCGACGCCACTGAAGGTGGAACTAGCCTGTTAAACCCTGGTTCCACCGCACACAAGTGCCGGGACGGTACGGAGCGGTACGGAATAGAGACCCCGACCGAAATTTTGGGTTGCGTCCCCACTGCAGAGAGGAGCGTGAAAAGTGGGCGGGGCTTATGAGCTCCGCAGAAATGTGACATTATAACAGAAAAGAAAGTCGTCAGATGTAGATCTTATGAATCCTCTGTTGTTGTTTAAATTCTCCACTTTGCACTGTTACTTTTTGCAGCAGTCATTTTTTGCAGCGGAGAGCTGCAGCACTCGAGCGCTGGGAGGCGGGGCAAGTGGCCGGAGCGTTCCCCCCGGTTGGCTGAGGCACAGACATGGGAGTCTGAGCTTTCTGCTCAAACGCAGGAGGTTCTCCACTCCGGCGCTGATCGCGGTCCGGCAGCTCAGCGCCGGAACACGGAGGCGCCGAGCTCTGAGCTCCTCTTCATCGCTACCGCGGTCCGTCCCCGCGATATAGCGCCACTGACCGCGGCTGAACAGAACGCTGACCGCCTCTGGGAAGCGGAGCTGCCGGAGCGCGGTCAGCGCCGGAGACGAAAGCTCCAGACTCTCGTGTCCCGGACGCACATCCACGCCACGGCGAGCGCTATGCTGCAAACAGAAAACTCCAACGTGATGCAAAGTCCCTCCCCCCGGTCTCCCCCTGCCTCAAGTCCGCTCTTTCACAACAAACACTAAAGTTGAGCAGCAAAGAAAAGAAAATTAAAATAAAAACAACCAGTGCAAAGCTGACCACACTGACAGCAGAGGATTCAGCCGGCACATTAACATATTGAGGGCGTGTCGTAAATCACTGACCAATCAGCAGACAGCAGCTCAAACTCAGACCCGTTCCATGGTCCTGGTACCCCGACGGAAGGGGAGCGGAAAAGCGGTGGCCTTTGGAGCGGTCTGGAGCGGTTTAGACCGCATTCCTGTCGTGACACGTGAACCGGAGCGGTTTAGACCGGTCTAGGCCGGCACTTTTTGTGCGGTGGAACCGGGGCTTTAGTGGCCCCGGAACTAAAACCAACTGCTTTAAAAGGTTTTCTTCTTCTAACAGTTCCTAAACCATGGACGCTCTGTGACTCATCCCAGTTCCACTCATCTCAATTATGTACGTCTCAAACTCCTGGTGAAATCAGGAAGTTCAGGAAGCGTTGTGGTCACGGTGTTGAGCCAGTCTAGGACGACTCGTCCACGGATATGATTCAGGATTGTTTTGAGAAAATAAATCCTGCACAAGGTACTTTTACATATTGTTATTTCAAATTGATATTTTCTATATTCTTTATATATCTCACATGTGTCCATATATATTTAGTATAGTGTCAAATATACTTTGAACTCCTTCAAATCAATAATGCTGAAAACATGAGTTGTGGACGAGTTGTCCAGGTTGCAGTTTTGTGGACTGTGATGGACGAGTCCACACAATAAAGCCTGCAGGTGCTGCCTTCACTCACCTCACCTCACTTCCTTGTTTACAGTCAGCCACACCCCAAACATCTTTCATATGCACCACACCCTTGATTTATTCCATTTAGTTATAATTGTTTCCTAGTCTTTCACTGTTTGAATGAAGTGCACCCATTTTTACACTGGAAGACTATCATTGCCACATCTCTTTTGTATTAATTATGCTTTTCTATTTTTGAGTTCCTCTGCTGACGGGCGGAGTCATCGGGCAGCAGCAAAGGCGGGGCAACAGACGAGAGGCTGTTCCAAGCAGTCGGCCCCACCATCTCGTGCCATAGCAGAGGGGGGTTTCTTTTAGGTTCAGTAGTTTCCCCACCATTAGTTTGTGTATTATTATTTGTTTCCCCCTTGTGTTTTAGTTGGTTTCACCCGATCCCTATATAAACCCCTGAGTAGCTCATTTTGTTACGTCAACATCTCAGTTGTTTAGATATTTTGAGTTTGTTTTGTTGACCTCATTTTCTGTTAAAGAAACCTTCCTTGGTCTGTTGTTTTGTTGGGCAAATAAAACCCTTTTTCAAAGGAACCTGTTTGCCTACTGCGAGGTCCCTGACAATTGGTGGCAGTGGTGGGACCTTTCAGTGAAGGAAACAGGTTTGTTTTTGTTTTTTCTTTTTCGCTCGCCGTCTTTTTTGGTTTTGCTCTGTCTCCCTGGAAAAGGTGATGAACCATGGTGGAGGAAAGGGTGGCAGAAAACCAGGAGGGCCTGCAAGCCTGATAAGTGACCAGGAGAGGCAGACCAGAGAAGAGGAAGAAAATGGAGCCTCTGGAGTGGTGGAAAGCACTGAAGGAGAAGGTCGGGAACCGACTATGTCGGAGGTGGTGGCCATCCTTCGGACTCACATGGAGCAGCGGGAGGCCCGAGAAGCACAAATGAAGGAGGTAACTGTAAAACAAGAACATCGGTTTAAAGCCCTTCAGAATCAGTTTCAGCTCCTGCAGTCCGAAGTTGAAACTAGAACATCTCCATTGTGGGGTCCTCTGGATATCGTCTGCTGTGACCCCCAAGATTCGGAAGGTCAGACCACAAACTTTAACGTAGTTCCAGCTGGTCAGTCTCACTCGCACCATGAGCCCAGATTGGAAAAATTAACAGAGGATGATGACATTGAACATTTTCTTACAACGTTTGAACGCATTGCCGTAGCCTGTCGTTGGTAGATGTCAGACTGGGTGGTTCTCTTGACTACCACCTGGTATAATCAGCCATTTTGTCAAAATATGATTTCAATCCTGAGACCTACAGGCAAAGATTCAGTTCCCTCGAGGTCAACCCTGACGAGAGCCTGAAGGAATTGTATGTAAGGCTCAAGGAACTATATGGGAAGTGGATCCAGACAAAAGGTAGGCGTTTGCCTACTGCTTGGTCCCTGACATGGACAAGTTGTCCAGGTTGCAGTTTGTCTCTGCACCGTTTGGCCTTGGCTGCAGGAGACAGTTGGAGGTTTTCTTTAGGAGGAGAACGACTGAGTGCTGATTATTAACTCCTGTTGCTAATTGTGCCTTCCTGCATATATATGAGAGGGACTGACTGACTGACTGACTGACTGACTGACAAAAATTCTGTTACTGGTTGTTTCAGATGCATTTAAGTGTCCTCACGTTTTCTTTTTCACCGTCTAGACTTGCACTTCGTCTGTCCTGGTGGATGTTTCTTTCACTGATGAGATGTTTAGAGGTTGTGATTGTTTCATGTCAGTTGGATTTAGCTTGTTCTATTCTTACAGACTTGTTTTTTTTCTCACCACCAGAGAACTGACAGACGTGTTGCCGGCCAGATTGTCAAATGTCACAGCTGCAGATGAGCGTGTGAAGTGTGCGCCGTCGCTGAAGGGTGTAATTGCATCATTCACTGAAAGCTTCATGATCCCATTTTGTCCCTGTTCACACTGCGTATCTGAGGAGGAATGAAGGATTAGATAAACGGGTTTATTGAGGAAAATTTTACAGAGCAAATTCATGTAACATGAAATAATTAACTTGATATAGAAGGAATGCAAAAAAAACACATTTAGTTTAGAAAAAGTAATTTTCACATAAAGTAAGTACCATATTAAAGAGGAATAAAGTTATTATTCAGCACAGAGCAGAACACACAAATCACCAAAGTAAATATATATCCAGCTTCATTCAAAATATAAAATAATCCTCCAGTGACTCATATTTTCAAGAACAAATTGATGTTCCACCTTTTTGTCTGTGGCTGCAGCAGGAAAGCCTCACAAATCCATCTGAGTGAAAACGTCAGCGGATGTCAATAACTTCAGACGGTCCATCGAACAAACTGGCAGGTTCTCATCAGGTGGAGTTTCCTACGTTACAGTTGGGTGTGACGACGGCAGCTACGTCGGCCAGAGTGGTGGAGGTGTGGAGGCGGGGCAGGCGGTGAGACAAGCTCGACCCTTGACCCCTGTCCTTCCCCTTCCGTCTCCTTCGGGACAGGAAGTGGGGACAGAAGCAGGACAGGAACTTCTTGTGTAAGGAGGCGTAGATAAAAGGGTTGTAGCAGGCGGAGCTCATGGCCAGAAGATGGCTGGACACCTGGATGACGTTCACGTAGTTCTTCCCCAGGATGGAGAAGTCGGTGTCCAGGTCCCGGATCAAGTTCACCACCTGCAGAGTGGACGGGATGTTATAGGGGGAAGACACGCATTTTTCATTTAACTCATCATGGGTGAGACAATTTACACACTTAAGAAAGCTATGCTTTTCATATATATGCATTTTTTTACTCCGTGTGTAATCTGCGATCAAACTATGACTTTCAATAAAAAGGACACTTGAAATGATTTTCAAACTTTATTCACCTTGTGTCACAAGCATCACACACAAAATACTACAAGTATTGTAGTGTTTTGTACAAAAAGTACCTCTAACTGTAAATAAATCATTAATATTATTTGGAAAAACTATTTAAAATGGACTTTTTCTCTAACTTAGGATCTTGTATCTGAAGTGAAAGTGAACATTCATTTGTTCACCCTGTGTAAATGAAAACTTACTGTTAGCTTAGCATAGCTTAGCCTACATTTTAAAAACATATTGTTTCAATTAAGGTGCTGGAAGAAGAAACTGTTATTTAAACATTTTCAAAACAATATGTTTGTACTGCAACAGCAGAAACAACAAACTGTAGTTTCTATGTTGGGCCACTAGTGGGTGCTGTTGTTTTTTGTAATGAAACCACACACATGAACAATGGGAGTGTAACGAACAGCCAGTTCCTTACTGACATAATCACTCGCAGCACTTTAAATGTTCACCAGCACTTTGACTGCCAAACTTTAAGATGACGCTTTTTGCACGTATAAACGAAAATGCACACAATTGTTGTTTTTAACTTGTTTATTGAAACTTGTGCTATCATTCGTAGGTCTGGCTGCGGTTCATACCCCGTCAGCCGGTGTCTGCGGAGGCAATGCAACAATAAATTATAAATAAATTGAGCATCGTGCAAAAGATGTGCATTTAAGATGAGCTGGCTCTTTTAGAAGTTGGTGTGTGAGTGGAAAGTTTTTGACTCACCTTCTCACTCAGTGAAACTGTAGGATTCCCAGAAGCAAGTCGGAGCTCTTTCAGACTGCAGCACTTTAGTTCACAATTCTACTTTCACAAAGATTTCTGGATGCTGAGAAACTAAATTCATTGGAATCAACTTGATAGTTGAAACTAAAGCTATATAACAATTTGAGCTGGTGAAGATGGTAGCAGGCTGAACATCTGAAAAATGTTATTGAGTTGAAGAATTGGTGAGCGAACAAGATGCTCATGCATTTATGTTCAGCAGGCTGGATTCTTGTTTCCAGGTGTGTCAGCTGCAGCTCATCCAGGCCTCAGCAGCAGCGAGGGTGGAGCTCAGTACACCTGAGCTTCATCACTGCTGCTGTGTGTCAAAGGTTCCATTTCAACACCTGACTTCTGCTCTATCAGGCTCTGAATGAGCTTCTTGTTTGCCTTGTTTTAATGAATCTTCTTTATTTCCTTCTAATGAACTGACTTGTGGCTGAATGGATCTATAGAAATGCACCTGCCTTGCTTTGATTTACGTTAACATAAAAAATGTCAAAGCAATTGCTGTTCAGCAAATATACTGTAACTATCCTGATTCCCGGCAGCCAGAAAGCTGCATTAATGAGAAGTCAATGAGAGCTTTTATGATGAAACTGATGGTGATTCCTTCTTCACTGTCTTCCTATCACTCCCTTGATTATATTAGAGGCTTTTTAATGTGCCCTCGTTAGATTTGATCTCACCTCCACTTAAAACACTCGCTTCCAAAAGGTAAAGATAGATAATAGTTCTCCATTACATTGTAAATGCAGGTTTTTGAGTGAAGTGAAGATTGGACCTGCAGCGGCAGCCAGGAGAAGGCGAAGCAGAGCGCCGACAGCAGCAGCAGGCAGAAGGTCTTCTTCCTCCGTCGGCTCCAGGCGGCCTGCACGTATCGGACCTCCGGACGCGTGGTCCTCTGCCGCAGCCGGTACGATATGGCGCAGTAGGAGGTGGAGACGGCGGCCAGCGGGACGCAGTAGGAAAACAGCAGGATGAAGCAGGAGTAGACGAGGCGGCCTCGCTCCCGGCCGTCCCAGAACTCCTCGCACACGGACATCTGCAGGCCCGCGGCCCGCAGGTCCAGGTGGACGGTGAACAGCGCCGTGGGCGTGGACAGAGCCAAGGAGAAGAGCCAGATGAGGACCACCAGGCCCCAGCAGAACTGCCAGCCGGCTCGCCTCCGGATGGGGTAGGCCACCACCACGTAGCGGTCCACCGCGATGGCCGTGAGGGAGAGGACGGCCGCGTAGACGGCGGCCGACTGCATCACGCTGACAAAGTGACACATGTGGTAGCCCAACACCCAGCCACGCCGGTCGAAGGCGTAGAAGGCCGTGGCCGGGACGCAGAAGACGCACATGAGCAGGTCGACCAGCGCCAGGTTACCGATGAGGAAGTGGGTGGTGTTGTGTCTCTTCTTGTTGCGCCAGATGAGGAAGAGCAGCAGCAGGTTCCCGGAGCCGGCCACCAGCACCACGGCCGAGTACAGCGGGATGAAGAGCAGCTTCAGGCTCAGCAGGAGGTCGAAGCCGGCGAAGGACGGGGCGGAGAGCGGCGAGGTGGAGAAGCTGTGGTGGGAGGAGGAGTTCACAGGCTTCTCACAGTCCATATCTGAAAGAGACACTCGACGTCATTCAACACATGAATCACGAAAGGAAACTGTATGAAGCATCATGGAAACACGAGTTTATTATCGTCCGTCTCTCAGCCAATCAGTCATGAACCAGCAGAGCCTCTTTTCCTCCTGAACAGCCACCTTCTTCCCACGTTTCATCCCCTCCACTCTAAATCTTCACGATCTGCACTGATTTCACAATCATCCACAGATTATCCATCGAATCCACATGAGCTTCCCTTCAAATGGAACTGAGACGAGGCGTTATTAACCTCAGTCAAACATCTGCTCTGACGTCAGCTTCTGCTCAAGAAACACAATCGATGGACAATGTTTACTGTTGTCATCCGGTGTGATTGCAGAGCGAGAATCCACTGACGAAATGAAGTGAAACTACCTGAGAGACTTTTCTATTGAATTCAAAATAGACACTGCAATTTCTTTGGGTTTTAAAAAGGAACCAGTTTCACCGTGTTCAAGACGAACAAACACAACAAAGAACCTGCTCAATGAACTGAGTTCCTGATACATGCTGCAGCTGCCACACTGCCTTGTGAGAATCCTATTTCAGATCGTCAGGTTAAACATTATTCAACGAGTTATTCTCACTAGATTCTGGTACGAAAGGTTGACTCAACCAGTGAAACAAAATCAAGTGACACTTCTGTGTTTTACCTTGTGGGAGGCGTTGAAATATAAATGTAATCATAGTAAATATAATAATAATTCATAAAAGATAAAAGTACCTCGTAGAGACGTCAGCCTGTCCGATTAAGTCCGACGAGCAGCTTCTTCACTGCAGCCTGATCTGCCTCAGTATGAAGAGCTGTGCTCACTCGCCCCCCCTCTCTCCCTCTCTCTCACCCCCCTCTCTCTCTCTCTCTCCCTCTCTCTCACCCCCTCTCTCTCTCTCTCTCTCTCTCTCTCTCTCACCCCCCTCTCTCCCCCCTCTCTCTCTCTCACCCCTTCTCTCTCTCTCTCTCACCCCCCCTCTCTCTCACCCCCCCTCTCTCTCTCTCTCCCCTCTCTCTCTCTCTCTCTCTCACCCCCTCTCTCTCTCTCACCCCCACTCTCTCTCTCTCTCTCTCTCACCCCCCTCTCTCTCTCACCCCTTCTCTCTCTCTCTCTCTCACCCCCCCTCTCTCTCACCCCCCCTCTCTCTCTCTCTCTCTCACCCCCCCCCTCTCTCTCTCTCTCTCACCCCCCTCTCTCTCTCACCCCCTCTCTCTCTCTCTCACCCCCACTCTCTCTCTCTCTCTCTCTCTCTCTCTCACCCCCCTCTCTCTCTCTCACCCCCCTCTCTCTCTCTCTCACCCCCCTCTCTCTCTCACCCCCTCTCTCTCTCTCACCCCCACTCTCTCTCTCTCTCTCTCTCTCTCTCTCTCTCTCTCTCACCACCACTCTCTCTCTCTTTCTCTCTCTCACCCCTCTCTCTCTCTCTCACCCCCTCTCTCTCTCTCTCACCCCCCCTCTCTCTCTCTGTCTCCCCCCGCCACCCTCCTGTGTATGTGTGTACACACACACACACACACACACACACACACACACACACGTGTTTCACCTTAAAGATGATTTGCATATCGAGGAATCATAGTATTAATTTCCTAGTGTGCTTTATATTCATTAATTTGTTTTGCATCAGTTTCAAGTATCTGATTATTATTGTATATATGTGGACTCTCCCTCACAGCTGGAGTTTTGTATCAGATCTTTTTATTAAATTAAACATGCGCATGTATTTATTTTTCCTGGCCCCTTGAAATTATGGAGGAGTTTAATGTAAAAAAATGTTTATATGAATTCCTACTTTGCGTTTGAGCTGAAATTATTTCCCCAACTGAGTCACTTCAATATTCTTCTCTGACGCATCAGGACTTTCTTTTGTAACGTGTCATAATCTTTCAGTTTTATTCAATTTTCCTCGACATTTGTAGTAGAACTGTGTGACCTTTCTTTACATCCAGGTGATTTAAGCCATTGTATCATATTGTTCATGCAATATCAATCATTCCTCAACACTTGAACTGTTCAGTGAGTGGGAGAGCTGACTTTTACTTTCAAAACGTATGAAAAGAGAAAATATATATTATGTTGAGTGGCTCTTTCCTCCCACCTGCCTGAAGCCTTTTCAGTGAGAAAGGTCACTTTCCAGCTGCGTGTCCACTTTTCTGACAAACCAACATCAGCGAGACAAATCCAAACTCAGCTGCAGCGTTTCCTTGATCTAGAACTAGAAATGTTCATGGTGTGAGTGTTTGTGTCGGAGCAGAATGGTGTGACAGTGTGAAGCATCAAGGACTGATTCATTAGTGTGAAACACTCCAGGGGAACAAAGGGCTGAAACGCCAATGCCCAACACGGAGTGATTATTATTTGACTCTTTTTTGTGAATAATTTGAATGTGAGCACTTATTTTGATCAAACCAGGTCGAGGAATATCAATGTGGCTCATGGTATTTCTTTTTTCCCGTGTTTGTCCACATTATACATTCACACATACACAGGCTGTAATTTACATTGGACTATTTACTTACCTACTTAGCGAGTTAGGTTTAATTATTTCTACCACAGAGGTGTTGCTGTGCGTCTCCCCTGCATAGTGATTAAGTGATTTCATCATCAGATCGGACAAAACACATTAACGGTGGTCTCTCACACACTGAGAAGGAAATGACACAATTCAGTCTAGATTCATTCGGACTGTTTCCGTCACACCAGGACGATCTGAATCACAAGAATCGATTAAGTCCAGATTTGTAGTCAAATTCATCCATCTGGTGCGACAGGCCGGCAAGAGGCTCCAATCCGGCCGAACCACCAAGACGAGGGTCCCGATGTGAAAGAAAACTTTGACTCAAGATGAAAAAAGACTATTTGTGGCCCCTGAACTAAGATGTGTATGACACGCCTGATCTGCGTGTATTTTGTTCTGTTCAGAGTAACAGAGTCTTCATGCTTGGTGTGTTTTTGGACTGTGGGACGAAACGCCTGCACAGCATTTAACCTCCTCCTGCCCAGATCAATAAGCCATACATTCTCTTTATTGACAGGGCCACTTAGAGGCTTTTACTTTCAAAGTTAAAAGCCATCACAGGTCTCAGCAAACTGTAAAATTGATTACAGCCTCGTGTTTTATTTTGTCTGCATTAGCTCATTAAACTTATTAAATGTTTACTAAAGGCTGAAGTTGTACAGTTTGATGAAACATTGAGATGTTCTCCTTGCCGACGCAGACATACATACATATATATATATATATATATATATATATATATATATATATATATATATATATATATATTATTGTTGTTGGTCTCAGATCAAACAGATTGTGTCTGTGCTCTTTCTGCAGGACACAAGCCTCCAATTTCCCAGAGTGCTCTCTTTGTTGGCAGATTCGTCTGTTGTGAAGGGATTTGTTTGTGTCAATCTCTGTGAACTTTTATTATTCTGTTGTCACACTATATGACATGCTCTACCTAAAGCTGGAGTAAGTTGTTCAACTGAGGTATTGATTGATTTTACAAAAAAAATTAAACCACACTTCGTACACAAACAATCACTATGTGAATTAGGATGGCCATCAAACGTGTATTTAAACCAGGAATATCCGATGCTTAAAAAATAAACATTAAAATGTTTAAACAACAAAATACATTGTGAGTGATTTAGATTTTTTTGGAAAGAATGATTTTAAATTGTAATTAAATCTGAGTAAAATTCCCTTGAGCAGAAAAAGACTTCAGACAAGATAGAGAAGATATTCCTTGATGTGGCCACTATGGGGACATTAACAGCATTACAGCAGGAAGTGCAGTGTGTCTAATCTGAGTCTTGGTATTAGTGTTTCTTCCCTTTTGTTCTGTCCTGTGCTTTGCACTTCCACCACTTTCCTTTGTATTGTGTCGTCCCACCGTCCTCACTTCCCTTCCTCACATAGCTTTTGCCATTTACTCCTCAATCTTTGTTTAATGATGCTCTTGATTTCCCATTTACTAATGTGGACTGTCGTATCAATCGACCTGTTGTCTGCAGCCTCCTTCGCTGCCATATTTGTTGCCTCATTCTCTTTTAATGTGTGCCGGTGCCCATCAAAACACCACTGTGATCCCCATCATTTGAACTATGTATGTTGCACCTCTATGAAAATGTCTGTCCTGCTGTCAGAGTGGCTGGACTGCAGACGTCTTGGTGACGTACTGGAATCAGAACAGATCCCTGCTCTTCGCTCTTCCTCCCATTCCCCAGGGTACAGCGACGCTTCCCACTGATCCTTTTCCCTACTGTCACCTGATGCACCTGTATATATCTGTACAGAACGTTGTATTCATCGATCAAAGAGAATTATAGACAGATTCTCTATCCTTACTCGTTTCTCCTAATAGTGTGAGGTCGACTGTGGCCCTTGGCAGCATCCCAGGTAGAATAACTGGCAGTGGTACTGTTGGACTTATACTTACATGTACTATTTCAATTTCTTTTCGTTTTCTGTCATTGTCCATCCTGAAAATGTTGTGCCCCTTTTCCCAACACGGTTCTAAACTGCATTTTGTTGGATGATTGTGAGTATACCCTGTAGATTGGTGCAGTACACCAGTGATAACTGGAACCTCCTAATCTCTAATGGCATTTCTCTCATTCCCACCCTTTAGTGCTGCTGTTGCAGTGGTTTTAAATGCTCCTGTACAAACCTCACAGCTTCATGCTGGATCTGGTCCAGCTGTTCCAGAAGATGTGTTTGCTGCTGATCCATATACGACACACCCAGAATCAATTACTGACTTAATCAGTCCACTATATATTACCTTTAGTGCTCTTCTGTCTGCCCCCCAGTCGTATTCCACTAACCACCTTGTCACATTTCAAACCTTGTCACATTTATCCACCACCATTTCGATATGTCCTCCCCATGTGACTCTTCATCAAACCACATTCTAAAAACTTCAAGTGTTTCACCCTCTCCAATTCTTGCTTGTAGAATTTGGATTTAACTGTGTAGCCACTTCATTTCCTTGTAAAAACTCTCATCTTTGTCTTTTGCACTGAGAGTTTAAAACCCCATTTATGGGACCACTCCTCCATTTGTGTGATTGCACTTTGTACACTTTTACCAATAACGCCCACATTCCTTCCCCTCTTCCAAATAGCCCCATCATCTGCAAAGAGTGACACCATCATTTCATTTCCTATCCTCACACATACATCATTTATCATCATCGAGAACAACAGTGGACTCACTATGCTCCCTTGAGGTTCCATTTTCAATAAGAATTTTCCTTCAATCTTTATTTCTCTCCCAATTAAAAAAAAATCTTGTCCCACCTGTACATACAGCCTTTAATCCCTCACTTCCAAAGTCTTATTAATAATCCCTCCTTCTCTACATCTAAAAATACTGCTACCACACTTTCTCTGTTTATCTGTGCCTTTCTCACCTCATGCTCTCAACATACCGCTGGAGCACGGGTGCTTCTCCCTCTTCTAAATCCACTATGTACCCTTTCTTTTCCACATAATAGGTCAATCTATCATTCATCATCTGCTCCATCACCTTACAGACACTGGATATTAAAGCAATCGGTGGATAATTCCCTGGACTGGTACGATCTTCCCTGGTTTGCGTACTGGAACCGCCACCGCCTCCCCAGCTCTGTGGGACCCTCCCACACTTTATTATATAATTCCAAATAAATATCCTTACCAGACTCAGTAAGATGTTTTTAAATGATGTAACAAATCTGATGCGTGCCTGCTGCTGATGTCTTAGTTTTGTTTAGTGCAGGATTTAGTTCTTCCTTTGTAAAAGCCTTGTTTAATAATAATCATTATCTTCCTCAAACTGCCTCAATTGCTCATTTTCTCTCATTGTAGTTTCCCTTCCTCTTTTCCATTCAGCACTAATATTCTCTGAATTGTACATTTTTCCAAAAGCCTTCACCAGCATCTCTGCTTCTCTTCATCTTTTACTGCTAGCCTGTGCTGACCCTCACAATTACAATATTTGTGTTAGGAGTCACACACCTCGCTCCAGCACCGGATCCTCTCTGACACTCCTGCAGGCAATCAGCTGATTGATTGCCTTGCATTCTTAAGCCCTGCAGTGAGGTGGGTCCGGTGCCAGACGATTGTTTGGTCTTCAGTTCGTGAGGTTAGTCTCCTGTTGGCTGCTGCCGCAGGTGAGTCGGTGTTGTCCTCCCCGGGGTGGTTCCTGTTCTCGTTCCTGTTCCGACGCCAGAGATCTAGAAGCCCCCCCGAGATCTCCAAGAAGTCCCCCCCGGGTCCCGTCCCGGTTCCAAGAAGTCCCCCCCGGGTCCCGTCCCGGTTCCAAGAAGTCCCCCCCGGGTCCCGTCCCGGTTCCAAGAAGTCCCCCCCGGGTCCCGTCCCGGTTCCAAGAAGTCCCCCCCGGGTCCCGTCCCGGTTCCAAGAAGTCCCCCCCGGGTCCCGTCCCGGTTCCAAGAAGTCCCCCCGGGTCCCGTCCCGGTTCCAAGAGGACCCCCAGAGATTCCCCCGGGTCCCGTCCTGGTTCCAAGAAGTTCCCCCCCGGGTCCCGTCCCGGTTCCAAGAGGCCCCCCAGAGATTCCCCCGGGTCCCGTCCCGGTTCCAAGAGGCCCCCCAGAGATTCCCCCGGGTCCCGTCCCGGTTCCAAGAGGCCCCCCAGAGATTCCCCGGGTCCCGTCCCGGTTCCAAGAGGCCCCCCAGAGATTCCCCGGGTCCCGTCCCGGTTCCAAGAGGCCCCCCAGAGATTCCCCGGGTCCCGTCCCGGTTCCAAGAGGCCCCCCAGAGATTCCCCCGGGTCCCGTCCCGGTTCCAAGAGGCCCCCCGAGATTCCCCGGGTCCCGTCCCGGTTCCAAGAGGCCCCCCAGAGATTCCCCGGGTCCCGTCCCGGTTCCAAGAGGCCCCCCGAGATTCCCCGGTTCCCGTCTCCGTTCCAGCTCCCCTTTCCCTCCCTGCACAATAAAACTTTGACGTTTGCAAACAATTTTCTGCTTTGAGGTCTGCTTCTGGGTTCAAGCTCCACGCACCGGCTCCCAGCCGTGACAATTTGTCCCTGCTTCTTCTTTGCATTCCTCCATTTCATGTCCACCTCCACATTTGGTGCATCTCTGTTTTCCCCGACAAACTGCTGCAGTGTGTCCATACCTTTAACACCAGGGTGGAGGTCCGTACGCCCTGACTGGGAGGCTCATGCATCCTATTGGAACCCTTCTTGGAAGTGCCGAGCCGTGAACTTCAAGTAGAACAGACAAACTGTCCACCCTTTCTCAGTTGATCAGTATTGCAGTCTCTTTACCACTTCGCCCCCCACGGTACTCTGGTCCTTTCCAAATCTGTAGGAATCCCTGTTATTACTCCTCTTGTCCCTTTATTCTCTCCCAGAATTCTCTTTTCTCTTATCTTTTTACAAATACTTTCCATCAACAACTATCAACAGGTTTCCGTCCCTCGGTGTTTTAGTCTCTATCTCTCCTCGCTTCTTCTTCAATTCCCTCGACGTCGCCACCGGGCTTCATGAATGTGTCTGTCCTCCTCTGAAATCCAAGGGTTATTATACATTCCTCTCTCTGAGCCCTTTTCTGACCGTCTCTTCTGTCTTCCTCTGTCTTCCTCTGTCTTCTTCTGTCTTCTTCTGTCTTCCTCTGACTTCCTCTGTCTTCTTCTGTCTTCCTCTGACTTCCTCTGACTTCCTCTGTCTTCTTCTGTCTTCCTCTGTCTTCTTCTGTCTTCCTCTGAATTGTCTCCAGTCCAACTTCTCCCACTATTCTGACTTCTTCCCTCCTGCCGTCTCTGCCTTGCCTTCCTTTACTCATGACTCCAGACCATTCACCAAACATCCTCGTCCTCGTCCCTCCAACCTCCTGACTCGCCATCCTCATCCAATCACAAACCAGCTCGCCAGTTTACAAGCGAATGTTTCGTTAAGTTTTCATCTCTTCAACTGTTTTCAGTTTGTCTTTCCCTCCTTCCTACCTTGTTCTTCCTTGAACTCTCGGATGAGCAGGCACCTTAAATGTTGTCGCCACAAGGAATTGTGGGCAGCAGGAGCTGGTTTCCTTTGATAAAGGAAGCATCGGTGTTTTTTCCTAGCTTAAAGGAAGCATCAGTGTTTCCTAGGCTAAAGGAGGCTCTAAAGGAAGCATCAGTGTTTCCTCGGCTAAAGGAGGCTCTAAAGGAAGCATCAGTGTTCCCTAGGCTAAAGGAGGTCCTAAAGGAAGCATCAGTGTTTCCTAGGCTAAAGGAGGTTCTAAAGGAAGCATCAGTGTTTCCTCGGCTAAAGGAGGCTCTAAAGGAAGCATCAGTGTTTCCTAGGCTAAAGGAGGTCCTAAAGGAAGCATCAGTGTTTCCTAGGCTAAAGGAGGTTCTAAAGGAAGCATCAGTGTTTCCTCGGCTAAAGGAGGCTCTAAAGGAAGCATCAGTGTTCCCTAGGCTAAAGGAGGTCCTAAAGGAAGCATCAGTGTTTCCTAGGCTAAAGGAGGTTCTAAAGGAAGCATCAGTGTTTCCTCGGCTAAAGGAGGCTCTAAAGGAAGCATCAGTGTTTCCTAGGCTAAAGGAGGTTCTAAAGGAAGCATCAGTGTTTCCTAGGCTAAAGGAGGCTCTAAAGGAAGCATCAGTGTTCCCTAGGCTAAAGGAGGTCCTAAAGGAAGCATCAGTGTTTCCTAGGCTAAAGGAGGTCCTAAAGGAAGCATCAGTGTTTCCTAGGCTAAAGGAGGTTCTAAAGGAAGCATCAGTGTTTCCTCGGCTAAAGGAGGCTCTAAAGGAAGCATCAGTGTTTCCTAGGCTAAAGGAGGTTCTAAAGGAAGCATCAGTGTTTCCTAGGCTAAAGGAGGCTCTAAAGGAAGCATCAGTGTTCCCTAGGCTAAAGGAGGTCCTAAAGGAAGCATCAGTGTTTCCTAGGCTAAAGGAGGTCCTAAAGGAAGCATCAGTGTTTCCTAGGCTAAAGGAGGCTCTAAAGGAAGCATCAGTGTTTCCTAGGCTAAAGGAGGTCCTAAAGGAAGCATCAGTGTTTCCTAGGCTAAAGGAAGCTCTAAAGGAAGCATCAGTGTTTCCTATGCTAAAGGAGGCTCTAAAGGAAGCATCAGTGTTTCCTAGGCTAAAGAAGTTCCTAAAGGAAGCATCAGTGTTTCCCAGGCTAAAGAAGGTCCTAAAGGAAGCATCAGGGTTTCCTAGGCTAAAGGAAGCTCTAAAGGAAGCAACGAGCCTCCTTTTCTTTGCTGATTAAGAACTCAGACAGTGGTGATCGTGGCCGCTACACCAAACACTTGTGGAGTTAAGGAGAAGTGGCTAGATAAGGAGGGAGGAAGGACTTGTCAGACGTCCCCTTTGTGTCCTCCTACATCCGGCCCCCCGTCTCCAGCGCCAGAGGATGCAGTGCTTTGCCGCAGCAGCAAAGACCATGATGTGCCGCAGCAGCAAAGACCATGATGTGCCGCAGCAGCAAAGTGGAAATTCTCAGAGATAACAACTTTTAAAATCTGGATACTACTGCGTACACCCATAACTTAAACCACTACAGTGAAGCACCGCCAGCATTCATCATGGTCTCATGGTACCACTACAGTGAAGCACCGCCACCATTCATCATGGTCTCATGGTACCACTACAGTGAAGCACCGCCAGTCTTCATCATGGTCTCATGGTACCACTACACTGAAGCACCACCAGCATTTATCATGGTCTACGTACCACTACAGTGAAGCACCACCAGCATTCATCATGGTCTCATGGTACCACTACAGTGAAGCACCGCCAGTCTTCATCATGGTCTCATGGTACCACTACAGTGAAGCACCACCAGCATTCATCATGGTCTCATGGTACCACTACAGTGAAACACCGCCAGCGTTCATCATGGTCTCCTGCTGCACTACAGTGAAGCACCACCAGCATTCATCATGGTCTAGGTACCACTACAGTGAAGCACCGCCAGCATTCACCATGGTCTAGGTACCACTACAGTGAAGCACCGCCAGCATTCACCATGGTCTCATGGTACCACTACAGTGAAGCACCACCAGCATTTATCATGGTCTACGTACCACTACAGTGAAGCACCGCCAGCATCTTTCATGGTCTAGGTACCACTACAGTGAAGCACCACCAGCATTCATCATGGTCTCATGGTACCACTACAGTGAAGCACCACCAGCATTTATCATGGTCTACGTACCACTACAGTGAAGCACCACCAGCATTCATCATGGTCTAGGTACCACTACAGTGAAGCACCGCCAGCATCTTTCATGGTCTCATGGTACCACTACAGTGAAGCACCACCAGCATTCATCATGGTCTCATGGTACCACTACAGTGAAGCACCGCCACCATTCATCATGGTCTCATGGTACCACTACAGTGAAGCACCACCAGCATTTATCATAGTCTCATATTACCACTACAGTGAAGCACCACCACCATTCATCATGGTCTCATATTACCACTACAGTGAAGCACCACCAGCAGTGACAGTTTGATTTCACACAAGTGTGAGTGACTGAGAGTTGCATTGTGTTTTAAGTTCCCTTTATTTTTTTGAGCAGTGTATATATTTATATATATACACACACACACACATTTTTTTTTACTTTTCCTCAACATTTTATTGCAGTTTTTTTATTTTAACCGAGTACAAATCAAGCAACGTAAGAGCCGTATTTCCCTACCAACTTTTCAGTCCTTTCCTCCCAAAGTGTCCAGATCTATAACACAATGTCTTGACCGTTGCTGGTTACTGTAACAACCTCAAGTAACATTGTGTGTCATTTTATTCAGTTCTGGGGGAAAAATCTCCCTACAAATCTAAATTAAAAAAAGAAAATTGATGACACTTGCATAATGCTTTTTATGGTACTCAAAGACCATTTCTATTGCAAACAACAAAAAAAGAGGATGAGGAAGCAGGTGTGAAGGGTCTTTAAGAAGTGAGAATTAACTTTTTGAATGTGGTGAGAGACAAAACCGGAGATGCTGTGGGAGTCCCTGATTGGTGGGAAAAGCAAAACAAAGGCTCTGGCCTCCAAGGATTCAAATGTACTAAAGAGATGCAGCGGTGTAAATGGACTTTACTCACAACACATTGGATCATTTCAGCAGCCCTTTTACATGATTGCTCAAACCCACCAGGTCCTTCAAGGAAACTGTTCAGCGCCGGCGGGAATCGAACTACCAACAATGTATGGGGTTATATTTGTGCCAAAATTCTGAGCGAGCGATGGGAAAATTTGAGCGCAAAAAAATTCATTGTGCAAGCGCACTAATAACATTTTGAGGAAATATTTAAATTGCGCAAAGACAAACTTGAGATTGCTCAAAAATAATTTATGCGCTCAGATTCTTCCTCTGCGTGCTCAACCTCTCTCTCTCTCTCTCGCTCGCTCAAATCTCTCCACGTCCGCTCAAGTCCTGCTGTGCGCTCGCTCAAAATGTGCAAAGCCCAAATGTGACAGACACGGTTGTCCACCAATCACAGAAATTTGGGGCGGGCGTTGAACTCTGATTGGTTGCTTCGGTTTCTGGAAGTGCCTCATAACCAACGAAGAAGAAAAGGGAAAAACAAACTGCGAGGGAAAACAGAAATAAGGAAAACTAAAGATAATGATCCTGGATTACAACATGTTTTCCCCCGCAGTTTGTTTTTCCCTCTTCTTCTTCTTTTTCTTCTTCGTTGGTTATGAGGCACTTCCAGAAACCGAAGTAACCAATCAGAGTTCAACGCCCGCCCCAAATTTCTGTGATTGGTGGACAACCGTGTCACATTTGGGCTTTGGACATTTTGAGCGAGCGCACAGCAGGATTTGAGCGGACGTGGAGAGATTTGAGCGAGCGAGAGAGAGAGAGAGGTTGAGCGAGAGAGAGAGAGGTTGAGCGCGCAGAGGAAGAATCTGAGCGCAGAAATGATTTTTGAGCAATCTCAAGTTTGTCTTTGCGCAATTTAAATATTTCCTCAAAATGTTATTAGTGCGCTTGCACAATAAAATTTTTTGCGCTCAAATTTTCCCATCGCTCGCTCAGTATTTTGGCACAAATATAACCCCATAACAATGAGGTTGGAGCCAGCAGTGTGTTCGTCCATTCATCTTCTACGTTGCTTTATCAAACTCATCCAGCTAACAAGAACTCACGTTCACACCACCAATCAGAGACAGAAATGCAAACTCTACACAAACACCCTGATCCAACTCTCATCTTGTCCTTGTGAGACGAGAAGTGAAGAAACAAAATGTTAACAGAATGAGTTTTTATTGAAACAAGGATAAAATGTACAGTGAAAATCAACTTGGAAAACGTTGTTACACAATATGTTACAGTATTTGATGGTATTTCCACATAACGCTTCCTACTCTAAATGCCACATTTCATTAAAAAAAAGTCTGCAATACTTTGACTGAGTACACGGTTGTTCTCTCACCAATCCCTGCATGTGGTCCTTCCTTAGTCCGCAGGCGAGTTTAAAATCAGAACCCTTTCCTACGAATGCAACAAGAGACGGATCTGATGCAAATTCTGCCGCTGCCAGACAAACAAGTGTAATTTCAGACTCTTTATATACTTTTAAGATGCGCCGAGTCTAAAGGGGATGAATAGCAAAGACAGAATGCACGACATTGAATGAGTACGTGACGCTCAGTTGCTGGGGATACAGAGGATGATGAGGGACTGTAATTGCTCTCCTGACCGCCGACGACAAAAGCTTTGGCCGAAAACAGTGTGGTGACATAACATGACGACCGCTGAGCGTGAGATAACAAGCCTCACTCACCAAACGCACAGAAAATGACCAGTCCTTTCAGCATTGCTATTTTTCCGGGCTGTGGGCGTCGTCTTCCTCGGATCCGTGCGTCTCTCCGTCCGTGTCGTCGTCGTCCTGCATTTGATCCGCCGCCGCTCCTCCGCTCGGAGACGGCCTCAGCAGATACTGCAGCTCCTCTGCACTGATGGCCACCTTCTCAGGGATCAGCCACCTCTTGAAGTGTTCCAGAGCACTGAGGGCAGACGCACAACTTCAAGACCAGGCTCTTCATACGCTTCCGTGAAGGGAAGCGTTCAGGCCGTGACACACCGTGATCACCGTATTTTCCGCACTATAAGGTGCACCTACATTGATTGACATAATTTACAACTTTGTTCATATATAAGGCACACCGCATTATAAGGCACATGCAATAGACCAGTGGTCAACAACCTTTATAGCTCAAAGCCATTAGGTTACATTTTCCACTGATTCTAACACCCAGAGAGCTGCACGCATTTTATTTTGATAGTCCTACCTGCAGCCTATGCCAGGAGGACACTACACACAAAACCTTCTTCACTGCTGGTTGACAACTTACAACTACCGGTAATAAACTAAACTACATGAACTAAGCAACACAAACACAACACAACACAATTATTACCGACACCACAAACCAAATATAACCCCAATAATTGCATTTAAAACACCACAAACAGAAACTCCCATAATGCATTGCAGCTATCGGCTGCACCGAGGAGCTCAGGGTGCAAGGCATGATGGGAATTCATGTTTTGTGTTGTTGGAGGTTATTGTGGGTCGTTGTTGGGCTTGGTGTTGTGTTGATTGTGTTTATGTGTTTTTGTTCCCCAGTTTAGGGAGTAATTATTTCATCTAGTTTATTTTGGTTTGTTAGAATGTTGGTGTGCAACCATGAGTGATGAAGGTGTTGTGTGGAGTGTCGTCCGCTCTGAAGATCCGGTTGCCAAGTTAGAGTTGTCAAAATAAAAGCTTCTGGTTGTTCAGCTGTCAAATAGCAGTCTCAAGTAGAGCAATTCTTCCATATATATGGCGTACCGGGTGATAAGGCACACTGGCAGCTTTTGAGAAAATTTGAGGTATTTAGGTGCCTTATAGGGCGGAAAATACGGTATAAAGGCAAGCCTCCTTCAGAGGGTTTGGTTCACACCTCTCATCCATGTCTCCACCCTGGAAGAGCTCGGAGGTCTGGGCGTCGTGCAGGAAGCGATCCCAGCACTCCTTCTTGGCCTGGGACAAGGAGCGCAGCATGTCTCTGGAGGTCACGGCCGTCGACTGGCCCTTCAGCTTCTTCAGACGATTCTCTGCAGGACAAGGTTGTGAAAAGACCTTTAATGCAACATCGTCAGAAGCTCTAAGAATGAACACGTATGAAGCTGCTAAGAGTCCGAGGAGCACAAACAGGCGGTTACTACACAATGAAGTGACACAGCTTCCTCTTAATATTCAAGTTAATAACATTCAGTTCAAACAAGACTGATGTTCTTCATAAAAACATCCAAAAATATTAAAAAAACTGAATTTGACTATTTAGGAGTATATTTTTTAATTGGCATTTTCACTCACATTTAAGTAGAATATTATTCAAACCTTTTGATCTGCATGTTTTTCACCAATAAGTTTAATATTTCAAGAGGAAGTTCCTTCTTTTTCATCTATATTCGTTTGCCATCGTGGATGTTTTTAGACTTTTTGTACTTTGAGCAGAGACATTTTCGACAAGTGAAATGAATCCAATGCATATTGAGAATTGGATCAAACAACCAATGGTTCAAGAGTAACTTTTCACTTGAGTATTTCTTTTTTTTTGCAAAAAGTCTTCTCGTTTGCAACCGATGCCGATTGTAGCAACGTAACCAACTCATCCGTAGCACTCTGGAACAATTTTGCAACCATTTCAATACAGACAATATCATCTTCACAGCCTCTTTCACAAGCTGAAGAGTCTTCGAACATGATGAACTACTGTGATGTTGCAACGAGCAGTTTAACAAATATGCTCCATGAAAACATAATGAACTCTCAGTGCCTCTTTCCAGTACTTTTCCTCACATCTACTAACGTCTATCTGGATTTGATGAGGTTTGACATTACCAGGCAAAAAGTCCACGTTGTAGGAATTAGGAAAAGTTTTCAAAATACAAAGGGCAAATTAAAAAGTGCTGGTCTGTACATGTGAATCGAAGACGAACGTCTTTAGAGAATGTCTCTGCTTGGCTGGAAGGAGTGGAGCTGAGATGTTCTCTACAGAGGACGTTCTCTACCGAGGAGACACGTTCTCTACAGAGGTGACACGTTCTCTACCGAGGAGACACGTTCTCTACCGAGGAGACACGTTCTCTACCGAGGTGACACGTTCTCTACCGAGGTGACACGTTCTCTACAGAGGAGACACGTTCTCTACCGAGGTGACACGTTCTCTACAGAGGTGACACGTTCTCTACAGAGGTGACACGTTCTCTGCAGAGGAGACACGTTCTCTACCGAGGTGACACGTTCTCTACAGAGGTGACACGTTCTCTACAGAGGTGACACGTTCTCTACAGAGGTGACACGTTCTCTGCAGAGGAGACACGTTCTCTACCGAGGAGACACGTTCTCTACAGAGGAGACACGTTCTCTACCGAGGAGACACCTTCTCTACCGAGGTGACACCTTCTCTACCGAGGATGTTCTCTACAGAGGTGACACGTTCTCTGCAGAGGAGACACGTTCTCTGCAGAGGAGACACGTTCTCTACAGAGGTGGGATGTTCTCTACAGAGGTGACACGTTCTCTACAGAGGTGACACGTTCTCTGCAGAGGAGACACGTTCTCTGCAGAGGAGACACGTTCTCTGCAGAGGATGTTCTCTACAGAGGTGACACGTTCTCTACCGAGGTGACACGTTCTCTATAGAGGATGTTCTCTATAGAGGTGACATGTTCTCTACAGAGGTGACATGTTCTCTGCAGAGGATGTTCTCTACAGAGGAGACATGTTCTCAGCAGAGGAGACATGTTCTCAGCAGAGGAGACATGTTCTCTAGAGAGGTGGGATGTTCTCTACAGAGGTGACATGTTCTCTGCAGAGGATGTTCTCTACAGAGGAGACATGTTCTCAGCAGAGGAGACATGTTCTCAGCAGAGGAGACATGTTCTCAGCAGAGGAGACATGTTCTCTACAGAGGTGGGATGTTCTCTATAGTGGTGACATGTTCTCTGCAGAGGATGTTCTCTACAGAGGAGACATGTTCTCAGCAGAGGAGACATGTTCTCAGCAGAGGAGACATGTTCTCTAGAGAGGTGACACGTTCTCTACAGAGGATGTTCTCTACAGAGGTGACACGTTCTCTACAGAGGTGACACGTTCTCAGCAGAGGAGACATGTTCTCTACAGAGGAGACATGTTCTCTGCAGAGGATGTTCTCTATAGAGGTGACATGTTCTCTGCAGAGCAGACATGTTCTCTAGAGAGGTGACATGTTCTCTGCAGAGGATGTTCTCTATAGAGGTGACATGTTCTCTACAGAGGAGACATGTTCTCTACAGAGGTGACATGTTCTCTACAGAGGAGACATGTTCTCTACAGAGGATGTTCTCTATAGTGGTGACATGTTCTCTGCAGAGGATGTTCTCTATAGTGGTGACACGTTCTCTGCAGAGGTGACATGTTCTCTACAGAGGTGACACGTTCTCTACAGAGGTGACATGTTCTCTATAGTGGTGACATGTTCTCTACAGTGGTGACATGTTCTCTACAGAGGTGACATGTTCTCTGCAGAGGTGACATGTTCTCTACAGAGGTGACATGTTCTCTGCAGAGGTGACATGTTCTCTATAGAGGATGTTCTCTATAGAGGATGTTCTCTACAGAGGTGATATGTTCTCTACAGAGGATGTTCTCTACAGAGGATGTTCTCTACAGAGGTGACATGTTCTCTATAGAGGATGTTCTCTACAGAGGTGACATGTTCTCTATAGAGGATGTTCTCTACAGAGGATGTTCTCTACAGAGGTGACATGTTCTCTGCAGAGGTGACATGTTCTCTGCAGAGGTGACATGTTCTCTACGGAGGTGGGATGTTCTCTACGGAGGTGGGATGTTCTCTACAGAGGTGACATGTTCTCTACAGAGGTGACATGTTCTCTACAGAGGTGACATGTTCTCAGCAGAGGAGACATGTTCTCAGCAGAGGAGACATGTTCTCTGCAGAGGATGTTCTCTAGAGAGGTGACATGTTCTCTAGAGAGGTGACATGTTCTCTAGAGAGGTGACATGTTCTCTACAGAGGAGACATGTTCTCTGCAGAGGATGTTCTCTAGAGAGGTGACATGTTCTCTAGAGAGGTGACATGTTCTCTAGAGAGGTGACATGTTCTCTAGAGAGGTGACATGTTCTCTACAGAGGAGACATGTTCTCTGCAGAGGATGTTCTCTAGAGAGGTGACATGTTCTCTACAGAGAAGACATGTTCTCTGCAGAGGATGTTCTCTGCAGAGGTGATATGTTCTCTACAGAGGTGATATGTTCTCTACAGAGGATGTTCTCTACAGAGGATGTTCTCTACAAAGGATGTTCTCTACAAAGGTGACATGTTCTCTACAAAGGTGACATGTTCTCTGCAGAGGTGACATGTTCTCTGCAGAGGTGACATGTTCTCTACGGAGGTGGGATGTTCTCTACGGAGGTGGGATGTTCTCTACGGAGGTGGGATGTTCTCTACAGAGGTGACATGTTCTCTACAGAGGTGGGATGTTCTCCCGTGTGCATGGTTCCTCCCAAAGCTCACAAACATGAGTGTCTGTCTGTCCTGCGATGGACCGGAGACCCTGAACAGGAACATGGATGTGCAACAGCATCTCCCATCAAACAATGGTGAAGGTTAAAGGTCAACCATGGAGGCAGAACGTGTGGATCCTCCTCCAGACCCTGGTCTTCACCACCACTGAACGTGAAGCTCACCCAGGAAGTGGGAGGAAATACCTAAACTGGCGATGTAGACCTCAGAGTCCTCCATGGGCTCCCAGGCCGCGCTGCAGGAGCCACTGCTGGTCCCGTTGGCCTGTCCTGTTGGTCCCTCAGCTGGTCCCTCAGCCCGTCCTGCAGCTGGTCTCTCAGCCCGTCCTGCAGCTTGTCCCTCTGCCCGTCCTGCAGCTTGTCCCTCTGCCCGTCCCTCAGCCCGCTGTGCAGCTGGTCCCTCAGCCCATCCTGCAGCTGGTCCCTCAGCTGGTCCCTCAGCCCATCCTGCAGCTGGTCTCTCAGCTGGTCCCTCAGCCCATCCTGCAGCTGGTCTCTCAGCTGGTCTCTCAGCCCATCCTGCAGCTGGTCCCTCAGCCCGTCCTGCAGCTTGTCCCTCAGCCCGCTGTGCAGCAGGTCCCTCAGCCCACCCTGCAGCCTCCTCCGCCGGGTGAAACGAGTCCCTGAAGTCCGGCCTGTTCTCCTCCTCCTCCGCCGCGGCGGCGCCGCTTTGCACCCCCGGCAGACCGGAGCAGATCTGGGTCCAGAGCTCCCCGCTGGACCGGACCTCCCGGTTCATGAAGTCGTCGATCATCGTGGGGGACGAGGACAGAATCAGCTGGTCTGTTTGTTCAGCTGCGGAACAACAAAGTGAACGAGTCGAATGAACAAGCTCACACGCTTTTACGTGACTTCCGTGCACATTTAACACTTTGACAGTCTAATAAATCACAAACCTCTTAACTGTTTCACAACGTGTAAAGATGAAACGTTGTTTTCCGAGCTGTCAGGTGAATTTAAAGATTCAAGCTTAGCCTCACCAGCTAACCGGAGCCATGATTCACACTCGCCCACTTTCTTAAGACAAGTCGTTGATTGGTTGTAACACCTGCTCGTCAAACGGTACTGCGACGTGATTGGCTAAAGGCTGTGTGACGAATCGGATCCGGAAGTTGTCGTGAACGAGAAGAGAGAAGAGACGGTGGTGAACTCGCCAGGTAAACATGTTCTCTGTGCTCTGCTTTACTGTGACCGTCACGAAACGTCCGGTGTGAAGCGGAACGTTCCCCCTGCAGGGTCCGGCCTGGGACAACGTCCGGTGTGAAGCGGAACGTTCCCCTGCAGGCTCCGGCCTGGGACGACGTCCGGTGTGAAGCGGAACGTTCCCCTGCAGGCTCCGGCCTGGGACAACGTCCGGTGTGAAGCGGAACGTTCCCCTGCAGGCTCCGGCCTGGGATAACGTCCGGTGTGAAGCGGAACGTTCCCCTGCAGGCTCCGGCCTGGGACAACGTCCGGTGTGAAGCGGAACGTTCCCCTGCAGGGTCCGGCCTGGGACAACGTCCGGTGTGAAGCGGAACGTTCCCCTGCAGGGTCCGGCCTGGGACAACGTCCGGTGTGAAGCGGAACGTTCCTCTGCAGGCTCCGGCCTGGGACATGCGAGCTGCGCTGCGCCTGGCTGTGCTGGCCGTGCCCATGGGGGTTCTGCTGTCCCGGACCGCGGCCTGGATGTCCAGCGGGAAGACGCATCCGGAGCTGGTCGCCAGGCTCAGAGGTGATCCTGCACCTTTACCCCACAGAGGCTTCTACCCTCTGTGGTCTACAGAACCAGACTGAGACCTTCATAATGTGGTCTACAGAACCAGACTGAGACCTTCATTATGTGGTCTACAGAACCAGACTGAGACCTTCATTATGTGGTCTACAGAACCAGACTGAGACCTTCATAATGTGGTCTACAGAACCAGACTGAGACCTTCATAATGTGGTCTACAGAACCAGACTGAGACCTTCATAATGTGGTCTATAGAACCAGACTGAGACCTTCATTATGTGGTCTACAGAACCAGACTGAGACCTTCATAATGTGGTCTACAGAACCAGGCTGAGACCTTCATAATGTGGTCTACAGAACCAGACTGAGACCTTCATTATGTGGTCTACAGAACCAGACTGAGACCTTCATTATGTGGTCTACAGAACCAGACTGAGACCTTCATTATGTGGTCTACAGAACCAGACTGAGACCTTCATTATGTGGTCTACAGAACCAGACTGAGACCTTCATAATGTGGTCTACAGAACTAGACCTCTATTTCCTCCATGAAGACAACAAAGTAGTAAAGGTAGTACTCAGAGTAAAGGTAGTACTCAGAGTAAAGGTAGTACTCAGAGTAAAGGTAGTACTCAGAGTAAAGGTAGTACTCAGAGTAAAGGTAGTACTCAGAGTAAAGGTAGTACTCAGAGTAAAGGTAGTACTCAGAGTAAAGGTAGTACTCAGTACTCAGAGGGTCACTGGGCAGCTTCAGTCCTGAAAGCAGCTTCATCTCCTCACTTCCAGTGAAACAATTTACACTGAAGCTGATCTGGTTTGAAACTGTGGAGTTGAAACCACAGGTCTGATCCAGACCTTCAGTCTTTGTGTGTGTTTCTATTTTTTTCTATTCTATGTGAAGCACTTTGAGTTGCAATGTGTCAAATTATGAAAAGTGCTCTACAAAGACTGACTGACTGACTGATGACTGTCCTTACGTTGAAGGAAGATGTAATAGACACTGGCTGTATGTTTAGGGTTGTTTTGGTCTGTGGTCGATGATCTTTTAGAGCCAATCAGATGCTTTGAATCGCCTTACAGCTTTTGCACATTGCCGCATATAGAAGTCCCACCGTTTGATTCAATTACGGGGAAAACTAACTTCTCATTGTCATATTTTTCTTTATGAACTTCTACATGTTGCTTATGTTCACACTCGTGTTGCAGTTGGACGGTTGATCTGTGCACCTGCTAACTCACTCAACTTTTTAATTCCCACTTCTTGATCACCCGCCGCTTCATGGATCCATCAACACTTGAGTTGAAATGTGTGATTGCAGTACCTGAGGCTCACTGCACCTCCTCTCCCTGCAGACCAGGGAGTGATCCGCTCCGACAGGGTGTTCCAGGCCATGCTGGCTACAGACCGAGGGCTGTACTCCAGAGACTACCCTTACGCAGACTCTCCTCAGTCCATCGGTACGCAACATCACATGCATTAACACAGTCCTCCCTGGATAGCCAGAGGTTTGGACGCAGCCGCTGCTATAATGTGTTTTTAATTGATTATCATCAGACGGACCAAAGAGTCTTTCCACTGAGCTTATTGCCACTTTTGTTCATTTCAGGTTACAGGGCGACCATCAGCGCACCGCACATGGTGAGTAAATGAAGTAGAAGAGTGGACTGTCTGTCCGTACCAGAGTTGAACCAGCGCTGTTGCCTTGCAGCACGGCCACGCTTTAGAGCTGCTGAGCGACAAGCTAACTGAAGGGGCGTCGGCGCTGGACGTGGGCTCCGGCAGTGGATATCTCACCGCCTGCTTCGCGAGGATGGTGAGGTCTCGGACCGTTTGAAAATCTCCTCGTCCGCCGTCACGTTTGCATGAGGATGTACGTGTGGTTGCGTGGTGTTCAGACGGGGCCCAGTGGGAGAGTCGTGGGCATCGAGCACGTGGAGGAGCTGGTTCGCATGTCCATCAAACACGTGCAGGCCGACGACCCCGAGCTGCTGTCCTCCGGACGCATCAGGCTCCTGGGTGAGCAGGGGGCAAGCCTTCACGTTCACTGCAGCCACTGTGCAGTGTGTCACCTGCCCTGTGTGTGTGTGTGTGTGTGTGTTGCAGTGGGAGATGGACGGCTCGGCCACCCGGACGCCGCGCCGTATGACGCCATTCATGTCGGTGCCGCTGCTGCGACGGTGCCTCAGGCTGTAAGAACCGACCGTCTGACTGCTGGAGAATCACATCGAGACAAATAACGACATCGTTCAGCTGTGACTCTCCGAACAGGAAACCACATCAACCAGGAAAATCAAACGATTGATAGAAAGATTATATTGGTTCTGAAAAACACCCAAATGAGATATATGCATGTGTGTTCCAGTTCTATGATTAGGGTTATTCGGAAGTAGTCGACACGACGCCTGCAGGACCTCGTGATTCTGTGGAGCAAATCAATGTCAGGACAAGCGACTTATTTTGAAAGTGAAGGGTTTTCTAAATCATATCAACAAATTGATGATTTGTAATAAAAGTGTACAAAATAGATGTGCATGTCAAGACAGAGCTGGGCAAAGTGATGACAGATTGCTAGAAATGATGGCAAAGAGAATTTCGGGAGGCACATTAACGTTAGTTTTCCACCTATACTCACTGCTTCTCACAACCGATGCTTGAGCGAGTAACATTTTTGATCGTTTATATACAAACCCGAGGCGAAGAAAGGCAAAGATGTGTCGAAACTGCTTGACTTTTTACCCTGCTGGGACTTTGGCTGAACATTTATTGAATAAGTAATGGTGTTTCAGACAGTGAGAAATGGCCACACCGCTGATGGTGACGCTTCGATGTGACGTAACGAGCGACAGCAGCAGCATCACTGAGCACATTTACTGACAAACTGAGCAAAACCAAGACAATTGGTCTGTTTGTAGTTGGCTGCAGTTATCAGCAAAACATTTAGTGATCAGACTTTTCTGGTTGACGTAAGTTTTTTTTGTAGTATCGGTCTGATAATATTGGAAAGCGACAGTCATCCTGCATCCCTAATAGGAATACTGCGGATTAGTATTGACTGAAGTATAACTGTACTGTGGTATTCCTGGCGGTCTGGGCTGAAGCTGCTCCTCCATGTGGAACCTCTGGTTCTCCGTCTCCTCTGATCGCAGCTCCTGCAGCAGCTGAAGCCCGGCGGGCGGCTGGTCGTCCCCGTGGGGCCGGACGGCGGCAGTCAGGTGCTGGAGCAGTACGACCGGCAAGGCGACGGCACCTTCCTGAAGAAGTCGCTGATGGGCGTGGTCTATGTTCCCCTCACTGACAGGCGGCGCCAGTGGCCCGGGTAAGAAAAGCTCTTTAAAGAGTCAGACTTTACAGCCAAAATGAGTGAATCACGTCCTGCTGTCCCCTCTGTCCTCTCTGTCCCCTCTGTCTCTCCCCAGAGCGGAGCTCTGACCTGCAGTGTGGTTGTCCCCACAGGAGGTGGCAGTGTAGCTTCGCCTCCTGCTGGGCCGTCGCCTAGCAACATGAAAGCAGGCTGCTCTGTTTGCTTCAGCCCATCACCTTCCCAGAAAGCGAAAACAACGACTCACTGAATAAACGACCACCGGTCCGCTGACCGGCCTCTTCCCAGAATCCTCGGAGGCAGAGATCGACGCTGGACAGCAGCAGGCGGCGTGTTGGTCGTGGCGCATTGGTCGTGGCGCGTTGGTCGTGGCGCGCTGAAGAGCAGCAGGATGCGTTTGGGTCGATGCTTCTGGGGAATCGAGATCAATCTTGTTATTGTGTTTGATCAAATGGAAACATTTCTCATGAATGAAGTAAAAAAAATTGGACAAAATCCTGAAAAAGCCAAGGTTTTATTAAACAATCAAAAATAAAGTAATATTTATTTTGTGGTAAGAACGCCTCTTCCAGTTTTCTTCTACTGTCTGTAGAATGTTGGGTTTGACTTTGTAGGTGTGGAGGAAGGAGTTGTGCCAAAATAATTATTAATTTGGGGAATTTCTAAATAATACGATTGTAGTTATCTGTACAATATACCAGATTTGTTCATAACATTCACTCTGCAATTAGTGTTGCTTTTATTGTTTATTTACTGAAAAGGGATTACCAGTGCACAACTGTCAACATGATAAATTAGCTTTTAATGATCAAACTTTTAAAGGTTTCATGAAGAAAAAATACATGTAATTCAGAATAGCAGTGAAATTAAGTTCCTAACCGTAGAATTGATGAGTAATCTGGATAAAAGAAAACACTAAAATAGAATAATATAATAAAAAAAAAAAAACTTGAATTAACATGTTTTTTTTTTTGTTTTTTTCTCTACATTTTGAGTACTTTGACAATAGTGCTTTTAAGTTAGATTGAATTATATCAAACCTATTTGTTGGCGGTCTGCACGGCGGCGCAGTGTTCAGCCTTTCTGTGTGGGGTTTGCATGGCTTTCCTCTCGGTACTCTGCTTTCCTCCCAAAGTCCAACAATATGCATGTGAGGTTCATCTGGGACACTGAATTGCCCCTCGATGTACTACTGGAGGCTCCTCAGTTTTCTAAACGTAGAATGAAGCAGAGCTTTCAGGCTCGTCTCATGTGGAACCAGCTCCGTTTCCGTCGGGGGGGGGGGGGCGACACAGGTTATGCTTCAGGCGGGGTGAGACCAGTGAGGAAAAGGGCTCTGCTTTCTCTGGAAGTTTAAAGTCCTCGAGTACATGTACTTATATGTATGAAGATTTTTTTCCATTAATTAAAATTGATTTAATGGTCAAATTATGAATGACATTTTTAACACTGCATGAAACATTCTTGTCAAATTTACAGAACAGCCAGCAGTGCAAGTCGACCCAAAAAGCATGACTACATTTACAGTCAAAGATACATGTTCATTGTTGTGCAATGCAGCCGTTTCAAATTAGAATTGACATTTTGATTGTTTTGATCAAGAGTGAGGGAAGAGATGGGTTTACATTATTTCAGTTAATTATAAGAGAACAAAAAATTATAGATTGAGGGGTAGCTTCTATAACATTATTGTATTTTTTTTCAATCAATAGTACGTTTATAACAGAAATCATCAAAGGGCATCATGTTATCAGTGTTATCTATGAGATGCATCAAAATCAAATTCCCCTCATAACCATTAAAAAACACATTTATTTCTCAGGCTGATGTATCTGCAGTTCACACCAGAGTGTTACGAGGACTAAAATGGAGTTCATAGATCATTTCCCGGTACTGTAATACCAGTACTGTAATACCAGTACTGTAATACCAGTACTGTAATACCAGTACTGTAATGCCAGTACTGTAATACTAGTACTGTAATACCAAAAGCAGGTGGGTGATTTGTTGGGCAGCTAATTCAGGTCATAGTCTCGTGTCAGGAGAACTTTCACACCTCTTACATGTTTAAAATGGGATTTGAGATGTGAAACCACATGTTGTCTTCATTTCAAAAGATCTTAACCCATTAACCCTCCGGTGGTGTTCACCCCCCGCCCCTTACTTTAGTGTTCCCGCTCAAAATGGACCGGTCTGTTTTAACTGCTCTTAAATTAGCACAAAAAAACATCTTTCATCACCAAATTGTTATGCAAACATTCTTCAGCTGTGAACAAAGTCTCAAGGTTGTGTTTAACATGAATTTATAGAATTAGACATAAAATAACTGCAGTTAAAATACAAATCGGCACCGAAAATGTATTAACGTAATACAATTAATGTAATGTAAAAGTGTGTCTGTGTCTGTGTCTGTGTCTGTGTGTGTGTGTGTGTGTGTGTGTGTGTGTGTGTGTGTGTGTGTGTGTGTGTGTGTGTGTGTGTGTGTGTGTGTGTGTGTGTGTGTGTGTGTGTCCATGCGGTCAGAGTGGCCATTCAAACATAGGCGTCACATTTGCAGCCTCTCAGGCTTGTTTTGTTGTCTCTGGAGGCTCAGAGCTCACACTGCTTCCATTTCCTGCTCAGGTCCTTGTTGAGGGAGATCAGCCAGGGTGAGGAGATCAGCCAGGGTAGGGAGATCAGCCAGGGTGAGGAGATCAGCCAGGGTAGGGAGATCAGTCAGGGTGAGGAGATCAGCCAGGGTAGGGAGATCAGCCAGGGTGAGGAAATCAGCCAGGGTAGGGAGATCAGCCAGGGTGAGGAGATCAGCCAGGGTAGGGAGATCAGCCAGGGTGAGGAGATCAGCCAGGGTAGGGAGATCAGCCAGGGTGAGGAGATCAGCCAGGGTAGGGAGTTCAGCCAGGGTGAGGAGATCAGCCAGGGTAGGGAGATCAGCCAGGGTGAGGAAATCAGCCAGGATGAGGAGATCAGCCAGGGTGAGGAGATCAGGCAGGGTAGGGAGATCAGCCAGGGTGAGGAGATCAGCCAGGGTAGGGAGATCAGCCAGGGTGAGGAGATCAGCCAGGGTAGGGAGATCAGCCAGGGTGAGGAGATTAACCAGGGTAGGGAGATCAGCCAGGGTAGGGAGATCAGCCAGGCTGAGGAGATCAGCCAGGCTGAGGAGATCAGCCAGGGTAGGGAGATCAGCCAGGGTGAGGAGATCAGCCAGGGTAGGGAGATCAGCCAGGGTGAGGAGTTCAGCCAGGGTGAGGAGATCAGCCAGGGTAGGGAGATCAGCCAGGGTGAGATCAGCCAGGGTAGGGAGATCAGCCAGGGTGAGGAGATCAGCCAGGGTGGGGTTCGGGGGTTGGTGCTGGGGCTTCACACTCCTACCAGACTGGCAGAGGCTGGTCTGTGAATCGAATAACTCTTGAAAGGACATGAAACTGTTGTCAGGACATAGTTGCTGGAATAAAGACCTGCCAGACTCTGCTTCCCACTGACTTTTTGTAGCCTCATAGTTTGAGCAATATACTCCTGCTAACATCAACAGACTGATGTAGACTTGGAGGTCCACCAGGTCCATTTGTCTCCAGGTGTCCCCAAACACACGCTTCCCCTCCAGGTTTGTCCTCTCCAGGATAATTCCCTCAACAGACTCTGGTAAAAAGAGTTGGAAGCTGGACTTGATGTCATCCACATGAGATGTTGCAGACCATGTTGGCCCTGGTGTCATCTTTATGATGTTTTCCACTCTCGCTCTATTTCCTCTGTCCTGGGGGGATGAAGACCAGAGCAAGTGTCCTCTAGTGTGGTTCAGGTGGGTTCAGGTGTGGTTCAGGTGGATTCAGGTGTGGTTCAGGTGTGGTTCAGGTGGATTCAGGTGTGGTTCAGGTGTGGTTCAGGTGGATTCAGGTGTGGTTCAGGTGGATTCAGGTGTGGTTCAGGTGGGTTCAGGTGGGGGATGGTTATAAAGTGTGGGAAAGAGATGGTTCACATAACAGACACCTTCTAGTCTGTGTGATGATATGATACATTGTATCACCAGGAATCATGAGGGAGGATCACTATGGATGAATGTAGTAGGAGGATCACTATGGATGAATATAGTAGGAGGATCACTATGGATGAATATAGTAGGGGGATCACTATGGAGGAAGATAGCAGGAGGATCACTATGGATGAATATAGTAGGAGGATCACTATGGATGAATATAGCAGGAGGATCACTATGGATGAATATAGTAGGAGGATCACTATGGATGAATATAGTCGGAGGATCACTATGGAGGAAGATAGCAGGAGGATCACTATGGATGAATATAGTAGGAGGATCACTATGGATGAAGATAGCAGGAGGATCACTATGGATGAATATAGTAGGAGGATCACTATGGATGAATATAGTAGGAGGATCACTATGGATGAATATAGTAGGGGGATCACTATGGATGAAGATAGCAGGAGGATCACTATGGATGAATATAGTAGGGGGATCACTATGGATGAATATAGTAGGAGGATCACATTGGATGAAGATAGCAGGAGGATCACTATGGATGAATATAGTAGGAGGATCACTATGGATGAATATAGTAGGAGGATCACTATGGATGAATATAGTAGGAGGATCACTATGGATGAAGATAGCAGGAGGATCACTATGGATGAATATAGTAGGGGGATCACTATGGATGAATATAGTAGGAGGATCACATTGGATGAATATAGTAGGAGGATCACATTGGATGAATATAGTCGGAGGATCACTATGGATGAATATAGTCGGAGGATCACTATGGAGGAAGATAGCATGGCTGCCATTCATTTCCTATGGTGGTCACTTTTGACCAGGAACACTACAGGTGTAACAAGGTTGATTAAAACACTCACAATTCAATGAAAGAGGTGATCACCACTTTTATATGTTCAGTGCATAGTGTGGAGGATATCATAAGGCCTTGAGGCAATCAGATGTAAAACACAATATTTATGAGTGTTTTAAGTAGAAATCGGTCAGATTTGACCGGAACACGACCGGAGGGTTAATAGTGTCATTACCGCAAGCTATCTGAACTCCAAGAGCGGCTACTTGAACTACAATGTGACGTCATCACCATGCGTCCGGAGCCGAGGACCCACACAGCGCCATCATGGCGCCATGCATGTGAGTGTGTCGGGAGTTTGTCAGTTGTTTCTCCGTTCGGGTCAAACTGCAGTCAGAAGCTTTGCAGCTCGTTTTCTTTCGTGTTTTCCAGTAAAAAGGATTCCGGTTCGCCTCATTAAGCCTCCGCTGCTCGGACGGAGCTGCTCGGCCATGGAGGCTCCTGCAGACCCCGTGGAGGCGACACATCCCGGCAAACGAAGGCACGACGACCCGGGGGAGCGAGACACGAGCGGCCGGGGGAAGAGGCGGAGAGGGGCCGGGGGGAAGAAGCTCCCTCCGGGGGAGCGGTACGTCCCCCCGCCTCAGAAACGGAACCCGGGGGTCAGCTTCAGCCAGGAGCACTTCGACGAGACGTCGTACTACTTCGAGGGGGGGCTGCGCAAGGTGCACCCCTACTACTTTGACTTCAAAACCTACTGCAAAGGTCGGTGGGTCGGGAAGAGCCTGCTGGAGGTGTTCAAGAGCGAGTTCCGGGCCGAGTCCATCGAGTACTACCTGGAGGCCGCCAGGGAGGGTCGAATCCGGCTCAACGAAGCCCCTGTGGAGGACCTGTCTGTGGTGCTGAGGGTCAGTGAACGCATCATCCTGAGCTACTCACTGTCTGTGGTGTTGAGGGTCAGTGAACGCATCATCCTGAGCTACTCGCTGTCTGTGGTGCTGAGGGTCAGTGAACGCATCATCCTGAGCTACTCACTGTCTGTGTTGGGTTTAGGGTCAGTGAACGCATCATCCTGAGCTACTCGCTGTCTGTGGTGCTGAGGGTCAGTGAACGCATCATCCTGAGCTACTCACTGTCTGTGTTGGGTTAGGGTCAGTGAACGCATCATCCTGAGCTACTCACTGTCTATGGTGCTGAGGGTCAGTGAACGCATCATCCTGAGCTACTCAGTCTGTGTTGGGTTAGGGTCAGTGAACGCATCATCCTGGGCTACTCGCTGTCTGTGGTGCTGAGGGTCCGTGAACGCATCATCCTGAGAGGGTTCTGCCTTTTATTAGGTTCTAACAAATCAATGCATTATCCCAAATATTGTACAGAATACTTGTCTTCATGCACTCAGAGTGAAGCAAAATCAAAGTATTTTAGAGTTCATAAACAGACGTCAATTTAAATTTCAAAATTTAAAATATTAAATATTTCTAACGTTAAACTATTTACTCGTTAGAGAGGAGCTCAGAAAGCCACAAACAAAAATATGTACATGAAAAGAACAAGTGGTTTGACTTCATGTAAACTGAGACCAGTTCAAACTGGAATATGTGATGGAGAGACCTCCTCTTCCTCCTCTTCCTCTTCCTCCTCCTCTTCTTCCTCCTCTTCCTCGTCCTCCTCCTCTTCCTCCTCCTCCTCCTCCTCTTCCTCTTCCTCTTCCTCCTCGTCCTCCTCTTCTTCCTCGTCCTCCTCTTCTTCCTCGTCCTCCTCCTCCTCTTCTTTCTCCTCTTTCTCTTCCTCTTCTTTCTCCTCTTCCTCTTCCTCCTCCTCCTCTTCTTTCTCCTCTTCTTTCTCCTCTTCCTCTTTCTCCTCTTCCTCTTCCTCTTCTTCCTCCTCTTCTTTCTCCTCTTCCTCTTTCTCCTCTTCCTCCTCCTCCTCTTCTTTCTCCTCTTCTTTCTCCTCTTCTTCCTCCTCTTCCTCTTCTTTCTCCTCTTCCTCTTTCTCCTCTTCCTCTTTCTCCTCCTCTTCCTCCTCCTCTTCAGAACTACGTCAGATGATGGGTGGAGTGAGTCTGTCCCCTGAACTAAACTAAAGTCTCATCGCACGTCTTACATTTCTTCCCTGAGCAATTTATTATGAGGCTCCTTGTTCCTTTAGAGCTTTTTGATCTGCAGTATGAAGGCTTTCAGACAATTATATATATATATAAGTGTGTGTGTTTTTTTTGTTTGTTTGTTAAAGGACATTGTTGAAAGAAACAGCTTGTGAAAACATCACTTGACGAATCATGTGACTGGATGGTGGTATTGAGCTGCTGCAGCGGAGACGCTGGGTGTTTCCTGTGTGAAACCGTGGAGTCTCTCCTTCTCCACAGAACAACGACCACATGAGGAACACGGTTCACCGCCACGAGCCGCCGGTGGCGGGCCGGCCCCTGGAGGTCCTGGTGGACGACGGCGAGGTGCTGGTGGTGGACAAGCCGGCCTCCATCCCCGTCCACCCCTGTGGACGCTTCCGCCACAACACGGTCATCTTCATCCTGGGGAAGGAGCGCGGCCTGTCCCAGCTGCACACCGTCCACAGGCTGGACAGGCTCACCTCCGGGGTGCTGCTGTTCGCCCGCACCCTGGAGACGTCCCAGAGGCTGGACCGGATGGTGAGAGACAGACAGGTACGGACAGGACTGTCTCTGCTGGGGTCAGTCTGTCTTCTCTTCTCTTCTCATGATGAAACCACTTGTGTCTGCAATACCACGTTTCTCTTGACAATGACATTTAGAGTCTGGAAATCCAGTTTCTCTACAGCATAAGGACACACACACACACACACACACACACACACACACACACACACACACACACACACACACACACACACACACACACACACACACACACACACACACACACACACACACACACACACACACACACACACACACACACACACACAGGTCTCTTGCTGAAGGCTCAGCCACTGCCTCTTCAGTAGTTCCAGTGTTTCAGCTGCACTTTCAACTTTTGAAGTTCCTTTCTCTTGAAGGAGGATGGTCAAGTGCTTCTGTTGGTGGTTTCCAGCTGGAGAAGGAGTACGTGTGCCGGGTGGAGGGGGAGTTTCCGGAGGAGGAGCTGGTGTGCGAGGAGCCCATCCTGGTGGTGTCCTTCAAGGTCGGGCTGTGCAGGGTGGACCCCCGGGGCAAGGCCAGCCGGACGGTGTTCCAGAGGCTGAGCTTCAACGGGAGCAGCAGCGTGGTGCGCTGCCTGCCGCTCACCGGCCGCACGCACCAGATCAGAGTGCACCTGCAGTACCTGGGCTTCCCCGTCCTCAACGACCCCATCTACGGCTCCTCGGCCTGGGGGCCTCACCGGGGCCGGGGGGGGCTGGTGGGGAAGACTGACGAGGAGCTTCTGCAGGCGCTGCTGGAGGAAAACCGCCTCCAGGAGAACCCTCTGCTGCTGGACGTGGCCCACGGCCACAACGAGACGGACGGTGAGGCTGGGGGACCTGAGAAGGAGCAAGATGGTCACCAGACCACCGCCTGTCCCGGCGCCAGCGCCCCGCCCACCGCCGCCGGGAAGAGTCTCTCCGCTCAGGAAGCTCCGCCCACCGCCGCCGGGAAGAGTCTCTCCGCTCAGGAAGCTCCGCCCACCGCCGCCGGGAAGAGTCTCTCCGCTCAGGAAGCTCCGCCCACCGCCGCCGGGAAGAGTCTCTCCGCTCAGGAAGCTCCGCCCAGCAGCCGAGATCACCTGTGCAGTGAGTGTAAGCTGGTGAGAGCCGACCCCACCGACAGGGAGCTCGTCATGTTCCTGCACGCCCTGCGCTACAAAGGACCCAACTTTGAGTATTCTACACCTTTCCCCCACTGGGCCAGGGAGGACTGGGTGGGGGCCGACTGGAGCTGAACACCAGGGAGGACTGGGTGGGGGCCGACTGGAGCTGAACACCAGGGAGGACTGGGTGGAGGCCCACTGGAGCTGAACACCAGCAGCTTCCAATTCTTCTCATTACCATCCTGTTCTGTTTGAACTTCTTCACTGATTCTCTGAAAGTGGAATGAAAAGTCTCATTTATGTTGCTGCTTTAATTGACGTCGAGGCAAATAGAAGTCATATTTAGTTAATTTGTGGAAGAATGACTCAAACCTGCCTCGGTGCAGAGCATCTAGAGGCGTTCAACTATTCCTTTCAATGACTCGATGCGCCCCAGTGTGGTAGAAACCAGAACTGCAGAGTGAAGTTGCTGAAACTTGGAAAAAGCTTCATGATCGTTTCTCATTTTGCAGATAATTTGAGGATTTATTGATTTACATAACACCAGAAGGTTAAACACGCTGATGAAAAGATGGAATTTGACCTTTTTCCTGCTTTGTTTTTTTCAATCATTCAAACAATGAATTTGTCTCTGGATGCCTGAAATAAAGAGCCAGTCTGCAGGAAAATAAATATTTTTATTTCTTTTTTTTTTTTGTGTGTGTGAAAAATGAACACTGACGACTTAAAGTAATGGTGGTGCTGATTATTTTAGAAGTGATGAGACAAGACGTCCAAATGAAACCTCGTCAATGACGGCTTGAAAACGACCTCACAGTCGTAAAACTTCCTATTTGGGTTTTCACCACCAGAACTCCCAACACTGCTTTTTCTACGCAACACCATACAACCATAAACATGTCATATCTAACTTTTGAAGGGCACAACCGGACACATCACACAGTTACAGCCTGTTGAGGACATTTGGCACATGCTGATGGTGGAGGACAGTGAGACAGCTGAGGGAGGACGGGACTGAAGGCCGTCCCAGTCCAGCTACGTCTTTATGCAAAGGACCCGCCCTGCTGATGCTGTGGCTTGTGATGGTACAATTACTGCTTTTGAAAATAGAAAATGCAGCCGCAGCTTGTTGAGAAGCATTAAGGCGTACGCTGACGTCCACATGTCCTGGCTTGTACCTCCAGAGCCTCACATCTGCTGTACAAACCCTTTCACCAGGGAAACCAGCACAAAGGTAAACATTTCTTGAATAAACAGCTTGACTTCTAATGTTGACAATGAAACACTAAAGGAACACACCAGGGGTCTGACTTTACATCATGTACATATGATCGCCACAGAAGATTCAGTTGTTGCTTTTCTGACTGATGATGCTGATTCATGCATATAAAGTGAAGGTGGCGTGGGGCTGCACACACACACACCGTGCAGTTTCCTCTCTCAGATTAAAGGCCGTGTTGCTCTGGCTCACGTCCAGCTCGGAGAAAGGCCAGTCGGTGCACCATGTTCACCCTGGACTCGTGAAAGCGCAGAGTTCGCGAATATTAAAAAGGTTCCAGGCACAGAGACATTTCTGTCGGTGTTTTTCTTCCCAAGGCCGCAGAAAGAATGTGTGGCTGAAGAATCCATGCTGTGATTCCACCTGAGGTTTTCAAAGTGTGGGACGATCAGTATGTCAATGCATCATTAACGTCATTTTGCATATGACTAGATTGTTGTGAGACTATATTTAAAGATTCCTTGTTAGACAGTTTATCATCAAGTGTCAGAGGTCCAACATGAGTGACTTCAAAGTGTTTTCCCCAAATCTCGCCGTGGTACTGAAGTTCACCCGTTGTCAAAGTGTCTGGTGAGTTCAGTCGATCAGACTGTTCCAGACCAGGTCCAGACCAGGTCCAGACCAGGTCCAGACCCGCGATGGGGAGACCAAGTCTCCCAGTTAACTGGTGGCCCCTTGTTGCTGCCGCTGACAGATGTTAAAAACCCGACAGAAATCTGTAGCCGTCCTGACAAGCGTCATTTAACAGGATTTACAATGAAGTTTCCAAGTGTCGTACCTTTTGTGAGTGTCATTTTAATACAAGACGCTACCAGCAGCAACGATGGACGCTAAAGGAATCGGTCACCATTTACCAGGGAAACCACTTAATCCAAAACACAGGTACAACGTTTACATCCGATTTATCGCTACGACTCTAATAAACATTGTTGTTTAAACAGTTTGAACCAGAATCTGACAGGGATGCAAAGGCTCCTTAAGATGGTGAGTTAAAGATATTGTCTGATCATGTGACTTGGTTTGGTCGACAGTTCTTAGTCGCCACCCAGCAGCTCCTGCCAGCTCAGCATACGTGTAAAGGTAACTCTTAGGGAGTATTCCTATACTGAATTTACTGAATGGATAGTTATTTCCCTGCATGATGTCATGAAGGGAAAATCACTGAATCACACGTTTGAGCTCATATTCACTAAAAAGTGGAGTGATTAAAAAGTCCCATAATATGGGACCTTTAATATTCACTACATTTGTTATTTCCTTGTTTATATGATCATTTATATTTTTGTTTCTGTTCTGATTTGTCACCTTATAATCCATCAACGTTACAACCCTTGAAATGACCCATTGTGGGATAAATAATCGTACCTTCAATTTTAAATATCGGTTAAATCTTTGTCATCTGTCAGTGTAATTATCAGTTAAACACTTTTTAAAATGTTCCGTCTCGATCAGAGGTGGACATAAGCAATGTATGACTACGTTAATGTTTTTTTCTGCATCTTTATTGTTTTTAATCATCTGACTCATTTCCTGTGTGGACCACTATGAGGATGATTCATACTTACAGTGAAACAATCCGAGGGTCTAATACATTCAATATTAACACGCCAGGTAAATATTGACTGAATCCTAAGACTTCCTCTTTCTGTTTTCCAAAAAAATTCATAGCGTTTTATATCAAATCCAGCCAGATTTCGTCCTATTTTATGAAACAAATGAGTTTGTGATGGTGAAAGATGAAGGTGTCGTGGCTGATGATGAAGCTGTATCCACTCTGCATTAGTAGCACAACAACAATGATTATGTTCTGTGAGAACATGTGCAAACATGAAACAGGTTGAGGAAAACATTAAGTTTTGCCAATGTAAGTACAAAATGAGTTGAATCAAGCAAAGAGACTATTTTCTTTCCACCTCTGGTTTCGTCTTACATTTAAATTCATTTCAGAAGGTTTTATAATATTTGAGTAATTAGTTAATTCCTGTCATGATGGGGGTTTTTTTTCATTCAAAGGTAAGCTGCGATTTAGGAAAATTAAGTTTCTCCTCTGCTGCCTGACACTTTGAAAGCCTCTGGTTTTGCCGGTGGCCTGATGGAAGTCTCGCTGACCTCACTGGCGACAGACGCTGAAACATGGTAACATCAGACAAACATGCTGCCATGTTACATTTGTAGTTGGCTTATATTTCCTCAGATTTTCATACAAATGTAACAGTGTGCTCCTTTCCCCATCTCTACTTGCTCGTGTAGCGTCTGCGCAGTGTTGGACACTCAGCACTTGTCCTCCCGCTGCCCGTCTCGCTTGATCCAGACGTCCGGCAGGTCCGGCTTGCTGTTGGGAATGATCACCACCTCTTCACTCTGGCTGCTGCGGCCTTTCCCACACGTCTCGTACACAGTCTCCTTCAACGAGAGGCGGAGCGTGTCTCTCTTCCCATTGAGGTGTCCGGGCCGTAGTTGAACCTCTGGCTCGTGCCGCTCTGTGCTGGACGGCCCCGGCTCCATGTCGCTCGGGCACGTTTGGCAGGAGTCCTCTGGCCCGTCGCAGGAGCCCTGAGACCGAGGCGAGAGCTTGGCTTTGTGACGGGGGCTCTCCTCGGTCTCCAGAGTGTGGCTGACGGCGGTCTCGTCGACGCTGGAGGACGAGGAGAAGGACGTGGGCTGACCCCGGCAGGTTTTACACAGCAGCTTGTCTTTGGCTGCGTCTCCCGGATGCAGCGTGTTTTCCTTGTACGGGGATGAAGTTTGGACCGCAGGAGGCGGCTGGCAGGATTTGCGATGACGGCCGCACATTTCCTCAGCGTCTCCACTCATGCTGCTCCTGCCGGCGTCTCCCTCACAGTACTCGATCTCGTCCGACAGCACGGAGGGCCGGTTGGACAGTTTGCTGGTACAGGTGCTGTTCTCGAAGCTGTCGCTCAGGCGATAAGCCAAAGGCTGCAGCTCGTAATGCTCGGGCCCCCGCCCCCCCACACCCCCACCTCTGGCTAGTCTCTGTCTGTGCTGAGGCTGATGATTGGGGTAGAGGTAACCTCCGGCCTCTTTGTCGTAGCTCCTCCTCACTCTGGATCTGCCAAATGCGCCGTTGGCAGCCGATGGAGAGCCGGCCTCGGAACAAGAAGACAGCATCCCGTCTGTCTGGTCGCTGCAACACGGCAGTGAGACCGTCCCACAGTTCTTCTGCGGTCCAAAGAAACAGCAGAGGGACTGAAAGAAGAAAGTCGCAAATCCACAAGCAACACATTTCACCAGAAAAAGAAAAATCCCAAACTTTCTGAACAGTAAGGCAGTGGCAGGTAACATGATGATGCCTATGGAGAAAAATGCCCCAGAAACAATTGCTACAGGACATCCCATCCTTTTAGTGGCGTGTGCTACTTTTCCTATTTTGTCTGAATGAGGCGCCAGGCTGTACGATATGCAATAGTTTGCAATGAAGTCGATGGATAACCCGGCGGCTGACGATATGAAAAGAGCCTCGATGCCACTCAGCTGCCATTCGAGAAGAACGAGGAGGCCGATGGTGACGAACACGCTGCCTTCCACAGCCACCGTCCCATAAAGGCTCAGTGGAATATTCCAGGTGGTTAAAAGAAGCAGAACGAAGGTGAGAGCTACAGAGAAACCTGCTACGACCAGAGTTTCCGAGCCTAAAGATTGTTGTAGATCAAAAAGCGACAGCTGGCTATGGAACCAGCCGTTCCTCAGGCCTTGCGGCGCTCCAGACATTTCTGTGTTGAGCCATGTGAGGATGTTTTGGTAAAAGACGCTGGTTCTGCTGAAGTTGAAGCTGTAGAGGTACGTGGTTTTGAATGCCAGGACGAGGGCAGCGACGCGGCCATCTGGCTGGAAGTACAAGCCTCCGCTGTGAGCCAGATGGCCCTCGGCATAGCGCTCAGCCAGCATCATACCCAGGCAGTTCTCGAAGACCTTGGGAGGGAAGGGGAAAGGGATGTCGTTACAGCAGAAATGCTGGGCGACGTCAGCCTCCGAGCACCTCCGGACAGATATCCAGTGTAGCAGCTGCTCCACGAGGCAGATACTTTCTCCCATCACATCTTTATCCTCAGGCGATGAAGGGGAGTAAAAGCTCTGATTCTGAACTCGTCCACAAAGATCTCTCAACCAAACCTGGGCGTCTGGACGGCACATGTCAAACTCTGGGTCGAGAACTAAAGAGCCGTTGCTTCTTGGGTCAAAATGATCCCTGCTGTCAGTTGGCTTGACGCCCCAGACAAGCGTCACTGTGACGGGCTTATCCTCGCCATTTCTCTGCCTTTCAAACATGAACATGTGACGGTACTCTGCGTCATACCTCTCAAACGGGTGACTGGAGCGGAAAAGCTGTGCAACCGAGCTGTCGAGCGTGGGCAGCTTCATGCCCGGGTCAACGCACGCCATGTACGTGCCCCCGACGGCGAGCACGGTGAACCAGCACACCCAGATGTACCTGAACTTCACGACGCCACAGGGCAGGATCTTCAAGAACAATAGGCTGGACGTGTCACTGAGACCCCGTTTAACTTCTCTCAGCTTCTGCCCCAGACTGAAGAGGCATCTTTTGCGCGAGCTGGTATTCCAGAAGCCTCCGGTACTCTTGGAGCAGCAGGGTTTCCATCCCTGCACGGCAGCGGAGGCGGCGGACCTCTTGGTGTAGCGCTCATGCAGAACGAAGGAACACGGCAGCCACACCAGCGCCAGGATGGAGCTGACGAAAGACGCGGTTCCCAGATAAACCGAGAAGCATCTGATGGCTGTGATGCTGCTGAGGTACCCAGAGAAAAACGCTGCACTGGAGGTCAACCCCGACGCCAGAATCAGATAACCGACTTCCTGCAGAGCTCGGTAGACCCTCTTCTCCAGAGAGGCCGACGGGTTCTGGGACAGCTGCTGGTTCCAGAAGTCGGCAAAGATGAAGACCTGATTGGAGCATCCTCCCAGGAGAATGAGCCCTGCGGCGAGGTTCACCATGGGGAAGAACGTCAGACGGAACACCACTTTGTAGAAGAAGTAGGAGGTGAGGAGGGAGCCCACGATTGCTATGACGGACAACGCTACGATGAAGAGCGAGTGGAGGTACAGAGCCATCGTGAACAGAAGAGACAAAACCGCTAGAACAGGATAGACTGAATCTCTCCGTAGGTAATACTTGAACAGTGTCTGCTTGAGGCCGAAATCGATGCCGGTGATTGTGGTGTTGTTGTGGGAGAGACCCCGCCCTTCTAGACTGCTCATGTATATCTCCATCATGTGCTCTCCTTTATCCACCGGGAGGAACAGAAGGCTGTACTTGAGCGTTGGGATTTGGTATTCGACGGTCTGCGGGCCGAGGAAGTCTTTGTCCACCAGGAAGTGCAGGATCTGAAAGACGACGCGGGACTGTTTGCAGCGGGAGGGAACGGCGGAGCAGCCGCCATGTTTGGGTCTGTCCACGCAGCTTTCCACCAGATGGCCTTCGTGATAGTGAGGCGCGCATTTCCGCAGGAGGTTCAGAGATTCGGACACCTGCAAGGAACATTTTTATTTCAGTCTTAATGAAAAATGAAACAACTGTTCTGCTCTTTGTAGCCTTACATTTTCACATGCACATCAAATTTGCTTCACTAAACCAAAACATATTCACACATTTGTTTTAACTCAAAAATTCTAATAATTTTAGACCACGATATCCTAAAATAATGACATTTAAGGTCAGGAATTCAACGTTTTTTTTTTATCAAAGACTGTTGAGCTTTGTTGTTTATTTAGAGAAAACGTGTTTGTAATCACAGTTGACATTAGTATTTACTTGCATGGTGGGTTTTTGAAAGAGTACCTGCTGTGAGGTGAGACTGAGGCAGCAGGAGGCGTTTGTGAGGACGGCCAAGTAATTCCCCAGCGACCAGCTTGGACAGCAGCCGCTCCTGGACGCGCCGTCAGCCTCCAGCCTGGCGTGCTGCTGGCACAGGTCCTGGAACCGGGCCTGCGAACGGATCTGAGCCAAAACCAAGGGAAAAGCTCTTTGGAACACAGTGTGAAGGAAACTCAGCAAACACAATAGTGGATAATAGGTGAGAAGCTTAACGTGGGAAATTCAAATCACATGGAGAGACTGAAGAGGGCAGAAAAAGTGAGGGAGGAACTGAAGAGGGCAGAAGATGAAAACGAACCCTGGATTGCTCCATCTCACACATGGCGTGTATGGCCGCCAGGCTCCAGAGGCTGGCCGAGTTCTCCGATCGAAACACCAGCTGCGCCAAACGCTCGCCTGCATGACGACGCGGACGGATCACAGCAGCAGTTTCATTACAATCATGAAGCTTTAAAGTTCTGTCAAGTCTGAATTGCTAAAAATTTTATGTGTGTTGAAATCAAACAAGAACCACAAGGCGTGTTAAATGGCTCTTTTAAGGTAAGTGGAGTGCAGACTGTGATCTAATAGCGGAGTTTGACGATACAAAGAGAATGTGGGATAATCCTCATGAGGAGAGTTCTGCTGCATTCAGTTTCTTACAATCCCCCAAACAGCCACATGGGATTCTTCCTCCTCGGCTGCAGAGAAATGTCTGCGCCTCCAACTCTCAGTATTTATGTGTACATGGCGGCTGACTGGACGCCCGTCACTATTCCAGTGTTTTATTTCTTTTTCATTTGATTTCTCCAATGTCAGGAAAGTCCTGAGCCAGGAAACACTGGTGATTTAACTTCTTGTAGCACGGATTTGAATTATTCCTCCCCCTGCAGTGGAAATGTATGTGTTGAAGGTGTTGAAGTGATTTGCACTCACTTACCTGGAGCGTCACAGAGGAAGTTGTTGAGCGAGGAGTCTCTGGCCAGCATCCTCTTACTACGAAGTCTGGAGGCGTCCTGACCGCCAAACCTACCATACACATCGGGGCTTATGGTGTTACTAACATGATGTTAACGGCCTGATATTAAAGACGATAGATAAAAACAACACAACGATGAAGCAGGAGGAGGATCAGTGAACTTGTTGTGAACATCAGCTGGCTTCCTGCCTGTAGGGTTCTCTTCGCTCCTGCACCGACCCTCTGGTCATCACGCTGAAGGTGGATGACAGCTGCTGCACATTTCTGGTTGCTTCCCTCCGTGGGAGAGTAAATCTCCAGCTTGTCCTCCTGCCTCCAGCTCAACAAGCATGCGACTTCACTTCTTGTTCTGACAGTCAGACCTGCTGCCTGATTCAGACATTAACGTGCTGAACTCATCGCCCTTCTGTCCTGCTTATGGATTCATTGACTGCCATGATGTGTGAGGGAACGGTTTGCTTTGTTTCTTTGTTGCGTTAACCCCTCGATCACTCCAATCACTTTGGTCCAATGATTAATCTTTATACATTTTTCACAATCAGCTGAAGATGTTATAGATTTTTAAAAATAACAAAGTCTGTTGTATTGTATTCTGTCCTGGTCTTTTGAATCAAAGTTGTGAGTTTTGAGGAACGAGAGTATTGACAATAACGTGTGATCTTTGCAGATGGTTGGTTCTGTGTAGGTCAGATGTTCTCATTTATTCCTTTATCTATAAACATATTGTCAACACACATAATGGGGACAAGTGGTCACTCCATCAGCAGGTGGCAGAGCAGGAGGTTAGCGCACGGCAGCGCCTCAGGACCAGCTGTCTCTGGTCCCACAACAGGAAGTAGGGTAGAAATGTCGGCGGGGTTGTGAACGGCTGGGAGACGATCAGTGAAGGACACGGAAGTGGCCGGTAGCCGTCAAGTCCTTGTCTTGTAACTCAAGGGGTGTTTTAACC
>NC_137666.1:22034631-22068123 GCF_963422515.1 Blennius ocellaris | reverse complement strand
CTCTGCCTGCAGCAGCAGTGAGTTGTGGACTGTGGTGCAGCGTGACTCTTGTGGATCTCTGCCTGCAGCAGCAGTGAGTTGTGGACTGTGGTGCAGCGTGCCTCTGGGCTGACCTTCCCCGCCAGCTGCTCCGCTAAACGAGACAGAGGTTTCCCGGGCCGGAGCTCCCTCTGCAGCTCTGACAGGCTGGACTGGCGAACGCTGATGTAAGTTCCTCGTGGCTCAAAGCCCTGAATCAAGAGGGGGGGGGGGGGGGGGGGGGGGGGGGGTGATGAATTCCTGTGGCCTGTCCAGAGTCTCAGCATTGAAGGTGAGAACATGAATCTCATTAAGACGACAGTGAGGTGAGACCCAACGAAATGAGTAAATAGTAAATAAGATATATTGTATTAGATTTCATATCATGTAGATTAGGTTTATATTTTATAAAAAAAATGTTAAAGGTGCTGCTTCGATTTAAAACTTTTCAGAGTGAAATTGTACTTTTCCCCCATTTGTATGGGTTATATTGGTCTTACTTTACTGGTTCAGATCAAACAGCTGAATGTGGCAGCTGAACTCTGTGTGTGTGTGTGTGTGTGTGTGTGTGTGTGTGTGTGTGTGTGTGTGTGTGTGTGTGTGTGTGTGAGAGAGAGAGAGAGAGAGAGAGACACACACACCTGCAGGGGGTCAGAGAAGTCGGGCAGTGGGCCGATCAAGAGTCCGCCAGTGAGCATCCCAGCAGCGCCGCAGCACACAAGCTAGCAGCACGGCGAGCGGATGATCACAATCAGGTGTGAATAACTGGCAAATAAAAACCTGCAGGACAAGAAGGAGCGGCACAGAGTGACTCTGTTCAAGAACTATGTGAGCAGGAGGAGAGATGAACGGTGCCTCTGGGGTTTTACTTACTTTCTGAGGATGAAGTAAAGTCCTCCGTTCCTGTTTGAAATAAAGAATCTTTAATAACAGTATAATAGTATAATAGTACATCATATAAAAAGCACAAATCAAAGAAATAGTGATGATTTTCATGCTTTGGTTGAATAGATGCACTTCTTTCTGCAGTGGTTTGGGATCTAAATAAAACGTGTTTGAAAAGTACTGTAAAGTGCGTTTTGCTGTTTTGTAATGTACAAAAGGCAGTTTTTTCAGATTTTTGCATTTTCCAAACATGTTCAAAAGGAATTTACTGGTGAGGACCACACAATGAAAAAAAAACAAAAAAACTGTAGTTTTTGAGCGTTCTATCCATTGAACTGAGTGCAACGTAACAAGTGATGTATTTCACCTCTATAGTGTGGGGATCAATACTGTCTGTGAGCAATAGTATTACATAATACATCTTTAAAATAGCATTCAGGTTTTTAAGTGGAAATCACAACAATGCCGGGTTTTGAGGGTTTGGGTTTTTTTACACTGAGAAAAAACATTTTTGGAGCCGGGGATGTAGTGAGGAGTTTAGCTGCTGGAAGTACATGTTAGTACGAGTGTAAAGTTGAATTCCACGGTGTTTTCCTGAACTCACCTGACCGTCACCACGTTGCCGCTGCTTGGGTTTGTGTGTGCTGCCGTCGTTGGAGCCGTGCAGCCAATGGCACCTCACCGCCGAGCTGCAGCCGTGTCCCACGCCGGCCCCCACGCCGCCCTCGTCTCCGGCGGGGCTGGACTGACAGTGGTGGCAGGAGGAGGTTTGGTGGACCAGGCCTCGGCGGCTGCAGCGGTCACACTTTGCAGGTTGTGGCGAGCCATAAGCCCCGACCAGAGGACTCTGAGCAACCTCCAGAACAGGAAGCACGCAGTTTAGGACTGTGTGGGTGACACACTGCTGCAGGGGGAGCAGGTGGAGCAGGGGGAGCAGGTGGAGCAGGGGGAGCAAGGAGAGTAGGGGGAGCAGGTGGAGCAGGGGAGCAGGTGGAGCAAGGAGAGTAGGGGGGAGCAGGTGGAGCAGGGGGAGCAGGTGGAGCAAGGAGAGCAGGGGGAGCAGGTGGAGCAGGGGGAGCAGGTGGAGCAGGGGGAGCAGGTGGAGCAAGAGAGCAGGTGGAGCAGGGAGAGCAGGTGGAGCAGGGGGAGCAGGTGGAGCAGGGGGAGCAAGGGGAGCAGGTGGAGCAAGGAGAGCAGGGGGGGAGCAGGTGGAGCAAGGGGAACAGGTGGAGCAGGGGGAGCAGGTGGAGCAAGGGGAGCAGGGGGAGCAGGTGGAGCAGGGGGAGCAGGGGAGCAGGTGGAGCAGGAGGAGCAGGGGGAGCAGGGGAGCATGCGGATCAGGGGGAGCAGGTGGAGCAAGGGGAGCAGGTGGAGCAAGGGGAGCAGGTGGAGCAGGAGGAGCAGGGGGTGAGCAAGGGGAGCAGGGGGAGCAGGGGGAGCAGGTGGAGAAGGGGGAGCAGGGGGAGCTGGAGGAGCAGGGGGAGCAGGTGGAGCAGGGGGAGCAGGTGGAGCAAGGGAGCAGGGGGAGCAGGTGGAGCAAGAGAGCAGGGGGAGCAGGTGGAGCGAGGAGAGCAGGGGAGCAGGTGGAGCAAGGAGAGCAAGGGGAGCAGGGGGAGCAGGTGGAGCAAGGGGAGCAGGGGGAACAGGTGGAGCAGGTGGAGCAGGGGGAGCAGGTGGAGCAAAGAGAGCAGGGGGAGCAGGTGGAGCAAGTGAGCAGGTGGAGCAGGGGGAGCAGGTGGAGCAGGGGGAGCAGGTGTAGCAAGGAGAGCAGGGGAGCAGGTGGAGCAAGGAGCAGTGGAGCAGGGGGAGCAGGGGGAGCAGGTGGAGCAAGGGGGAGCAGGTGGAGCAAGGGGAGCAGGGGGGAGCAGGGGGAGCAGGGAGAGCAGGGGGAGCAGGTGGAGCAGGTGGAGCAGGTGGAGCAGGTGGAGCAGGTGGAGCAGGTGGAGCAGGGGAGAGAAAGTACCTGGTGGTACAGCTGAAGGAGGACGACGGTCTGCCCAGGCTGCTGCAGCTGTCACACAGCTCGCCTCAGACTGAACCACCATCAGCTGCTCCTCGCCACAACCCTCGGGGGGGCAGAGAGAGACCACCGGGATGTCGCTGGGGAGACACAACCAACCACCCTCAGGGGACAGAGACTGACTGACATCCTGGTGTTTCACTGTGACTGACTGACATCCTGGTGTTTCACTGTGACTGACTGACATCCTGGTGTTTCACTGTGACTGACATCCTGGTGTTTCACTGTGACTGACATCCTGGTGTTTCACTGTGACTGACATCCTGGTGTTTCACTGTGACTGACTGACATCCTGGTGTTTCACTGTGACTGACTGACATCCTGGTGTTTCACTGTGACTGACATCCTGGTGTTTCACTGTGACTGACATCCTGGTGTTTCACTGTGACTGACATCCTGGTGTTTCACTGTGACTGACATCCTGGTGTTTCACTGTGACTGACATCCTGGTGTTTCACTGTGACTGACATCCTGGTGTTTCACTGTGACTGACTGACATCCTGGTGTTTCACTGTGACTGACATCCTGGTGTTTCACTGTGACTGACTGACATCCTGGTGTTTCACTGTGACTGACTGACATCCTGGTGTTTCACTGTGACTGACTGACATCCTGGTGTTTCACTGTGACTGACATCCTGGTGTTTCACTGTGACTGACTGAAATCCTGGTGTTTCACTGTGACTGACATCCTGGTGTTTCACTGTGACTGACATCCTGGTGTTTCACTGTGACTGACTGACATCCTGGTGTTTCACTGTGACTGACTGACATCCTGGTGTTTCACTGTGACTGACATCCGAGTGTTTCACTGTGACTGACTGACATCCTGGTGTTTCACTGTGACTGACATCCTGGTGTTTCACTGTGACTGACTGACATCCTGGTGTTTCACTGTGACTGACATCCTGGTGTTTCACTGTGACTGACTGACATCCTGGTGTTTCACTGTGACTGACATCCGAGTGTTTCACTGTGACTGACTGACATCCTGGTGTTTCACTGTGACTGACATCCTGGTGTTTCACTGTGACTGACTGACATCCTGGTGTTTCACTGTGACTGACTGACATCCTGGTGTTTCACTGTGACTGACATCCTGGTGTTTCACTGTGACTGACTGACATCCTGGTGTTTCACTGTGACTGACATCCTGGTGTTTCACTGTGACTGACTGACATCCGAGTGTTTCACTGTGACTGACATCCTGGTGTTTCACTGTGACTGACTGACATCCGAGTGTTTCACTGTGACTGACTGACATCCTGGTGTTTCACTGTGACTGACTGACATCCTGGTGTTTCACTGTGACTGACTGACATCCTGGTGTTTCACTGCTGCACTCGGCTGACATCCTGGTGTTTCACTGCTGCACTCGGCTGACATTCTGCAGAACTGAAGTATCAAGGAGAATTCTGAGTAACTCGCTGAGGATAAAGTGAAAGTCCAGAGAGAAAAGAGGGAGACAGATAGACTATTTCCACACGGTGTCACCATGTGGCTGGGAGAGAGAACTTGAGATGCAGCAGTGCATCCTGGGTAATGGCAGCAGTGAGCAGAACTCTGGGTTTGAGTGTGTAACTGCTTTGAGGACTTCCTGTATTCTCCTCTTGTTCCTGCAACACAAACTGTCCTGGTGTCAACATCAACTCTTCAAATTTAAAGGCTCATGTCATCATTATTATCGTTCACTATTTGATCATATTGAACACAGATTAACGTTTCAACTCTAAAAAGAAGGAAACTATACAAAAATCATAAACATGAACAATTCTTGGTGTGGTATTTGGATTTTTTTGTGGTTTTGAATAACATTTGTGACTTCAAGTGATCAATTTGGCCTTTAAAGGGTTAAAACCCTGGAAATAACTGGCGTTTTGGTCATTTCATGCAGGACTGATGATTTATGGAACATGGATGGGTGGATGGATGGATGGATGGATGAATGGATGATGGATGGATGGATGGATGGATGAATGGATGAATGGATGATGGATGGATGAATGGATGATGAATGGATAATGGATGGATGGATGGATGGATGGATGAATGGATGATGGATGGATGGATGGATGGATGGATGAATGAATGGATGATGGATGGATGGATGGATGGATGGATGAATGGATGATGGTTGGATGGATGGATGGATGGATGAATGGATGATGAATGGATGATGGATGGATGGATGGATGGATGAATGGATGATGAATGGATGATGGATGGATGGATGGATGCATGGATGGATGGATGAATGGATGATGGATGGATGGATGGATGGATGAATGGATGATGGATGGATAATGGATGGATGGATGGATGGATGGATGAATGGATGATGGATGGATGGATGGATGGATGAATTAATGGATGATGGATGGATGGATGGATGGATGAATGGATGATGGTTGGATGGATGGATGAATGGATGATGAATGGATGATGGATGGATGGATGGATGGATGAATGGATGATGAATGGATGATGGATGGATGGATGGATGCATGGATGGATGGATGAATGGATGATGGATGGATGGATGGATGGATGAATGGATGAATGGATGATGGATGGATGGATGGATGGATGGGTGGATGGATGAATGGATGATGGATGGATGGATGAATGGATGATGGATGGATGGATGGATGGATGAATGGATGATGGATGGATGGATGGATGGATGGGTGGATGGATGATGGATGGATGGATGGGTGGATGAATGGATGATGGATGGATGAATGGATGATGGATGGATGGATGGATGATGGATGGATGGATGGGTGGATGGATGAATGGATGATGGATGGATGGATGGATGGAGAATGGCAGGATGGTTGATGTAGAGCCAATGACACTGCTTTGAATCTCAGATGAAATCAAGGTTCAGTAGATTATCGTACATCAGGAATATTCTCACACTCTTTGTTCTCCTCATTTTCATAAATGCTTAATATAAAAAAAACTGTTGCATCTTGTTTTTAACCTTTCTGCTCAGCGTTGGAGTCGATCAATGTCAAACTGTGTTGACTCACCGTGTCGTTTTATGACTTCGTTTGAATTCTGTAATTCTCATAAAATGTGTTTAATTCTAACTTGCAACTATTTTCTGCTACTAATTTATTACTCTAAAATCTCATTTGATCTTTTTATGCACTCAATAAAAGAGCTTGTGAGCAGTGGCCTGACGCTCTGGTTTGATTTGCATTAAGTCGATGTCGGCTGCCTCATGCTTGTTTTTCCACAATGGGCTAATGCAGCCGCGCTTCCTGTCTTGTTACCACGGAGACCGAGTAAGTCAACACAGCCTAATTGACCTCACACAGCTTGATTTGCATCCCATAATAATGTGCACAGATGATGAGTCGCCTGTTGCGTGTGGTGTTGTACATCAGCAGAGGCTTTATGGAGCTCAGTGACAAACAGAACCTCCGTTTTCTCCTCAAGTGACAATAAACATTTAATTTAATATCCTCAAAATAATAAATACCTCAGAATCTGCTTGGCGACTCTCAGTCACCAAGCATCAAGAGGTTTCATCTACTTATGTCTTAATAGGAACACTGCTCACTTTAGAGCATGTGAACACATGAATGTGTGTGTGGGTCTCAGGGTTTTGTGGTTTCATGGTAATTGTCTGCCCTGGTGCTTCCACAGACCTGGACGAAAGACAAACACACACCAGGGAGGCAATTTGTAGAGCTCATCAATATTTCAGTGGATGGATACAGAAATACACACAGGAAGGTGTCGGCGGCAGACAATCGGGGGAAACCAGGCTGATGTCAGAGCAGCCTCAGGAGTCTGAGACTCTCCTGACATGAGTCACATCATCACATCTACCGACAGACAGGGACGACATTCAGCCTCTCACGCGCTGAGGCCGGCTGTTGGTTGCACCATTCCCCCAATATTCCAGAGCTTCAAAGTGAAAGTTCTTCCTGCAGAGGCAGACCTGGATGTCCTCATTCACCTCTGAGGCGTTGAAAAGCCTCATATCAGCTCTCTCTCTCCTCTCCCTCTTTCTCAACCCCGTCATGTCAGGCAGCCTGGTGTCTTTAAGCATTTCCTCCACTGACACACACACACACACACACACACACACACACACACACACACACACACACACACACACACACACACACACACACACACTCTGTATGCAGCAGGCCAACTGTCAGCTCCTCCAGAAGTCAGAGCCGAGCAGCAGGAGGTGGGAGGAGGACAAGACTGCAGAGTAGAAATGTAGAGACGTACTGTACTTCTCTGTTGGACACATCCAGTCCCTTCATCATGCTCTGCCTGGAGTTCCTCTGCTCACCTACAAATGTATCATTTCCAGTTAGATGCACCTCGCCCCTCGTTTGCAAATGGCTTATTATTTCTTGGTGGTTTTGGGACACCAAACACCCAGATGGGAAAAGCATAGAATAATGTTGTTCTAAGGATGGAGGTGCCCCGAAGTGACTGTGTGGTCAGTGGTTGTGGGAAACACCAGTAAAGTACTTACAAATCTGGAGATTAAGATAAAGATTCTTCATTGCTTGTTTAAAGGTATTTTTCAAGCTTTAATGTAATTATTTTATTAATGTTTCTTTCGCTTCTTTGTAAAGCCTTTATGTATTTCTGTGACTTGCCTTGTGCTTGAATGGTGTTCTATGAATAAATGTGCCTTGCCTTGCCTTGCCTTGCCAGAGCTACGGTGGAACGTCTCATCTGTTCCAGTCAAACTTGTATGTCTTCACATTGGAAAGCTCTTCCACGTATATTTATCCCTGAGCGAGAGAAGTGAGAGACGAGTGACTGGAAGCTGGAGGATGACGCTGAACATGGCCACCGTTTCCCAGGAATGATGGTATTACTGCAGTTTCCCTGGAATGATGGTATCACTGCAGTTTCCCTGGAATGATGGTATTACTGCAGTTTCCCTGGAATGATGGTATTACTGCAGTTTCCCTGGAATGATGGTATTACTGCAGTTTCCCTGGAATGATGGTATTACTGCAGTTTCCCTGGAATGATGGTATCACTGCAGTTTCCCTGGAATGATGGTATTACTGCAGTTTCCCTGGAATGATGGTATCACTGCAGTTTCCCTGGAATGATGGTATCACTGCAGTTTCCCTGGAATGATGGTATTACTGCAGTTTCCCTAGAATGGTGGTATTACTGCAGTTTCCCTGGAATGATGGTATTACTGCCGTTTCCCTGGAATGATGGTATTACTGCAGTTTCCCTGGAATGATGGTATTACTGCAGTTTCCCTAGAATGGTGGTATTACTGCAGTTTCCCTGGAATGATGGTATTACTGCCGTTTCCCTGGAATGATGGTATTACTGCAGTTTCCCTGGAATGATGGTATCACTGCAGTTTCCCTGGAATGATGGTATTACTGCAGTTTCCCTGGAATGATGGTATTACTGCAGTTTCCCTGGAATGATGGTATTACTGCAGTTTCCCTGGAATGATGGTATCACTGCAGTTTCCCTGGAATGATGGTATTACTGCAGTTTCCCTGGAATGATGGTATCACTGCAGTTTCCCTGGAATGATGGTATCACTGCAGTTTCCCTGGAATGATGGTATTACTGCAGTTTCCCTAGAATGGTGGTATTACTGCAGTTACTGCAGTTTCCCTGGAATGATGGTATCATTGCAGTTTCCCTGGAATGATGGTATTACTGCAGTTTCCCTGGAATGATGGTATCACTGCAGTTTCCATGGAATGATGGTATTACTGCAGTTTCCCTGGAATGATGGTATTACTGCCATTTCCCTGGAATGATGGTATTACTGCCGTTTCCCTGGAATGATGGTATTACTGCAGTTTCCCTGGAATGATGGTATTACTGCAGTTTCCCTGGAATGATGGTATTACTGCCGTTTCCCTGGAATGATGGTATTACTGCAGTTTCCCTGGAATGATGGTATTACTGCCATTTCCCTGGAATGATGGTATTACTGCCGTTTCCCTGGAATGATGGTATTACTGCAGTTTCCCTGGAATGATGGTATCACTGCAGTTTCCCTGGAATGATGGTATCACTGCAGTTTCCCTGGAATGATGGTATTACTGCAGTTTCCCTGGAATGATGGTATTACTGCAGTTTCCCTGGAATGATGGTATCATTGCAGTTTCCCTGGAATGATGGTATTACTGCAGTTTCCCTGGAATGATGGTATTACTGCAGTTTCCCTGGAATGATGGTATCACTGCCGTTTCCCTGGAATGATGGTATTACTGCAGTTTCCCTGGAATGATGGTATTACTGCAGTTTCCCTGGAATGATGGTATTACTGCAGTTTCCCTGGAATGATGGTATTACTGCCGTTTCCCTGGAATGATGGTATTACTGCAGTTTCCCTGGAATGATGGTATTACTGCAGTTTCCCTGGAATGATGGTATCACTGCAGTTTCCCTGGAATGATGGTATCACTGCAGTTTCCCTGGAATGATGGTATTACTGCAGTTTCCCTGGAATGATGGTATTACTGCAGTTTCCCTGGAATGATGGTATCACTGCAGTTTCCATGGAATGATGGTATTACTGCAGTTTCCCTGGAATTATGGTATTACTGCAGTTTCCCTGGAATGATGGTATTACTGCAGTTTCCCTGGAATGATGGTATCACTGCAGTTTCCCTGGAATGATGGTATTACTGCAGTTTCCCTGGAATGATGGTATTACCTCATGCAGCCTCTCTTTAGATCCTCATGTTTGTCAACATGAGGCTCCAAGCAGCAGATGTTAGAAAGTTCAAAGGAAACGTTGATTAATTTTTGTAAACAAACTAGTGGGCCAGTGAACACTGAGACCCAAGCTGAGATATCGGTGACGCTGCCGTGAAAGAAGCTTAAAGTCATGCTGTCAAGGTGAGTTTGTAAAATCACCCACAATGCAACAGCGACAGGAGAAGATTTCTAGACATTTCAATGTATTTGGCAACAGAAGGTTCCATTCAAATTGGCTTCATGTTGAGATTATAGTCGTTTTGTGTAGCAATTGTTTGCGTTGAAGACAATATTGACATTTTAATCGCTTAAACTCACAAGAAAGATTATGGCCCTCTTTTAGCCAGTCAAGATGAAACTGGACTGTATCTTGTCTGTTGTGTGAAGACATCTCTGGCCGGGCTATTCCTCAAAATGGTTTTTTGTACAAGAATTCACAAACATATGATGTAAGTGTAAAGAAGAACAGTCCATCAGTTTAACAGGAAATAACTAAAAGGACCCACAACACATCCAGTAGCACTTTGCATTATATATTTCTCCCAACTGCTGCAGGTCCAGGTCTAACCCTGGTTTGTCCAGTCTGCTGGGGAAGCAGCGTCACTGAGCGACCAGGTGATGTTTACCAGTATTTACAATCATCCTGCAGGAGAGTAGACACAATGAGTGAATTGAGCATTTACTAGACACTGTATAATGTAAATGCACCCAGTTTTATCCTCCTAGAACATGTCAGCACCTCACAAAAGCCCAGAAAACACTCGTCAGTACAAACAACAACATGTTTCCTGTCTCTTCACATAAATCACAGACGAGTTATTTTGATGATTGTTAAGGACACAAAAATGTATCTCACCCTTTTATCACACTGAATTATAACTGAGCGTCTTTGGGATGAATTAAACGTTCAGCTTTTGATGTAGAAACTGTACAAACCTCATGATGGGGAAGTAGAGTTAAAGAACATATAACTGATGCATTTATATAGAACCATCTAAAGGGCTATTTGAAAATGGAACATTTAAAAAAACCCAAAATGAATGTTATTTATATGGAAGATGATCCATTTAAATGAGTAAAATTCCCCAATATGACATATTTATTAAACAGGCTTAAGCCCTCATGTCTCATCCTGATCGATAAAGATAAAGCGTGTTGATATTGACCGTCATCAACAGCGGGCTGCTGTTTGACCCTGGTACACAGTGATTCAACACACAGACACACATTTCACCTGGAAGTGGGTTTGGTCTCGTTAGTAAAAGTGACAGTAGCACATGTTGTTTAAAGCAGCATTATAAAAAGCTCATTAGGGATTCATGGTGAACTGCAGGTAGAAGGAGCTGCTGCTCATCATCCGTCATGCAGCAGAAACAGCTGGATGCAGCAGAAACAGCTGGATGCTGAGAGCCCAGGAAGGAAAACACGACCAGGGAGCCTCATCCACACTGGGAGGCTCAGGAATCGAACTCACCTTTGGCAGATCTCTTGAATGTCCTTGTCTCCTGCTGGACGATCGTCCACCACGATGACGTCAGAGCTCTCCCCTCTGGCCGCCCCAGCCTCCATCCTGCTCCCCAGCCTCTACGTCGTCCTCACAGACATCTGGGATGAAAGCAGAGACCGCGGCTGCTGGATCCTGCTGCTCCCGAGCAGCACCGGGGCTGCGAGGGTTAAACTGCCCCGTGCTGCGCGCTGATTGGCGGAGCCGCCGTGATGCTGACGACCGTCGCTGTCCAACCGGCCGCGGTGCTGGAGCGCAGGGCCGGACAGGGGATGCAGGGGGCCGGGGGGGGGGCGCTAATCAATGGAATCATTTTTTTTAAAGATTGCAATTTGGCCAATTAAAGGGGTCATTACCTGGTATTGTCACATAACCCGTCTCCCCTATTGTCTATAAATCAATTCTTAAAATATAACATAGAAGTCATTCTGACCCTTGTTCAACTTCCTCTCATGAGAGTACAGGTACATGTGAATAGTCCTTCCTTTCTCCTTTCCTAACACCTTTCCTTAACCCTGTGGACGACAGCACAGGGTTAAGGAAAGGTGTTAGGAGGCTTCCTAAAGGAGTTAGGAAAGACCATGACCCTGTTGTGACCATCGGACCACACTTTCACTCGGTGACGTACAAATAATCCGCCGGCAGCCGCACAAGTTAGTGATGTCATCCGTGGTGAAAAGACAACACATTTCAAAAAATGGACAACCTGTGCTTGTGCCTCTAACCACTGCTATAATCTCAAATATCACAAGGTTTGAATTGAAATCACAAGAAAATAGGCTAGGAGGTGAATAAATAACCAATGCAAACTGAAAATAGGCTGCACAAAAAGTTTACTTTACTGTGTTCATTTTACAACATCCACATAATATTCATAGCTGGGATCTGGGTTTTAGATTATTTAAAGTGGTTCAAGGCAGATTATTAATAAACTAATAAATGATTATTATAACTTACATGATCTGCTTTGAGTCATACTGAGTTTCCCTCAACGCTCAGATGAGCCGGTCCCTTTAAATGTTGTTGCCGCAAGGAATTGTGGGGCAGCGTGATCTGGTCTCCTTTGCTAAAGGAAGCATCAGTGTTTCCTCGACTAAAGGAGGTCATAAAGGAAGCACTGAGCCTCCTTTCCTTAGCTTATTGAGAATTTTAATGCTCCTTATCATAGCCGCCACTTAAACACTTCCAGGGTTAAGGAAAAGTAGATAGGAAAGGAGATAGGAGGGACTATTAGGATGTACCCCAAATGGGAGATTTTGACTGGTATTATGGAGAGGTGCGCATTGATTGGTTGCCCGAACTGTCAACCATTGATAGCATAGTGAGAGCATAGTAAAAGAATAATGATACCATAGCTGTCTTTTGCTCACATACAAATATACAAAATTTAAGAAAATAGATGGCAAAGTCATCTTCAAGCATCCATATTAATTTATGTATTTATTTCTGCAAGCTATGCAAAACAAACAATGTGTTTTTCCTCCACCGTCACTCAGAGACGTTGTGAGCACAGCACTGCTGCAGACTTTCTGCTAAAGGAGGGACGACGTGCTCAGGCCAGGTGAACCCAGAACAAACTGACTGACTCACAGGAGGGGATGACACTTCCACTTTCAAGCTGAGTCGGGCATTTTGCTGGGCGACTGCAGCCAGCTGACTGGAGCATGGGCACGGAATGCCTCATATGAGCTTTAGGAGCCGGTAGCAGCTATTAGCAGTAGCGGCTATTAGCAGTAGCGGCTATTAGCGCAAGTAGCTGCTTTCTATTTTAAGCCTTTTCTCAGCCATGCAAAGCATTAGTGTGTGAAAGAATCATATATATCATCTTGTGAATGTAGTCCTCCACGGGGCGGTTGTGTCTTGGTGGTATGAGTCAATGTTTGGCTGTTTCCTCACTGATGTTAAAGCACAGCAAGCCGGTGGAGACAGAAGGGTGGAGCAGGTGGCTGCAGACCTGTCTGGAGTTCCTCCTCTTACTTCTCAGCTGACTGTCTGCTCACTGAGCTCATTGATGTTTCACATCATGTCAATTATGTTCAACTTGTTTGTCGTCCAACCATAAATTGATTGCATTGTTGCATTTTTCTTAATTGCATCTTACCTACATTATCCTGTGTTTATGTAATTCCTCAGGAGTAAAAACAAACTAGTATGTGATCTAAAGCAGTGGAGCCAAACCATCTGAGTTCAGGGGCCACAAAATATCTGCGTGAGGAGCTGTTGTGCACATGCTCAGTAACTGGGCAATAACAAGCATGGGAGTGTCATGACTCCCAGTCCATATTGTCCTCATGAGTGTCATGGTAGCTTTATAGTTGACAGTCACCACCATAACAGTCCAACTTGGTCGCCTGTCCACTAGAATGTCTCTGTCCTCCCGTGTTAGTGCTTATAGCATGCTGTTCTCTGCACATAGCGAGTGTGAGCGGTTTCATTCCCAAAACAACAAACAGCTTACTTAAATTCTTATTTGAAATTTGTGGTCTACAAACTTAAACAAATCAGTCATTCCAGTTCTTTCCCTTGTGAGAAAAGTCCAACAAAGACCATAGACATCCAAAACACGTCCGTCCGTCCGTCCATACGTCCGTCCGTCCATCCAGGCCATTATCTGGACGTCTATTTTGCAGTACGAGTTGACAAATGACATAAAAATGATGGACATTATAAAAATGATGGACATCTAAGACACACAGAATCAGTTGAAAGAGACAAGTCACAAGCTGTCTGTTAAGTCCAACTGTCTGTATGATTATTGATTTGTCATGAAAATAATGAGGGAAGTGGATCCTGACAGGCAGGAAGGGACAGCAGGTGAAGTTTAATGCAGACCATACAATGTCTGAGCTCACCTGAACCTATTTCTTGTTTTGGTCACAAGGTGTTGAACTTTTTAAGTTTCCTCACACGTTCCAAAAACATGCATGTGATTGTAAATGGTAAAGCTAAATTACTCGTGTCTGTGTCCTGTGATAGACTCTTTACCTTTAAATTTCAGTAAATTTCTCCTTTGTGAGATCAATAAAGGCTTGTCTTATCTTATCTTATCTTATCTTATCTTATCTTACCTGTCCTCATTCTTTAGCAGCGTATTTTCATTGACTTCCATATGACGTCCAGACAAGACGTCCAAGAAAGACGTCTAACAAAAGTTCATTCTGACTCTTCTGATGACGCCTTCTGGATGTCAAACATTGACGTCCATACGATGTCCAGAAAAGACGTCCAGACAACACCCAAGAAAAACATATAACAAAACTTTAATTCTGGCCCTCTGAAGACATCTTCTGAATGTATAGAGATGACGTCAGTTGGAGCTATTTTTGATTTGTTTAGGCTCAATTTTAGTTACAGCCTAATTTCTTTCTTTTGCTGAAGTCAATTTGCTTTATTTAGCATTTTCTGATTATTTACTTGTTGATTATTGTCGTTAAATTCTGACATTATTAACTTCTTCTATATTGGTCACTGACAAGAGGTGAAATTTCTAGAAGTGGGTCAAGGTGGGTGGAGCCGGAGGCTAGAGGGCTTTCAGTCTTTAACCACACAGGAAGACAGACACACAGACAGACAGGACCACACATCTAGGAGTGACAGACAAGAAATTGCATCTGCATACTTGCTTCAAAAGGAAAATAAACCACCTCAAACGAACTTTTGTGGTCTGGACAATGAGTTTTTGATGAACTGTTTAGGTGAGTAAAGCCTCAGTGGCCATTTGGTTTTGGACTCAAGGACAAATAGCCAGTGCAGCGTCTTTTAGACATGTTTGGGATCACTTTTTGCTCAGTGGGTACTTCTTAAGGTCAACCTGCCCCAGGAACTGCTGCTGTCCTACAGATGTTCTGTGAGAGCTTCCTCCCCTACGACCTCCTGCTGCGCTGCAGGCGCAGCTCACAGGCTGACAGGAAAGCTGTGGAAAGAGTCAGAAAACCAGCTCAGAGCTTCCTCGGGGCACGTCTGTCCTCTCTGTCAGACGTCTACAACACCAGATGTCTGCGCAGAGCAGAAGCATCACTCTGACGGTCACACCTGGACACGACCTGCTCTCACTGCTGCCCTCAGGAAAGAGCTGCAGCTCCATCCAGGCCAGCAGCACTACAATCACAACGCTTTACCAAGTGCAATATGGGCAGTGGACACTCAACACGGTATCTCAGGATACGTTCAGTACACACTCTACGTATCCTCAGTGTTTAATGAATGCAAACAGTGCAATATATTTATACCCATTCATTGTTGGTTGTCATGCAGAACGTTTTACAACAAATCCTATTTATTGTTTCTATTGGCTCCCTTGTTTATGTACAGTTTTAGTTTTTATCCTTATATTTACAAGATGTGATGTTTTGGTCTCATTCTAGGTGTACCGTGTACCATGAGAGTTGTCTTTTCATTTTGTTGTACTTGTACAATGACAATAAACGATTCTGTTCTACGACTCTATTGTAAATGATTTCTTCTTCTTCTTCTTCCTCCTTGTCCTGTTCGGCAGCTTGGGCAGACAATATGATGTGGTTCTGGTGTCAGAACATTTTTTGCTCTTGCAACAGCAGGAGACGACCTGCCTGTCGTTAGTTTTACATGTGTTTGTGCTGTGATTTGTACGCTTTGGGTTCCAAGGGCTTTTCATGTTTGAACAGCTTGAATTGTCGTCTACCATGAAATACTGTGTTCTACATAGAGCTGAGCTCTTCTTATCACTGAACATGTTTGCTATGAATGTAAATTGATTTTTTTCCCGATTTTTCCAGCTTTTTAAATCAAAGCTGAAAACCCATTTTTTTAGGTTGTCTTTTAACTCTGTCTAGGGCAGTGTTTTAATCCTGTAGCTCTGTTTTTATGAATCTCTGGAAGCTTCACCAACCTGCAGCACCGTCGCTCCTCCACCAGTCAGACCTGGGTTTTATGTACTGTTTTTAGGTATTATTCTTGTATTTATTTCTTAATGTATTGTTTTTATAGCTTTGTTGTGAAGCACTTTGGGTAACACTGGGTTATTGTAAAGGGCTATACAAATACAATTTGATTTGATTGATTTGATTTGATGTTATATACCATTTTTATGAGAAGCATTGTGATTGACTTGTACCTATCATTGTCATTATATTTACATTGTGCACAGAAATAATTCTTTATTTAAAAGACCTGAATGTGTCTGTATGTCTACTGTAATGTAATTTCCATCATTCAGCATTTCCAGCCAGTAACATGTTAGTGTTATACATATCAGCTTCATAATCCACTGCATACTTGAGGTCTTTGGGGCACTGTGTTTACATTAGAGTGTTTTATCAGTTTAATGCGTTTTAATGCGTTAAAGGCGTTTAATGAACCAGCTGCTCAGAGATGGGACTCACCCAGAATGGTTAACCGAAGGACGAACCATCCTGATCCTGAAGGATCCCACCAAAGGTGCAGTCCCATCCAACTACCGGCCAATAACCTGCCTCTCCACAACATGGAAGCTCATGATCATCATCGCGGCTAAGATAAGCGGGCACATGGATCAATACATGAGCTAAGCACAGAAGGGCATTGGTAGAGATACCAGAGGAGCCAAACACCAGCTCCTAGTTGACAGAACAGTCGCCCAAGACTGCAGGTCCCGTAATACCAACCTGTGCACTGCCTGGATTGATTACAAGAACGCCTACGACTCAATGCCACACACATGGACCACTGAATGCTTGGAGCTGTACAACATCAACAAGACTCTAAGAGCGTTCGTTGCAAACTCGATGAGGTTGTGGACAACCACCCTCGAGGCCAATGGTAAGCCACTTGCACAAGTGTCCATCAAATGTGGTATATACCAAGGTGTCGCGCTGTCCCCACTGCTGTTCTGCATAGGTCTGAACCCCCTAAGCCAAATAATCAACAAGACTGGCTACGGATACCGCCTCAGGAACGGGGCTACAATCAGTCACCTTCTCTACATGGATGACATCAAGCTGTACGCCAAGAGCGAACGGGACATAGACTCCCTGATCCACACCACCAGGATCTACAGCAATGACATTGGGATGTCATTCGGGCTCCAGAAATGTAGTAGGATGGTGACAAAGCGAGGCAAGGTAGTCCACACTGAAGGGGTCTCACTCCCAGAAGGAACAATAGCAGACATTGAGGACAGTTACAAGTACCTGGGAATACCACAGGCAAATGGCAGCCTTGAACAGGCAACAAGGAAAGCGGCAACGGCCAAATACCTCCAGCGAGTGAGGCAAGTCCTAAGAAGCCAGCTCAATGGCAAGAACAAGTCCAGGGCAATAAACAGCTACACCTTGCCAGTGATCAGGTACCCTGCGGGTATAATAAGGTGGCCAAAGGAAGAGATACAGACCACAGATGTTAAAACACGAAAGCTCCTCACCATGCATGGTGGGTTCCATCCCTAATCCAGCACCTTGAGACTGTATGCTAGCCGTAAGGAAGGAGGCCGAGGACTAGTGAGCGTGAGAGCCACTATCCAGGATGAAACATCCAAGCTCCATACGTACATCAAGGACAGGGCTCCAACGGATGACATACTCAACCAAAGTCTCAGACAATGGCGAGATGAGGAGGTGCTGGAAGAGGGACCATCATGGGAGGACAAGCCCCTACATGGGATGTACCACCAGAACTTAACTGAAGTGGTTGATCTCAAGAAGTCCTACCAATGGCTAGAGAGGGCTGGCCTACAGGACAGCACAGAGGCCCTCATCCTGGCTGCACAGGAGCAGGCTCTGAGCACCAGAGCCATAGAAGCCCAGATCTACCACACCAGACAAGACCCAAGGTGTAGACTGTGCAAAGAGGCACCTGAGACAATCCAGCACAGAACTGCAGGGTGCAAGATGCTGGCGGGGAAAGCATACATGGAACACCATAACCAAGTGGCTGGCATAGTGTACCCAAACATCTGTACGGAGTATGGTCTGGAAACCCCAAGGTCACAGTGGGAGACACCCCCAAAGGTGGTGGAGAATGACCGAGCGAAGATCCTGTGGGACTTCCAGACACAGACAGACAGGATGGTAATGGAGAACCAAGCAGACATCATGGTGGTTGATAAAGGGCAGAGGAAAGCAATCGTGGTGGATGTAGCAATACCAAGTGATGGAACATCAGAAAGAAGGAGTACCAAGTGATGTAACATCAGAAAGAAGAAGTACCAAGTGATGGAACATCAGAAAGAAGGAGTACCAGGGGCTCAGAGAGGAGCTGGAGAGGCTTGGAAGGTGAAGGTGACAGTAGTGCCCTCGGGGCAGGAACACCCAAACTGGAGGAGTGGCTACAGCATATCCCTGGAACAACCTCTGGTAGAGGACCAGGACTCTCAAGCTCCCAGACCTCTGGTAGAGGACCAGGACTCTCAAGCTCCCAGGCCTCTGGTAGAGGACCAGGACTCTCAAGCTCCCAGACCTCTGGTAGAGGACCGGGACCCTCAAGCTCCCAGACCTCTGGTAGAGGACCGGGACCCTCAAGCTCCCAGGCCTCTGGTAGAGGACCGGGACCCTCAAGCTCCCAGGCCTCTGGTAGAGGACCAGGACCCTCAAGCTCCCAGGCCTCTGGTAGAGGACCAGGACCCTCAAGCTCCCAGGCCTCTGGTAGAGGACCAGGACCCTCAAGCTCCCAGGCCTCTGGTAGAGGACCCCAGCTTGGAATAGAAAAACAGGTGACCGCCAGCGGAGGGCGAGAGGGGGATTTATATATATATAATATTTAAAAAAAAAACACTACATCAATCTAATAGTATTTTATATTCTGATTGCACCTCTTAACAAGATTATTCATGTAGAGTATCAAAGCCATAAGGGGTGGGGAGTTGTAATGTATAAGTTGTATTTCCAGGAAATTATTCAAATCTAATTCTTCAAATCTCCAAAATTGAATCCATTTATCTGAGCTGTAGGTTGTGGTAGACTTTAGGCCGGGCTGAAGGGAACGAGATGGGTGCTGAAGTCATAGTAGTTGGTTGTAGTCTTGAGAAAACGCCAAGAAAAGGTAACAATACACTGAATGCTTATTGGTGGGTTGTTGGACAGTTATAAAGTTCTGATCGCAAATGAAAATAATGGAATAATGGATGTGAAACGCTCCCTTTTATAGCTGCAAGTTGGACGTCAGCTGTAGACTTGCTGAGCACGTTCCAGTCTGTGGCCTGTAAGTAGCCCTGCAGGCCAGCATGGGCACTGTCAGTCCAGGTGGTAACAATTCAATTTGATTTATTCTTTTGCCCTTGTCCTGTTCGACAACTGCTCCCTTCTTGACAAATGCTATGCCGGGGGACGGCTTGATTTTGTGATGGCGCTTCCTGTCTTGCATCCTCTCAAGATATGTGTCATGGTTCATCTTTGCCCGCTGAGCTTGCACATCGGATCATCCCTCAAACCCCATCTATGGAGGTTCAGTGGAGATGGAAGGGTATCGTACACGGCTCTCCGCAGAAAGGAAATACAAAAGGGCTCAAGCCTCCAGAGGTCACTCCAGAGGTCACTCCAGGTCACTTTCCTCTTGGGAAGATCCCATTTCGTCCAGGGTCCCTGGCATTCTAGTTCGACGACATTAGCCATCCTTTGTTTCTCTTCGAGGTCCCATATTTCTGCCTGAAGCATAGATCTTCTTACTGCCACATTGGCCAGGTTAAGAGGCTCCTCCCACTTTAAAACATAGTGATGAGAGCAGCTGGCTGCAGTATCCATGGCAACGCGTCAGGTCAGCCTGAAAGAGTCAGGAAGTGTCGCAATGCCAGAGGACGGATCATGTGACACTGCAGTTCTAGTTTATTATCTGATTTTCTATTGTAATCCTGCTCAGTAATCCCACCCAATATACCTGTAATGAGATTACACAGTTTTTTTTATGCACTGTAATGGATTACAGTTACATTTTTTATGTATTGTGGAGGCGGAGAAAGATGAGACGGAGGAAAGAGTCAAGTCGCTTTTCTTTATTTCCTCCAACAGCAATAACAGTTCATCTGTCAAACCAACCCTTCTGTGTCACCACACTTCCCCTTATAACTCCTCCCCACTACCGACACCCCCCCATGTCACCGACACACGCACTGCATTCTGTTTGGGAGAACCTCCCCCTCAGGTGCACACCACACAGCCCCCCCCCCCCCCCCCCACCCGAACAATCAGAATGGTACAACAATAAGAAAAAACACAAAACTAAACTAAACAAGTTTCTTTAGTCCCTCTTGGGAGGTCTGCACAGCCGACCATACCGGCTGTGCTGCACCACCACAGGAGGAGGTGTAGGAGGAGGTGCAGGTACCGGCACCGGGGTCAATGCAGGTGCAGGGGACCCTGTGGCAGCTGACGACTTGGGGGGGCGCCCACATCTCGGGAGCTGTGCCACCTCCACCGGCTGCTCCAGCATGGTGTGGGCCGGTTTCAGGCGGTCCAGCGAAACCCGGATCCGTTTACCCCCCATGTCCACCACAAAGTTCTTTGTCCCTGCCTCCAGGACATGAAAGGGGCCGTCATACGGCGGCTGAAGTGGGGAACGGTGAGCGTCATGTCACCTTCATCTCCACGATGAAGGACTGGTAGGACTGGCAAACTGGGGCCTGGCTCTCCCACAGGGCGGTTCCCCAGTCCCTAGCGGCCCCAGACAGGAGTCCCAGCAGGTATGCCACCCAGGTACGGTCAGATGAGTAGGTTAAGTGCTGCAGCTTGAAAACCAGGTCCACCTGGGTTAGGAAGGCCTGACAGGAACCCAGGTCTCCCGCATACCTCTCAGGAGTTTGTGCAGGGGGCTCACAGAAATAGTAGGCAGGTTGGCGAGTTGGGTTGTCAGGTTGGGAGCTGGGTTATCGGGTCGGGGAGCTGGGTTGTCAGGCCGAGGAGATGGGGCCGGTGCCGTGGTGCTAGGTGCAGCAGACAGAGCAGAGAGCTGGGAGGTTAACTGTGAGACCTGGTTTAATATCGCACGGTTATTCTCTACCAGACTCTGAAGCAGGGCGTCGTGATGACCCAACCATGAGTCCTGGTTTTCCAAGGCCTGTTGGACGGCAGCGGTCAAGTCTGCTCCTTGTTGGTTCTCCGCTGAGCTCATGTTGGCTGGATCGTACTGTTACGGTGGGACTTCGGAGGCTCAGGTGCGGAGAAACCAGCGGGAGACAGATGAGTACGCTTGGAAGAGTTTATTCTTTAACAAGAGTGAGTAGAAGGTTCTGCAGTCTCCGGAGGCAGGAGGTCAAGGCGGCTAGCTGAGGCAGGAGCTACTGGGGTACGAGTCAGGTCTGGTCACGGTGGGTCAGGAAACAGGAAGCTGAGGCTGGCGAGTCTTCAAAGGAGAAGTAAAGGAAACAACGTTAGTAGAAGACTAAACTGAGACACAGCACACGCAGGTCAACTAACGCAGGGAGTGTTAGGATCCAGCGCCGAGTGGAGTCCAGCACCTTTAAGAGGTGCAGATGATCAGGAGAAGACGAGCTCCACCCGGTCGTCGCAGCTGAACTCAATCAGGTAATGAATCCCTCAGAAGCTCCACTTCATATTTTTATCTCAACAGTGAAGGTTAGATTATATTCATTAGTGTGTCTGTGTCGTGACTCCACGGTGAGTTGTGACTCCACGTGAGTCGTGACTCCACCGTGAGTCATGGATCCGCGGTGAGTCGTGACTCCACGGTGAGTCATGGATCCACGGTGAGTCGTGACTCCACGGTGAGTCATGGATCCACGGTGAGTCGTGACTCCACGGTGAGTCGTGACTCCACGGTGAGTCATGGATCCACGGTGAGTCGTGACTCCACGGTGAGTCATGGATCCACGGTGAGTCGTGACTCCACGGTGAGTCATGGATCCGCGGTGAGTTGTGACTCCACGGTGAGTCATGGATCCACGGTGAGTCATGACTCCACGGTGAGTCGTGACTCCACGGTGAGTCATGGATCCATGGTGAGTCGTGACTCCACAGTGAGTCATGGATCCATGATGAGTCGTGACTCCACAGTGAGTCATGGATCCACGGTGAGTCATGGATCCACGGCGAGTAATTGATCCATGGTGAGTCGTGACTGCACAGTGAGTCATGGATCCACGGTGAGTCATGACTCCACCGCGAGTCATGGATCCACGGAGTCATGACTCCATGGTGAGTCATGGATCCACGGAGTCATGACTCCACGATGAGTCATAGATCCACAGTGAGTCATAACTTAACGGTGAGTCATGGATCCACGGTGCCTTATTGATCCACGGTGAGTCATGACTCCATGGTGAGTCATGGATCCACGGTGAGTCATGGATCCACGGTGAGTCATGGATCCAGAGGCGGCTGGTTGAGTCTCACCAGTACAGGACGGAGAGACTCACTGAGCTGAAACAACCTGTAGAGAGAAAACTACCATTGTGTATCACTGAATTACTCTTGAGCTTCACCAGACACTGTTTTCTGTTCAGTGTGTGGCAGTGGAGACTTCAAATACTGACTAACACACACACACACACACACACACACACACACACACACACACACACACACACACACACACACACACACACACACACACACACACACACACACACACACACACACACACACACACTGAGGAGAGGAGGGTTTGGCTGGTGCTGAGGTGACAGATTTCTAGTGCAGCAGAGTAAAACGCTTCAGAACTGTAAAAATGGCCGGATGAGCAAAGATGCGAGAGGAAATGTGACAAACATCACCGAGTGGGAATAATGAGGGGAACTATGTGTTTATGATGTTGCACAGATGTGACATGGTACTTGAAATCAGCTCATTGTGAACACATTTGGTTTTTTTCTGTTCATGTCAAAAATAAAAAAGGTGTTTTGCTGCCCCCTGTTGAAGAGATTGTGGCAGTGACAGGAGACTTCAGTAGATCTTACTGTAAAATGTTTGGTAAAGCGGGGCAGAGCTTCCAGCGGCCTGAAGGACCCCTGTGCTACTGTAGGAGACGGAGAACAGTGTGTTCAGGCACCTCACATCGTTGTACATGAAAAGAACCCCCCTTATGATCCACATGAAAACAATGTGGAAATAGATGCATCCATCTTCTGTACAGTTGTAGGTAATCCTGGGTTTCTGATCCCAACTTGAGAAAGGAAGGTCCGGTCAGTCCGTCACAGATAAACAAACAGTCATATTCTGACCTCTGGGCAATTCAGCTTCACCAATTAGCGCCATACACATGTTTTTAATGGAAATCAGTGGGAAGAAACCAGAAAACACTCCATGTGCACAGTGAGACTTCTGTACAGAGACCCTGACACAGATTCAAACCCACAACCCTGCTCTGAGGCTGGAGTGCAGCACCAGGAGACTTATGAGGCCCCACTTACATGTCAAGTGAATAATCACCATTTTACCATTTACGTTAGACAAAGATTTTGCATTTACAGCATATTGAAATCAATGTCCGTTTCCATAGGAAAGAGAGAAATGATTAAATGATTCTGTATGACCACTAGAAGGCGCTGTTGCTGGTTTTTGTAATAAAACAACAGACCCATCCAAGTGGGATTGTTATTAAATAAAGGTGCCCACTAGGTCCAGGAGAAAAGGGACTGGGGGTCCAGCTCCTTGTGTCCACCTACTGAGCACGTGCACAACTACTAGTTACTACAGCAGTAGTGCAGGTTCTCAGTAGCAGTCAGTTTTCAAAAAAGTCATGTTTTCCACCGTTTCCATGGAGACAGAGCATTTTCAAAAAGTTACACCTTGGGAGACACTTTCAAAAAGTTGCCCTAAAACGGAACAGATGTTCTGCATTTACATTTGAATATGTTGTCCTGTAAACTCGGCCTAAATCAAGGAAGGGAGTTGGACGACGAAAACGAAGAATGAAGAATAAGTTACAACGGTTAAAATAAGTGTATTTTAACCGTTATAACAGTTCTAACAGTATACTGTTGTTAAAAGTACTGCTGCCTCGTTTGTTTTCAAGTCACTTTGGTGAACAAACCAGCAGGTTCTTATTCACCTCACACCGAGCACACAAATACACATTTTCCAAGATGCAAGTTTATTATGTATTCACTCGATTCTGTCCATGCCATGCTCTTCCCTCCGGCCAGCACGCGCAGCAGCAAGCCGGCAGGAGGTCCAGCGGTGTAAAGTTACGAGCGGACAGGACACTCCTCCAGAGGGAGTTCCCGGGAGGTGGGAGCTCGGAGCCGATCGTTCCTCCTGCAGGAAAAGCAGGAGCCGCTGCTTTCACCCGGTCCCAGGCAGGCAGGCTGCGCCCCGCGGCTCGGCTCGGCTCGGCTCGGCTCTGCGTCTCCGCCGCGCCACGGCAGGAAAATGCCCGGGATGGGCAGCTCTTTACGCGCCGCTGCGCTGCTGGCTTTTGTGGTTCTGTCCATTCTGGTGTCACTCCTGATCAGCAGCGTGCAGCAGTTCGGAGCGAGAGTCACGCACTTTCCCAACGCGAGCGTTCCCGGGGACGCGGAGGAGCTGGCGGCGCTCCGCGGGGTGTTGATCTCCCAACTGCGGCAGAGAAGAGGGGAAATCCTCCCGCTGCTCTCACCTGACGAGGACGGTGGTCCTACTGGACAGTGGCTGTCAGGAGAGTTCCCCCTGCAGCAGGACGCGGCTCTGGACCCTCTGGACCAGCGCCTGTGGACTGAGATCACACTTGGCTCCAGGAGAGCGCATCTGGACGACATGGACTGCGCCTCCCTGGTGGACATGCAGGCGCTGGAGGTGCTCGGGTCCGGATACACCAAGCTGGTGGTCAAAGTCCAGCTGGCTGGAGGTCAGCCCGTGGCCCTGAAGCTCGTCAACGAGCAGGGCATCGACATGGGGAGGTGTCTGGAGGACTTTAGAGACCCCCGCGGCTGCCGGGAGCTGGTGTCCTACAAGCTGAAGAAAGAAATCGTCCTGCTGCAGAGACTGAAGCATCCCAACGTCATTCAAGTGAGTGGACACACTTGATCTGCTTCAAAATCCTTCCTTCTCGTCATTCTCAGCAGTGTCAATGACTCAGACGCTCCTGTTGGTTTCTGAGTCTTTCTGCTGGATACTAGGAAGATTTTCCATAATCCTTGAACCACGGCCCCCTTTTCCCTTTGTCTCCCACTGTGGACTGGAGGAAGGTTTCATTAGGTCTGCAGGGCCTTCCCTTGTAATTCAATTAAATTCCGTGACCCTGCTCTGACCTCTGGGTCCGGTTTGGCTGCAGCAGACAATGTCCCTCTGTCCTCTACTATCCCCAGTCCATCTGAAACCCTCTCAGCTCCGTCTCTCAAACCGTTCCAGCTCAGTTTAGCGCCGCTTCAGACTCGACTGCTGGCTTTGGTTTTCACATGCAGACTTAGTGACATTTGAATTGGTCACTTTGAGCAGAATCAACTCTCCAGCAGTGTGATGGTTACGCTCAGGTCAGAGCTGCTGCGAGCAATGCTGGCAGAACATCCTGTCCTCCCGTCCTCCACGAGGACACTGAGACCTTCACTTGCTGCTCTTTCTTCTCTTCCTGTCCAGTTTCACTGGATTAAAAGTCACAAGCAAAACAGTGGCATGTCCTTTTTTTTTTTTTTTTACAGGCTAAACTCTCCCCTCTTTCCTGTGACTAACCACAGTAATTTTCCACTTTACAGCTGAAGGGTCACTGTGCAGGAGGTGCTGGAGGCCCGGGAGGAAGAGGAGGAGAGGGAGGAAGAGTCACAGTCATTCTGGAGCAGGGGGATCCTCTCCAGATGATCCAGCTGCTGCAGAGCCCCTGGGAGGACAGATTCAGGGTGAGTGTGTCTCCTGCGCTCTTCAGCTGTTCCTCTGTCATTTGTCTCCCACCGAGTCCTCGTCCTCGTTGGCACAAGAGGGACGGAGGAGGGCGGAGGAGGGCGGGGGAGGACGGGGGAGTACGGAGGAGGACGGGGGATGATGGAGGGGGACGGAGGAGGACGGAGGAGGACGGAGGAGGACATCTGAACCTGCTGGAGGTCTGACATCTGTGCCTCCGTGTGTCAGGAGGGGGTCCTGGACTTAATCCACTGCTGGCTGGAATGTCAGCTCATCACACACACACACACACACACACACACACACACACACACACACACACACACACACACACACACACACACACACACACACACACACACACACACACACACACACACACACACACACACAGGTAGGCTCACTGTGGGAGTCAACAGAGGCTGAGTTCACACTCCACTGATCCAAATATGTGTGTTTTTGCGCATGAGTGTGTTTGAAAGAAAAGGAGAAATTTTAGCGGGGTTGGGGGGGTTGGGGGGGGTTGGGGGGGGGATGCCTGCACACACACATTTAGTTTCAGGACTAGCAAAAGCAACCTGACATTCTGCAAGTATGGTCTCCACCCTGGGCCTGGTTCTGCTGCATCACCCAAACAGCCGTTCATGACCCCCCCCCCCCCCCCCCCCCCCGGCCCCTTTCAGCTACACTGCATCTGCGCAGGCTACAGTAATCCGCTGGTGTTTGGTTTCAACCAGGCCTGTTTTTACTGTTCCTACCGTCCAGCACACTGAGGCATTACCCAACGCTGCAGCTATGTTTGTACTGGGACACCAGCATTTCATGCTCTGTCAGCGCGTGGCTAATGCCTTTATTTTGCCTTTGGTAGCCTACTTATTTTCTCTTTCTGTTTTTATTATAGGATTTAAAGAGCACTATAAAAACGGCTCTCAGGAAATGGCTTGCAAGTGTGGTGTGTGGAGCGTCTTTAAAAGCCAGTGCCTCTTCCTGGTTGAGGGTTTTTATATTCTGACGTTTTTAGCAATGTAATGAAGCTTAATTACTTCTTGGGAGGAAACTGTCCATATCTGACTTTATTATAATCTGGGAAGGATTTCAGTAGACACAATTATGAATGTATAACTTTACATCAACAAGTGAGACAATGACAGAAAGTAGATTTTCTATTTAAGTTCCTGTTTCAGTTTATAAGCTTAAACAATCAGCTGGAAATAAATAAAGTAGTTTTTCCTAATTCAATGAGCCCTAACACCAGGTTTTGTAGGTAAAACGTGCAGGCCCACTTTATTCTGAAAACTGTTCACATACTGGACTGTACAAGGCAACAATTATTTTTATTTCATTGCTGTGGAATTGTTTGAAATGTGGAATGTGCAAGTGTTTCTGCCTCTTCAACTTTCAATGTCTGGCAGTTCTCCGGTATTTTTTTAGGTTTTTTTTTTGTCTGTAACGAGAAGCTCATGTTACAGATGTGCAGCTCTGGGGTGTTTCTGATTGTCGTCCGGCGGCGAGTGTCTGGACTCAACGCTTTATTCCTCCATCATTAACCCTGTAGTAGTAGTTCTGGTTGAGGCCTGTGTGTGAGTGTGTGTGTGTGTGTGTGTGTGTGTGTGTGTGTGTGTGTGTGTGTGTGTGTGTGTGTGTGTGTGTGTGTGTGTGTGTGTGTGTGTGTGTGTGTGTGTGTGTGTTTTCACAATTTAGAGACACAATCTTTTTATAGCATAATTGTTATGATTCATAGATTAAAAACTCAAAAGAAATATTGAACCCCAAACATGTTTTATATTTACCAAACTGTCATTTGATCATTGAGCAGTTTGATGTTTTTTCAGGATAAATTCATGACTTAGCATTCTTAGCTTTAATGTTTGTGTTATGGTGAGAAATGTAAAGCAGACGTGTTCTCTCAGTTTATTCACTCTAGAAATGAGCAGCAGATTTCAGTATTGTGTGGCTGCTATTGATTTATCATTGTTAGTTTTTGGCAAAAACTGAAATTATGAACAGGAAAGAAGTCATTACAGCCACTTGTTTGAGGGCTAAACACTTTAATGTTTTTTTAATGGAACCATTTCTGCCCGGAGGCGCTGAGATCAGCTCCGGGAACGACTCTTTAATCCCTCAGGATGAAGCCGGCAGGAGGGGGAGCCCCCCCCCCGTCGGCAGGTCCTCTGATTAGAGAAAAGTGACTTTCTCCTTTTCTTCGATTTCATTTGGATAATCTCAGAGCAGACGAAGCTCCCAACTCCCCTGTGATTTATATCAAACAGGATCTGGACCCCAGATTGAGTTTATTTTGCTGCTTCAGTCCCGTCGCGTCTCCATGGTGATTCCAACTGACGAGGTTCTGGTGTGTGTGTGTGTGTGTGTGTGTGTGTCCTCCAGGTGTGTCTGGACCTGGCCAGACTGCTCCACTTCCTGTCCCGGTCCCCCCTGGGCTCCGTGGCCCTGCTGGACTTCCAGCCGCGGCAGTTCGTCACGGTGTCCGGCTCGCTGAAGCTCACCGACCTGGACGACGCCAGCGCGGCGCAGACGGCCTGCGTGGCGGACGCAGACTGCACGCTGCGGTTCCCCCACAGGAACTTCAGCCTGCCCTGCTCGGCCCGGGGAGTGTGCGAGGGGCTGAACGAGAAGAGGAACATTTACAACGCCTACAGGTAGAGGGAAGAGAACCGGTGACAGCTTTATTACACCATCGACGTGTGATGGATGAATGGAGCAGCGCTCAAATAGAGGCTGGAGTGGCACCTGAAATCGTGACGGCAAAGGCACGCAGCTGGAAAGTTGATGGCGAAAGTGTGATGAGTGCTCTGCTACTTTTAGCGGGGGGAAAAAGGAACGCTTCCCCTTTAAACAGCTTTTAGATTGTTTTGACAGTTTTATGGCGCTTGTTTGCTTTAACGCCAGACTGGGACTTGTCATGTTCTGCCTGCCCGTCTGTGAATGAGCTGTCTCTGCCTGGCCTCAGGTATTTCTTCACCTACCTGCTGCCCCACCAGGCCCCGGCCGGCCTCACACACCTGGTGGACCACATCATGAACTCCACAGGTGAGAATCACAAGCAAATCATTCCATTACGGTGGTCGTGTAATGACATGCCTCCTTCTAAATGCTTCATTTAATGAGCTCCGCCAGAAGCTTCTTGACATGTCGCATAGTGATGAAAACGAGTTGCTGTCGTCTGAGATCACACCGTTCACATTACGGTGTGTGTGTGTGTGTGTGTGTGTGTGTGTGTGTGTGTTCAGGGGAGCTGAAAGCTGACATCAATGAGACGCTGCAGGCCTTTGAACACGTCCTCCTCCTCTACCAGTCCGGCCTCCACCTGGACAACCTGCCTCCGTCACTTCTCCGAGGTAGGAGCTGGTGGAACCACGTCCTCTTCTTGGACGGATTGTTTGGCTTTTTTTGATCCACAGTCGCACCTCTGTTTTACCCCTGTGTCTGGGAGACGTTTCGGGGGGGGCTCCTCTCTGGCTCTGTTTTGACAGGTTTATCATGCAGCTGGAATGAGAGGACAAAGTGGATTTAATCTGCTGTTACTGCCTGGTACTAAGTTCTGTCTGGTCTTCTGAACTGTTTACTATCTTTTATTCCTCCTTCATTATTCATCTTTGCTCCTCTGTCGTCAGGCACAGATGTAACTTTAAAAAATGCTCAAATGACTTAATAAGAAGTATATTTGGCAGTTGTGTTTGTATTTTAATCAGTACAGGAAAACCCATTAAAGGGAATCTGAAACTAAATTGTATTTCTAGTCGTTAAACTTTATTTCTGGAGGTTTCATGACGCCGGCTGAACGTGTGATTCTATTGTTGAATACTGCAGGAAGTGCTCTTTCTCTTGCCTCTAATTCATGAATGAAAAGTGCACTGAAATATAGTTTATCTCAGTTGTGTCTGTCTTTTGCTATAAGTTATTTAGAATTTGTGAAATATCTCTGCAGACCTATTTTTTTCTATTCATTCATTTCAGGCATGTGACGTTCAAATATTTTGTGCATTCAGACATAACCATATGCATACACATACACAGGCATCCAAAATATATATACACCATTTGATGATAATAAAAACAGTTAAATTATAGCTTGTGAAAATATATTCATACAAAATATAGAATTGTGTTTTTAAATATACATACATACGCACTTATATCTGGTCCTATATCACTATTAGATACAAAAACACTGCGTAAACATGAGCCCTTTATCTTTTCCAGCCTAAAATCTCTAAATGGAAGAAATTTCTGACTGAATATTTGTCATAAATACACAACCCTGTGGAAGCCAATAGTGTTATTACAGATTTAAAAATTCTAGGTAATTTACACAGGACAGTTCACATTATTTCAGTGTTCATGTGACGGACATTGATTGACTGTTATTAGTTAGAAGAAATGTTAGAAGTATCATATGTGTCCGATAAAAGGTTTAGATGCTTTCAATTTACTCTCCTCCCTTTGAAGTGTGCTCACAGTTATATATTCATATATATATATATATATATATATATATATATATATATAACCCATTATATAAACCCATTGATCTTCTGCAGCTAATAAGTTCATTCTGTTGACAGATGAACGTCCTGCTTCATGTTAATTTTATATAAGCTATTGTTTGTCTGTAAGGAATGTATTTTAAATATAGATATTTTATAGATACAGTAAATTGTATTCAATGCCTCCGATAGATAGTTTTCATGTCACGTCACACTGAGATTCTGCTGACTGCCGCCATTTTGTGAATGAAGAAAATGTAGACAATCGTTGACTCAGAACAAGCGACTGATCACACGGATTGTTTGATAGTTGTGACGGTTCTATTCTACATTTGATCCAATAATGACGGTGACAATGGAGACGTGCCAGTCAACTGGTGGTTTCCTTCACCTTGAACGTGAGAATGGAATCAATAAAAACAATGCCTGGCATTAATACCAAGGTTGACAGACACAATTTAATTCATTAGACGGGGACACATTGGCTTCATGTGATTGTTAGAATAGAATTCCTGCGTCAGAGTCGAGGATGTTTACATGCTGAGAAGTGATTGTACTTCAGTGATTCTAATCAAACTGAAGTAATTACCAGCAAAACTTAAAACCATATAAAAGTACTCTCCCTGGGACAAAGCGGTCTGAGCACACTTGATCGGTAGTAACTTAACCAAAGTCTAATCTTTGACGCAGAACAGGCTGATCGCAGTTTGTTTGACCCGCAACGTTTTGCTGTTTATTCTGGAAAGGCGGGCGACGCTCTGCAACTTGGCGCTGCGATGCTGCACATGCTCTATGAGCAGTTGTTGTGGGCGTCGCTGAAGCAAGTCCACAGGGAAGAACCTCAACACACAGCGGCCATAAGAAATCTGAGTACAAGTTGAGGGAAGTGACATAAAGTATGATGCTCACTGCAGGAAGGCGTTCCTCTCACTGAAGCTCCATTATAATCCCACATTAACCTGAAGAAACATCTGGATTCTGCTGCAGCAGCATTGGAGGGAAGCAGCGCTGCTTCTCTCCATCAGTGTTCGTCTCAAAAAGCAGTAACAGGAACATTCATGTGGAGAAATGTTGGTTTTCAAAAGACACGTTTTTTTCATTTGCATGAAGGGTTAAGTGTTTAATAGTGCATACACTGCATGTTCCCTTCTTTCTGGGTCTGTTTGCTCCAGCAAAATGGAACGTGATTAATGTGGGTTCAAAATGAATGATGTTTCATCATGAGTCATTGAAATGATTTCACAGCAACCCTCTTATTTATCTGCACCAAAAGTAACTAAAAGTTTGTTTTAAAATCAGCACTGTGAGTTGGTGTTGAGTGAACTTTAAGTAGCAGTAGTTAAATACAGTCCCCCCCCCCCCCATATGAAATATTAATAAGCGAGTGGCGGGCTGCGTTCCTGTGGGGAGGTTTTCCGTCCCCCAGATGTTGGACTGTTTATACAGCAGCACTTTGTGAATTTGATCACAGATCAGGGTACGGAGAGTTTCAGCCTAACAAGGAGTCCACTGCTCTGTGTGTGTGTGTGTGTGTGTGTGTGTGTGTGTGTGTGTGTGTGTGTGTGTGTGTGTGTGTGTGTGTGTGTGTGTGTGTGTGTGTGTGTGTGTGTGTGTGTGTGTGTGTGTGTGTGTGTGTGTGTGTGTGTGTGTGTGTGTGTGAGTCCATCTTGTGGCTTCAGCTGAAACACATCCAGCCTTTGTGTTTGTTACTTCACTTGGTCTTGGTTTGGACCTGCTGGGAACAAAACGCTGTTTCACGTGAGAACATCACAGCTCTCGTACTGGAAATACTCACTGTAAATACTCACTGTAAATACAAACTGTAAATACACACTGCAAATACACACTGTAAATACTCACTGTAAATACACACTATAAATACTCACTGTAAATACACACTACAAATACACACTGTAAATACTCACTGTAAATACACACTATAAATACTCACTGTAAATATACACTGTAAATACACACTGTAAATACTCACTGTAAATATACACTGCAAATACACACTGTGATATTCACTGTAAATACACACTGTAAATACTCACTGCAAATACAGACTGTAAATACTCACTGTAAATACACACTATAAATACTCACTGCAAATACACACTGTAATACTCACTGTAAATACACACTGTAAATACACACTGTGAATACTCACTGTAAATACTCACTGTAAATACACACTGTAAATACACACTGTAAATATACACTGCAAATACACACTGTCAATACTCACTGTAAATACACACTGTAAATACACACTGTAAATATACACTGCAAATACACACTGTGAATACTCACTGTAAATACACACTGTAAATACAAACTGTATATACTCACTGTAAATACACACTGTAAATACTCACTGTAAATACAAACTGTAAATACTCACTGTAAATACACACTGTAAATACAAACTGTAAATACTCACTGTAAATACACACTGTAAATACTCACTGCAAATACACACCGTAAATACACACTATAAATACTCACTGTAAATACACACTGCAAATACACACTGTAAATACACACTGTAAATACACACTGTAAATACTCACTGTAAATACACACTGTAAATACAAACTGTATATACTCACTGTAAATACATGCTGTAAATACTCACTGTAAATACACACTGTAGATACACACTGTAAATACTCACTGTAAATACACACTGTAAATACACACTGTAAATACAAACTGTATACTCACTGTAAATACAAACTGTAAATACACAGATGGCAGCTTGTTAATTGTTGTGTAACTGGTTAAACTGCTCAGTTCAAAGTGTCTTATTAAACATGTCCTGTCCTGTCGGTCTAGTGAACACCGTCTTTCACTTCTTTATGCTGCAAATGTTGAACGGATTAACAAAGTAGACTGAAGAATTTTTACAACATTTACGTTTTTTCCCTGCTGATAGATCATCACCTTCCACCTCAAAGTTTGGCTAAAGATGATCTAAAGATTACATTTGAACCAAATTGTATTTATATTTATGTCTCGTGTTTACGTGCTGTCAGCTCAGCTACTTATTTTTATTTTGTCTAGTTTATCTTCAGTGTGGATTTTTACTCTTTTGTTAAATTGTTACTTACCG
>NC_137666.1:22019631-22032131 GCF_963422515.1 Blennius ocellaris | reverse complement strand
CAAGACGTCTGGCCGGAGAATTAGAATGATGAATGTGCTGCAAATGTTTGGAGGAGGAAGGTGAAGAGAAGGAATTCCTGCAGTGTGGGGCAACAGTTAGGAAACGAGACGCTCTTAGCTGCTGTCGAATGAAGTTTCGACGTATTTATGGAGTGAAAGGGATCCAGAGTGCCGTGGCTTTCAGATAAATAACATTTTTGTCACTTAATTAGCGAGTTTAAGAATTACAGGAAGAAAAATAAGACAAGAAAGTTTATAATTTTCCATTAAAAAGGAAACAAATTGGAATAAAGAGCAAAAGTAGCAAACATCTTTGAAGAAAGCACAGATTTATTGGATTAGAATAATCAACAGATTAGTTCAGAAATTAAAAATTTGGGTCACGAAATTTGAACAATTATTTGAATGAACTTATGGACATTGACCAGATACTAATAAAAGTTCTTAAGATATCTTTGGGTACGAATTAAGGTTCCAACTTTAACAAAAGCAGACATTATCTTACGTTATAGTGTATTTTGTTACTAATTTCATAGTTCTTTCATCTTTCTTAGTTTTTTTTTCTTCTCTCATTTAACTCCACAGTTCATTCTTTGTCCTTCTCCTTTGTCCTTTGCCGGCATTGTGGCACTCGGAGCTGTCGTAAAGCTTCAGCTCGTCCTCAGAGTTCTGCTCCATCTGTCAGGAGGGCTGAAGTGTCTTCCTCTGTTGTGGTCAGATTACACGCTGACCCGCGGGATGGCGACCTGGGGGGACGTGGACTACCGCTGCTGGCCGTCCCACAGCCAGCAGGGCTGCGTGCTGTCGGTGCACGGCGCCCAAGAGGCGGCGCACATCTGTAACTCGCACTCGCAGTGCGGCAGCTTCACTCTGAACGGCCGCAAGACCTGGACGGGTGAGGAACAAACACACCCTCGAGTTTTAAGTTAAATAGAAGTGCAAATGGGGGAAAACACACTGCGATGAAGTCCTGAGTTAGATAGATGACATTAACGTGCACTACTAAAGTTAAATGCACTTTGATAACTCCTAAACAAACTATACTGGGAATAAATCATGTGAAAAACATGAACTAATTCTCTACTTATAATTCTTCTACCTGTTAAAATCAGATTATGTATTTTTGTATATTTTACAGATTTTAACTTGCCATTATTATAACGATTAGATCACGTTTTACTTTAAGAAAAAAATTAAGATAAAGGCTTCAAAAGAGATATTTTAAATGACGTTAATGTATTTTTTCACCAGGTTTTAGTGCCCAGTTTAAATATAGCTTGTAGTAAAAAAGGCAGTCTTTTTCCACAAATTTCCCCCGAGGAAGTTGAAACAACGAGTCAGTTTTTAAAGAAAGGAGCTGAAAGTCCAGACGTTGGTGTGTAAATGTAGGGAGGGAATCTAAAAAGTATATCTCAGGTTACCTTAGTGCTCATGTATTTGTACTTCGATCTGTCTTTTTTTTCAAAGCTCTGAGTTTTTTCAGCTTTCCAAAACTGGCTGTTGTGTGAGGGAAAACCCATTAACTTGACTTTCCAGCGTACAAAGTGCAGAAAGCAACATAAATCCCCAGTAATTCCCGCCCGCCACATGGCTAAGGCAGCTAAGTAAACTCGCTCCGCTCTGTCCCGCCGTCTTTTGATGAAGCCGTTTTAACGTTGCTGTTTTGTTGTGGTGTGATTCCAGTGGGGACGCGTCCCTCCTCCCTGCTCCTGTTTACCGAGGGCTCTGCTCTTCTGTCTGCTCGTGTTGCAGGACGCTTCCTGGCTTCGTTCCGCAGCAGCTTCGCTCGCCTGGCGCCCGACGGCACGTCGGACGTCTACGTGAAGAAGAGCAAAGCTCTGGAAGCTTCCACGGTTTGACCTGCAGCTCCTGCTGAACAGCCTCAGTGGGACTGCAGGTCTGCAGCTGAAGATGAGGAGGGGCAAGTGAATGTGATGTATTTATAGGGCTGGTGCTGGGCGGCTGTTTGATCTGCCTGCCAGCGCTCTACCTCTGCCAGCCACCATTTAAAGGGATTTCCCTTCAGGTACCATTAAGGAGGGAGAGCCTTGCGCTCGCCACATCTTTCCTTCTTTCTTTTGTTTTCTTCTGCCCTACCTTTATTTGCCATGTGTGTTGGCTTTTCTGGCCGGGGCCCGACGTCAAATCTTTAAACCAAAGAGGTAATAAGAACAGCCGCCGCAGCCGAGTGTTTGAAGCCCGAGGACGAGAAAAGAAAACAAGCTCTTCTACAAATACACTTTGAAGTTAATGCGTTGAGGTCGAGGCTGTTTTTTCATGCTTCCCCAGCTTAACCGTGCTGCGGTATGAGATGCTAACAACCATGTAAGCATTTACACATCAGCAACCAGAGAAGATGATTGAAACCATTCCTGAGCAGACTGCGTCCACGTAGCTCTGTCAACTTAGTTCCAGCATTTACTCCCGAAATATTTATGGGATTGAATGAAACAGGATTTTTCTTACATGTTAGTGCGTTGAAACTTACGTGCACCTTGTGGGTGAAACTTTTTATTTTTCAATGAAAAATTGTTCACTTCAGTGTTTTTTTATACTTCACTTCATTGTAACTGTACAGATTTGCTATTTGTACTAAATGTTTCTACTTTTTACCACTGAGCTCATTTGCCTTTTATTGTATGAAAACTGTCTCCAGCTAACAGCCTGTTATTTCTCATTAGCGCCACTGTGTGTGTGTGTGTGTGTGTGTGTGTGTGTGTGGTGTGTGTGTGTGTGTGTGTGTGTGTGTGTGTGTGTGTGTGCGTGTGTGTGTGTGTGTGTGTGTGTGTGTGTGTGTGTGTGTGTGTGTTTTGGTTGGGGGTGTCCACACATCTGTAATCTGCAGCCATCCGATTGGCCGCCACTCAAAGTGTGGAGCTCTGCAGTTTGCACAATACCAGAGGAATGCATTGACATTCACAGTCCTGCTGGGCTCATTATGAGGCTTAATTAATACATGTAAATGAGCTCACTTTCCCAGCGGGGGGGCTACTTACTGTAAGACAAAGGCAGACGTTGGGACAATCGGAGGTTTGCACACGAATGACCTGCCGTCTGCCTGCAGAGGGAAGCTGCCGCTGCGGATGTGAGCCCCACCCTCTGATTTATCAAGTCACTTTGTAATGAAGCTCTATCACCGATTCCTGCCACGTGTCACTCACACCTCTTCCTTTTTCTTTTCTAATAAAGGAAGGGAAACAACTCGCCACACTTTTCCTTTCAAGTCACACCATTTCACAAACCTTGATTTTCCAGCATGAATTCCAGGTATCATTTATAGCCCCAACAGGCCTGAAAATCACGAGCCTGCTAATGAGAGTTTAGAGCAGAGAGGGAGGCCGAGGCTAGGGTGAGGGCCCCTCCCTCATGTTGGCCCCTTGTTGTCTGGACAAAGCCCCTGATTAGAGTGTAGATGGTGGAGATAAGAGCTCAGTGTTTAGATTAGATAAGACAAACCCACTGACAGCCAGACCAACTGGAAGGACGGGTTCAATGCAGGGCAGTTAGAAGAAGGTTTTATACATATGAAACTTGTGCCAGCCACCAACCGCCGACAAATTGAGTCAAGGTTGGAGTCCCAGCGCCTGTAAATATGAGGTTGAGCTAATCTCACCGGGAAGCCTGCCTTTACCCAGATCTCTAAACAGGACTGGAGATCACCGGACAGGGCTTCAGGGAAGCTTCTGGTTTCTGATTGTAGCACAACGGAGTAGCTAGCACGGAGTGAAGCAACAGACGTGACACAGACTGGCTGAAATAAAGAGGTTTGTGGTCCTGCTTGTTCGCTTCCTAGGACACGCGTTCAGGTTTAGACCTCCGTTTCCCCCGGACGTGGTCTGTTGTTTCCAGAAGCTACTGGGTGAACTGAGCTCCTGCAAGCCACTTCTGCTCTCCTGAAATGTAAGAAGAGAATTTCACGCCACATGTGGCATCACTTCTTCCCCCAAACTGCTGGCTGGAGGTGGTGCAGGTCAAAGTTCACCCGTCGTGTCTCAGACATCTGCAGCGCCACGGCGACCGACGGCCGACGCAGTGCTTTGGTCTCAAGATGAGATGTTCCAGCATTGAGAACCTCCCGCCGCTGATGAGCTGTCATTTATTGGAAGCAGCAGCTGCGGTTCATCTTCTCCACGTCGGCTCCGAGGAGAAAATGGCTGACGGCGCCCTGGTTTGTTTTGGCAGTGCTTCTGATTGAGCTCATGGATTTTTCTGGCTTCAGACACGTGTTGTTTTCTGTTCACAAATGCAGAATGTTGATCAGCTCATTAGGTTATCCAGCTGCTTTTCTCCCACGCCCAGTGTGTTGGAGGGGAAGCCGCTCTGAAACCTTCAGACTCTGAAACCTTCAGACTCTGAAACCTTCAGACTCTGAAACCTTCAGACTCTGAAACCTTCAGACTCAAGTCGTCCCTTTATTCCCCGACTTCGGTTTGTTTAAGGTGAGACTATGTGCGGCGGTTTGAAGTTTGATCCTCTCAAAGCTTTTTGTTTTGTTACGAAAGTCATTTTTTGTTGAGGGATGTTTTCCTACTTGCTCTGTGGTGAGAGACTGAACACACGGCTTTCCTGTCCTCATGTTCATGTGTGGTACACTGTTCCTCTGTTTTCTAACCGTGTAATTGACAAGTTGCTCAGGGAGGCAGCGGGGGAGGAGAGCCATTGTTTTTTCTTGCTCAGCTCGTACCCTCCATTTCTGTTTTGGTAAGTTTCCAGTTTCACCCGACTTGTTTCCGTCAGGTTTTATTCATGACCTCCATCTGGAAATAATATAAGTTCATGAAAACAAGCCATCAGCAATTTTAGGGCAGAAGTGTGTGTGTGTGTGTGTGTGTGTGTGTGTGTGTGTGTGTGTGTGTGTGTGTGTTGGGGGGCTTGGTTTACAGGGTTCAGGCTCTCCTGATGTGCTGCAGTGACATGAAGGCCTGAATGACTGAAACAAGAACCAAAAACCTCCATCATCCGCTCTTAAAATCCTGCTGCAGTACATTTGTGGTCTCGCTACAGTCTTTGAATCAAATGCAAAGTTAGTCATCAAATGCTGGAAACCACAGCTGCTGGGAGGAATTACGTGTCAGACGGCTCTGGCAGAACGTCTGACCTTGGCTCAGGCTAAAAATATGCATTAAGTGAGTGAAAGGCTGCATAGTTGAGCAGGAAAGAAGATCTGGCTGGTGTTGGTGCTGCAGGCTGCAGCGGCGCTGGCCGTGGAGGGAGATAGAGCAGATATTCAGTGGACTGAGGCGGCTCACAGAAACGCCTCTGTCTGCCTCGCCGCCGCCACAGGAGGCCGGCGGTCACACCTGAGGCCTCTGAAGAGCAGCCAGACGTTTAGCTAGCACAGAGGCTTCTCAGTCCGCCGCACATCGCACTGCTCAACGGGCTGTTTGTGTCTCTGGAGCAGATAGCATCTGTTCTACAGCCACAATGGCTTCACAGCCCCGAGGCAGCGGGAGCAAGTAGGTGTGTGTGAGCTCAGCTTCTCATTTGGGGGGGGGGGGGGGGGGGGGACGTTGCAGGATCAGGTTCTAAAGGCCCTGAAGTTAACCCCAGTCAAAAGGTTCACGCCGACCGCTGAAGCCACGGAGGCGTCCTGAAAGCTGCAGCGGCTCTCCGTCGTGTCCAGTGACGTCTCTGCTGCAGCGGCTCTCCGTCGTGTCCAGTGACGTCTCTGCTGCAGCGGCTCTCCGTCGTGTCCAGTGACGTCTCTGCTGCAGCGGCTCTCCGTCGTGTCCAGTGACGGCTCTGCTGCAGCGGCTCTCCGTCGTACCTCCGTCGAACCTTCCAGCAGAACCTTCCAGCAGAACCTTCCAGCAGCATCTCAGCACTTGATCTGGAATGAAAAGACAGAAGGCCTGTTTGACTCTCAGATAAACTGGAAACTGACTCCAGGTCCTTTGGAGACTCTATGAGTTCTGCACATGTTCTGCTCTGGGTGCCCCCCCCCCCTCACCACAGAGCCCCCCCCTTCCTCCTCACCATAGCGCCGCGCCCCCCTCACCCCTCCCCCCCTCCTCACCACAGCGCCCCCCCCACTCAGCAGTCCATCCATCATACCGTCTGTGGAAACTGCATCCTCCTCTGCCACTACTGCAACTCAGACTGCGTGCTCCACCACAACCTCCACCCTTTAACCTCCACCTTTCAACCTCCACCACAACCTCCACCCTTTAACCTCCACCACAGCCTCCACCCTTTAACCTCCACCATTCAACCTTCACCCTTTAACCTCCACCCTTTAACCTCCACCATTCAATCTTCACCCTTTAACCTCCACCCTTAACCTCCACCATTCAACCTCCACCCTTTAACCTCCACCATTCAACCTCCACCCTTAACCTCCACCATTCAACCTTCACCCTTTAACCTCCACCCTTTAACCTCCACCCTTTAACCTCCACCATTCAACCTTCACCATTTAACCTCCACCCTTAACCTCCACCATTCAACCTCCACCCTTTAACCTCCACCATTCAACCTCCACCCTTTAACCTCCACCCTTTAACCTCCACCTTTCAACCTACACCACAACCTCCACCCTTTAACCTCCACCACAGCCTCCACCCTTTAACCTCCACCATTCAACCTTCACCCTTTAACCTCCACCCTTTAACCTCCACCATTCAATCTTCACCCTTTAACCTCCACCCTTAACCTCCACCATTCAACCTCCACCCTTTAACCTCCACCATTCAACCTCCACCCTTAACCTCCACCATTCAACCTTCACCCTTTAACCTCCACCCTTTAACCTCCACCCTTTAACCTCCACCATTCAACCTTCACCCTTTAACCTCCACCCTTAACCTCCACCATTCAACCTCCACCCTTTAACCTCCACCATTCAACCTCCACCCTTTAACCTCCACCCTTAACCTCCACCATTCAACCTCCACCCTTTAACCTCCACCATTCAACCTCCACCCTTTAACCTCCACCATTCAACCTCCACCCTTTAACCTCCAGCATTCAACCTCCACCCTTTAACCTCCAGCATTCAACCTTCACCCTTTAACCTCCACCATTCAACCTTCACCCTTTAACCTCCACCCTTTAACCTCCACCATTCAACCTCCTTCTCCTCCTCCTCTTCCTCTTCCTCCTCCTGCTCCTCTTCCTCTTCATCTTCCTCTTCCTCTTCCTCTTCCTCTTCCTCTTCCTCTTCCTCCTCCTGCTCCTCCTTCGCCACCTCCTTCTTCCACTCCAACTCCTCTTGCTCCTCTTACTACTCCCCCCTCCTTCTCCTCCTCCTCCTCCTCCTCCTCCTCTTCCTCTTCCTCTTCCTGCTCCTCTTCCTCCTCTTGCCAGTCTACAACTGCACCTTTCTTTTCTTCCAAGTCACAACTGCTGCGAAGCATCTGGAGTTTCCCCCATCACTTAACTGGCTGCGACCCGAGGGCAGTGTGTGTCTGTGTGTGTGTGTGTGTGTGTGTGTGTGTGTGTGTGTGTGTGTGTGTGTGTGTGTGCGTGTCTGCCTTTTGTTGCATGCTCTGGAATCCCCTCCGTCACACCTCGACTGTTTCTCAGTGGGGGGTACTTGTGTTCCCCGGCCAGAGGAAGACTTCCTCCTCTGCAGTTAATCTCCTACCAGAGACACAGTGACCCCCCCCCCCCCCAAGAGACACAGTGACCCCCCCCTACCAGAGACACAGTGACCCCCCCCCAAGAGACACAGTGACCCCCCCCACCAGAGACACAGTGACCCCCCCCTACCAGAGACACAGTGACCCCCCCCACCAGAGACACAGTGACCCCCCCCTACCAGAGACATAGTGACCCCCCCAAGAGACACAGTGACCCCCCCCCCACCAGAGACACAGTGACCCCCCCCCAAGAGACACAGTGACCCCCCCCTACCAGAGACACAGTGACCCCCCCCAAGAGACACAGTGACCCCCCCACCAGAGACACAGTGACCCCCCCCCCCAAGAGACACAGTGACCCCCCCTACCAGAGACACAGTGACCCCCCCCAAGAGACACAGTGACCCCCCCCACCAGAGACACAGTGACCCCCCTACCAGAGACACAGTGACCCCCCCCCAAGAGACACAGTGACCCCCCTACCAGAGACAGTGACCCCCCCCCCCCCCCCCCCACCAGAGATACAGTTGCCACATTATCTACGTCACATTATCTACGTCACTAATTGACCACTTGTCAGGACGGACCCTGCTCTGCCAACACTGCTATTATTTTTACTATAGTATGTTTATTGTACTTTATTCTACACGTTGCCCCCCCCCCCCCATCATAGTTTAATTTCCTTGTATTTCATCTTACCATATACTTTGCTCCCCTTATAACTTTATTATAGTCTGTGATTTTGATCTTATTTTTATTTTAGTCCTATTTTATTTTATTTTACTTATTATTACTTATATATGTAATATATAAGTAACATATGTAATAATAAGTAATATATATATATATATAAAGTCACGTCGTTTATTCATCACAAGCAAACAATTTTACAGTTTGGTGTTTGTCAAATATTTTTAGTACTTTAATAATTTACATGTATTTATATTCTAGAAAATAAAAAAATTTAAACTTAAACCAGGAAACAATGTTAATAATAAACGAAAATCAAAGAAAATTACAAGAAATATTCTATCAAAAATTAAATTAAAGGTCAGGAAAGCAGCTTGTCATTGACGTACTTTTTTATATCTTATTTCACAATATCAATAATTTAGGAAGTTTATTCATCTTTGTCTACATAAATGTGTTTTAACTAGAATTACAACATGTGTTAAATACATATCTTTGTACCACCTGTGACATATATGTATACACGGGTATCCTAATGTATTTTTGGCGTCTGTTTCTTACGTGTTAAGGTGGTAATGCATATGTCATCTATGTTAATCTAATTTAATTAGCTGTAAATGCATTTTCTCTCTGGTCGGAGCATTAAAGTGCAGTGTGTGTGAGCAGGTTGTTAAACCTGAGGAACGCTGTGAAGTGAAGCCACAAGTCCCCAATTAGGGTTCAGCCCACAGCCATAAAACAGTTAGTGGAATCATTCAGACGCTGTCAGAATTAACACTATTAAGACTTCATTAGTAGCTGCATACAGTCGCGCTGCTGCTATTGGAGGGTCATTAACACGGAGCCGTTAAAGGAGGCTGGAGGCCATCGCCCGTTTGTTCATCCGTCCACTCAGAAATGTGCTTTTCCTGGATGTGTTGTATTGTTGTTCATTATGGGATGTAAAAGGATTAGCAGGTCAGGGAGCGTGATGTTGCATAATGAAACTCTTCGGAAACCTCTAGGTGTCATCAAGTAGTTAAACTTCACAATCAGCCTCACGGGTCGAGTCACACTCTATCACTGTGTAATTCATAATTACTTTTATAGCAAATATTGTGTAAAGACTTGTTAAATATCAAATGTGGTTAAACTGGTGCTGTGAGGTGATGTGAACAGTGAAAGAAATTCATGAAGAAGCATGTGGACAAAGAGACTTGAACAGTATAAAGGAGAGAAGAACATAAAAGAGCTTCCTGCTTGTTTGTTGAAGGCTTGTCTGGGAGGTTGAACCCACAGAGGTGTTGACATGGAGGCTTTGCCCACAAGCTGTGATCAAAACTGGGACAAAACACCAAAAACAGCTTTGATGTAACCAAGAATCATCCCCCTCATTATCTGTCCAAATGTTCCATCATGTTACATTCTGCTCACGTTTTTCAACTAGAAGCCGAATCTGACTTGTATAGACACAGATTCACATTAATACATGTTTATAAACGAATGAGAAGAAATGAAATAGTTGATGGAATCCCACAGTCGTCCTTGAGTCCCTGTAGAAGCACAGAACCGTAAAACACAAGTTTGTATGAACATCAAGTCTAAAACAGTTGGTCAGGATAATGTCCGATGGAATCTGGATGAATGGATGGAAACATCAGAGCACCTTGGTCACCTCCAGAGCTGCTCTGCTCACTTCCAACAAAACACATGTTAGTGGAGCTTCAACACTTTGAAACAAGGCGAGAAACTGGGAAAACCTTCAGTTTAGAAACTGGGAAACGTTTTCAGCTGTTTTCTAGACTTATTGACCTGATGTGACACGTTTCACCTTCTGTTCTTTTTTTTACACTATTTTAACATTTCAGCTTTTTGACCATTTCTCTTTTAAGCCATGTAGCTTCCCCCCTTCATTTTAAAACTTTTTCTTTTAGTAATTGCAGTCATTTTGAATTTAGGTTTTTTTAGAAGCTGTTTTTAGCTAAGAAGGTTCAATTAAAATTTTATGAATAGAATAGAATAGAATAGAATAGAATAGAATAGAATTTAGTGTTAGTATACATATACAAACAAATTAAAAGACAATTCTTGTGGTGCAAAGTACATGTAGAGGAATAAGACTAAATGATCAAATCTATAAACATATATTCAAGGGAGCCAACAAGACTATAAGTGGAGTATAGTTGACAGTAAATTGTTGAGATGCTGTAATTTTCAGTTGTAATTGTTTGGCTTAGTGAGAATATAGACATTTTCATCAGGTATACCACAACAAAAGAAAACCTTAAACCTTAAATTTTAAGGTTAATATGGCATTACTTTACCGGCCCGGTCCACCAAACATGAAACTGGGTTGTTTTTGGCCCCTGAAATAAAACGTGTTTGACAGCTTTGATCAGATGAAAGTGAATCTGTATGAAATTGTTGGTTTTATAACGAACCACTGAAGATACAACTAAAGAACCTGCTTTTAACTCCTTTACAATGCAGTTAAAGGTGAAACGCAGTTCCTCACCAGAAGGAACTGCATGTGGCCAGAGTGTGTGGACGCCGTCGCAGGGCGACCGGTCCGCGGGGCGAGAGGTCTTGACGGGGTGAAGGTTTAGCTTGCGTTTGCAGGAGAGCGGCGGGGCGAGAGGTCTTGACGGGGTGAAGGTTTAGCTTGCGTTTGCAGGAGAGCGGCGGGGCGAGAGGTCTTGACGGGGTGAAGGTTTAGCTTGCGTTTGCAGGAGAGCGGCGGGGCGAGAGGTCTTGACGGGGTGAAGGTTTAGCTTGCGTTTGCAGGAGAGCGGCGGGGCGAGAGGTCTTGACGGGGTGAAGGTTTAGCTTGCGTTTGCAGGAGAGCGGCGGGGCGAGAGGTCTTGACGGGGTGAAGGTTTAGCTTGCGTTTGCAGGAGAGCGGTGGGGCGAGAGGCCTTGACGGGGTGAAGGTTTAGCTTGCGTTTGCAGGAGAGCGGCTGGGCGAGAGGTCTTGACGGGGTGAAGGTTTAGCTTGCGTTTGCTGGAGAGCGGTGGGGCGAGAGGTCTTGACGGGGTGAAGGTTTAGCTTGCGTTTGCTGGAGAGCGGTGGGGCGAGAGGTCTTGACGGGGTGAAGGTTTAGCTTGCGTTTGCAGGAGAGCGGCTGGGCGAGAGGTCTTGACGGGGTGAAGGTTTAGCTTGTGTTTGCAGGAGAGCGGTGGGGCGAGAGGTCTTGACGGGGTGAAGGTTTAGCTTGCGTTTGCAGGAGAGCGGCTGGGCGAGAGGTCTTGACGGGGTGAAGGTTTAGCTTGCGTTTGCAGGAGAGCGGTGGGGCGAGAGGTCTTGACGGGGTGAAGGTTTAGCTTGCGTTTGCAGGAGAGCGGCGGGGCGAGAGGTCTTGACGGGGTGAAGGTTTAGCTTGCGCTTGCGGGAGAGCGGCGGGGCGAGAGGTCTTGACGGGGTGAAGGTTTAGCTTGCGCTTGCGGGAGAGCGGCGGGGCGAGAGGTCTTGACGGGGTGAAGGTTTAGCTTGCGTTTGCGGGAGAGCGGCGGGGCGAGAGGTCTTGACGGGGTGAAGGTTTAGCTTGCGTTTGCGGGAGAGCGGCGGGGCGAGAGGTCTTGACGGGGTGAAGGTTTAGCTTGCGTTTGCGGGAGAGCGGCGGGGCGAGAGGTCTTGACGGGGTGAAGGTTTAGCTTGCGTTTGCGGGAGAGCGGCGGGGCGAGAGGTCTTGACGGGGTGAAGGTTTAGCTTGCGTTTGCGGGAGAGCGGCGGGGCGAGAGGTCTTGACGGGGTGAAGGTTTAGCTTGCGTTTGCGGGAGAGCGGCGGGGCGAGAGGTCTTGACGGGGTGAAGGTCTAGCTTGTGCTTGCGGAGAGCGGCGGGGCGAGAGGTCTTGACGGGGTGAAGGTTTAGCTTGCGTTTGCAGGAGAGCGGCGGGGCGAGAGGTCTTGACGGGGTGAAGGTTTAGCTTGCGTTTGCAGGAGAGCGGCGGGGCGAGAGGTCTTGACGGGGTGAAGGTTTAGCTTGCGTTTGCAGGAGAGCGGCGGGGCGAGAGGTCTTGACGGGGTGAAGGTTTAGCTTGTGTTTGCAGGAGAGCGGCGGGGCGAGAGGTCTTGACGGGGTGAAGGTTTAGCTTGTGTTTGCAGGAGAGCCGCGGGGCGAGAGGTCTTGATGGGGTGAAGGTTTAGCTTGTGTTTGCAGGAGAGCGGCGGGGCGAGAGGTCTTGACGGGGTGAAGGTTTAGCTTGTGTTTGCAGAAAGGCGCCCGGAGCTGTTCTGCAAACAGGAGATCAAA
>NC_137666.1:21969631-22014631 GCF_963422515.1 Blennius ocellaris | reverse complement strand
ACCCCACAAACCGCCAAGACAATGGTCAAATCAAAGAAAACAATGTGTTTTTTAAAAAGCAGATTTTAGCAGATGTAACCTCAACACTGAACGATAACTACCTTGTTGCACCAAACAGCCTCCAGGCCATGCTGTCAGGGGGAGTCTGTACAAACACCCACAATGCAACAGCGAGAGCAGAAGTTTGTATTTTGCAGCAGAAGGTTTCATTACAATTGGCTTTATGTTGAATTTGAATTAATTTCGTGAAGTAATTGTTTACTTTTGCAAAAATACAAGTATTTCTATCATGGATGCTCTTAACAAAGAAAAACAAAAAGGTTCAATTAACGGTTATTATTGCACTATTTCACCGATCTATAAATAGAAATATGAAATAATACAATGTGGGGAGCTTTAAATAGTCATGCTGCCCTTTTGTCCACAGGCAAAAGACATAGAAATTGCATTGTATTTGATAGAACCTGGAACACAGACATGAAATCGATAACCATAGTGCAGAAGAAGAGACGTGATTAAGAAAAGCAAATAGATAGGAAATAAAGTACAAAAAGAGGAGGAGTTAGTGGGTTAGATGGGAGGATGAGGAGTGAGGAGCATCTGCACACAGCGATTGAAAGAGGCAGGATAAGCAGCTTTGGCTGCTGTGTGTCTTGTAACTGAGACTTATGGGGCCGTCGATGGGAGCTGACAAGTCATTATGTGGCTGCAGACAGTGTGTGTGTGTGTGTGTGTGTGTGTGTGTGTGTGTGTGTGTGTGTGTGTGTGTGTGTGTGTGTGTGTGTGTGTGTGTGTGTGTGTGTGTGTGTGTGTGTGTGTGTGTGTGTGTGTGTGTGTGTGTGTGTGTGAGGGAGAGAGAGAGAGAGAGAGCGAGCATGGTTTCTGGGAAACGCAGATGACAGATGAGGATGTCGTCATGTCCTGCTGACGTCAGCCCTCCACCTGTGCCTGAATGTGACGTGTGAGGACACACAACCTTTAAAGCGTTTGATTTGGTGACTGTTACAGCCTCGATATGGAAACAAATATTTAACTGAGCATCATCGTGACTTTATCAGACTATTGTCTTTCATTGTGGCCCCCAGAGTCTGTGCTCCTGTGTGGTGCAGTGAGAGGCCCCACACAGCCGCCGTCATGGCCCTGAGACCGCCAATAGGCTGAGACTGTCATCTGACAGCGTGAGGTTTCCTCACTGCACCTCACAGTATGGCTGCTGCTTTCCGTTAGGAACAATAATAATGTGACCATGCAACCATCTCTGCAGTCTCCATCTACCCACCAACATGTTTTCCCTTCAGAAATGCTGTCAGAATAATAGCTTCATTCTCATTTAGCTTCATTTAAATCATGTCTGAAGGACCTCAATGAAATACCAGAGACTGTTTATATTCCTGTGCAGTGCAACGTGCAGTCAAACTTGCTGTTGTACACACGTTTATGAAAACCACACAGTTATGAAGTACGGCTGCCCAACACTGAGACAGTCTAGGAAAATGACACAAGAACAGAGAATGGAGCAAAAATGAATAAATAAAAACAATGAAGGAACAATTAAGAATGAGACATGAAATATAAAGTGCAGATATTCCATCCGTTCCTCTTTTTCTAAAGATGTAAAGAAATCTTTTAATTTGAATGTTTCTCAAGATGGAGGCAATACTTCCTTTATCTGTTCTCAAGAGACATGTTATTACAACGTTACCTGAACCCTAAACATCTTGTACATATACGTCAAAAACAAACAAACAAATCAGTAGATAAGAGTATATTAATAATATAACATGTACTTATGTATACAAGCATAACTCACGTGATATCAATATCAAAAAGCTAATATTTAATTTAATTTAATTTAATTTAATTTAATTTAATTTAATTTAATTTAATTTAATTTAATTTAATTTAATTTAATTTAATTTAATTTAATTTAATTTAATTTTTTTAATTAAATTTTTAAGCCAAACCCTTTTATTGTATATTTTATCGCTGTCTCCTTTTTAAGTTACTGTGTTGCTGTTAAGATTTTTAAGCGGTCACCCTTTGGGTTGTGGAACGTTTACATCAATCAATTATGATTGATTGAAATTATACAAAAAAACCTCAAACTGTCAGTACTTGTCGTCTCCACTGTTTCAGTGATGAAGCAGCTCAGTGAAGCAGCCGGCCATCGTACTGCCTTGCCATCATCGTACTGCCTTGCCATCATCGTACTGCCTTGTCATCATCGTACTGCCTTGCCATCATCGTACTGCCTTGCCATCATCGTACTGCCTTACCATCATCGTACTGCCTTGTCATCATCATACTGCCTTGCCATCATCGTACTGCCTTACCATCATCGTACTGCCTTGTCATCATCGTACTGCCTTACCATCATCGTACTGCCTTGTCATCATCATACTGCCTTGCCATCATCGTACTGCCTTACCATCATCATACTGCCTTGCCATCATCGTACTGCCTTGTCATCATCGTACTGCCTTGCCATCATCGTACTGCCTTGTCATCATCATACTGCCTTGCCATCATCATACTGCCTTGTCATCATCATACTGCCTTGCCATCATCGTACTGCCTTGTCATCATCGTACTGCCTTGCCATCATCGTACTGCCTTGTCACCATCGTACTGCCTAACCATCATCGTACTGCCTTGTCACCATCGTACTGCCTTGCCATCATCGTACTGCCTTGTCACCATCGTACTGCCTTTCCATCATCATTCTGCCTTGCCATCATCGTACTGCCTTGTCATCATTGTACTGCCTTGCCATCATCATGCTGCCATGCCATCATCGTACTGCCTTGCCATCGTCGTACTGCCTTGTCATCATCGTACTGCCTTGCCATCATCGTACTGCCTTGTCATCATCATACTGCCTTTCCATCATCATACTGCCTTGTCATCATTGTACTGCCTTGCCATCATCGTACTGCCTTGCCATCATCGTACTGCCTTGTCACCATCGTACTGCCTTGCCATCATCGTACTGCCTTGTCATCATCGTACTGCCTTGCCATCATCGTACTGCCTTGTCACCATCGTACTGCCTTTCCATCATCATACTGCCTTGCCATCATCATACTGCCTTGTCACTATCGTACTGCCTTGCCATCATCGTACTGCCTTGTCATCATTGTACTGCCTTGCCATCATCGTACTGCCTTGTCACTACTGCCTTGCCATCGTCGTACTGCCTTGTCATCATCGTACTGCCTTGTCATCATTGTACTGCCTTGCCATCATCGTACTGCCTTGTCACTACTGCCTTGCCATCGTCGTACTGCCTTGTCATCATCGTACTGCCTTGCCATCATCGTACTGCCTTGTCACCATCGTACTGCCTTGCCATCATCGTACTGCCTTGTCATCATCGTACTGCCTTGCCATCATCGTACTGCCTTGTCACCATCGTACTGCCTTGCCATCATTGTACTGCCTTGCCATCATCGTACTGCCTTGTCATCATCATACTGCCTTGCCATCATCGTACTGCCTTGTCACCATGGTGCTGCCTTGCCATCATCGTACTGCCTTGTCATCATCATACTGCCTTGCCATCATCATACTGCCTTGCCATCATCGTACTGCCTTGTCACTATCGTACTGCCTTGCCATCATCGTACTGCCTTGTCATCATTGTACTGCCTTGCCATCATCGTACTGCCTTGTCACTACTGCCTTGCCATCGTCGTACTGCCTTGTCATCATCGTACTGCCTTGTCATCATTGTACTGCCTTGCCATCATCGTACTGCCTTGTCACTACTGCCTTGCCATCGTCGTACTGCCTTGTCATCCTCGTACTGCCTTGCCATCATCGTACTGCCTTGTCATCATCATACTGCCTTGCCATCATCATACTGCCTTGTCATCATCATACTGCCTTGCCATCATCGTACTGCCTTGTCATCATCGTACTGCCTTGCCATCATCGTACTGCCTTGTCACCATCGTACTGCCTAACCATCATCGTACTGCCTTGTCACCATCGTACTGCCTTGCCATCATCGTACTGCCTTGTCACCATCGTACTGCCTTTCCATCATCATTCTGCCTTGCCATCATCGTACTGCCTTGTCATCATTGTACTGCCTTGCCATCATCATGCTGCCATGCCATCATCGTACTGCCTTGCCATCGTCGTACTGCCTTGTCATCATCGTACTGCCTTGCCATCATCGTACTGCCTTGTCATCATCATACTGCCTTTCCATCATCATACTGCCTTGTCATCATTGTACTGCCTTGCCATCATCGTACTGCCTTGCCATCATCGTACTGCCTTGTCACCATCGTACTGCCTTGCCATCATCGTACTGCCTTGTCATCATCGTACTGCCTTGCCATCATCGTACTGCCTTGTCACCATCGTACTGCCTTTCCATCATCATACTGCCTTGCCATCATCATACTGCCTTGTCACTATCGTACTGCCTTGCCATCATCGTACTGCCTTGTCATCATTGTACTGCCTTGCCATCATCGTACTGCCTTGTCACTACTGCCTTGCCATCGTCGTACTGCCTTGTCATCATCGTACTGCCTTGTCATCATTGTACTGCCTTGCCATCATCGTACTGCCTTGTCACTACTGCCTTGCCATCGTCGTACTGCCTTGTCATCATCGTACTGCCTTGCCATCATCGTACTGCCTTGTCACCATCGTACTGCCTTGCCATCATCGTACTGCCTTGTCATCATCGTACTGCCTTGCCATCATCGTACTGCCTTGTCACCATCGTACTGCCTTGCCATCATTGTACTGCCTTGCCATCATCGTACTGCCTTGTCATCATCATACTGCCTTGCCATCATCGTACTGCCTTGTCACCATCGTACTGCCTTGCCATCATCGTACTGCCTTTCCATCATCGTACTGCCTTGCCATCATCATACTGCCTTGCCACCATCGTACTGCCTTGTCACCATCGTACTGCCTTGTCACCATCGTACTGCCTTTCCATCATCATACTGCCTTGCCACCATCGTACTGCCTTGTCACCATCGTACTGCCTTGCCATCATCATACTGCCTTGTCACCATCGTACTGCCTTGCCATCATCGTAATGCCTTTCCATCATTTTACTGCCTTGCCATCATCATACTGCCTTGTCACCATCGTACTGCCTTGCCATCATCGTACTGCCTTTCCATCATCGTACTGCCTTGCCATCATCATACTGCCTTGTCACCATCGTACTGCCTTGCCATCATCGTAATGCCTTGCCATGCACCTTCATCAATTGTGAGGTTGCTGGAAAAGATCCCAGCTGACAATAGAGGGTTCATATTAAAATCCTCACTTGATGACAGAAACAAAAGCATGCAGAGGAATGTGAAACCCCCCGAGACCCTCCGGAGGAATCATGAGGCTACAATACAATGTCCGTCTCCATCTTAGAACTACATAATGTGTTCATGTCTGGGTGTTCAGGCTGATGCAGGGAGAAAGTGGACCGCGGGAGTTCATGGATGTGGAGGATGTGTGTGTGTGTGTGTGTGGGGGGGGTTCAGCAGCCAAGTCAGATGTGATTAATGTTGCCGTGGCTTCAGAGAACACAGCTCTGCACTTCCACACACTGTGCCGTGTTACACAGCAGGCCTCTGCAGGAGTTTGGTGGCAGCGGTTCAGATTTCTGTCCTTTTAGATAAATGGATCATTTAAACATCCATGGAAGGTTGAGGAATTCCTATTGCTCCTGCTCTTTACTGGCCTCACAATGCTGGTGGGAGAGATTCTGATTCTCATTATGCTCATTAACATATAGATGAAATGTAGAGAAGCCACTCAGTTTTGTCGCCTTCCTCTCTCTGTGCAGTCATGAGTGTGAAGGCCAAGCCTCGTGGAGAAAGGAGGCGGTAAGAGGTCTCAGAAGGTGAAGCAGTGAAGTAATGTCCACTCAGGGTTTTGACCAGTGCTCTAGTATTGAGGCAGAATCATTCAGGAGGTCCTCTTTAACAACCATTCTGATTCTCTGTGTCGCTTCATGTGCTTCAGACGCTGTTTCCTCCTCCTGCCTCCCTCCCTCCTCCAGTCAGTCCTGCTCCCTGCTTCCCTTCCTGAACAGCCAATCCTGTTGGTCACACATGTAGAACAGTGACTGCATGTCTGCCCACTGCCTCCTCCTCTTCAGGCAGGAGGAGGCTGCAGGGTGTGGTGGTGAGCAGGAGGAGGCTGCAGGGTGTGGTGGTGAGCAGGAGGCTGCAGGGTGTGGTGGTGAGCAGGAGGAGGCTGCAGGGTGTGGTGGGGAGCAGGAGGAGGCTGCAGGGTGTGGTGGTGAGCAGGAGGAGGCTGCAGGGTGTGGTGGGGAGCAGGAGGAGGCTGCAGGGTGTGGTGGTGAGCAGGAGGAGGCTGCAGGGTGTGGTGGTGAGCAGGAGGAGGCTGCAGGGTGTGGTGGTGAGCAGGAGGAGGCTGCAGGGTGTGGTGGGGAGCAGGAGGAGGCTGCAGGGTGTGGTGGTGAGCAGGAGGAGGCTGCAGGGTGTGGTGGTGAGCAGGAGGAGGCTGCAGGGTGTGGTGGGGAGCAGGAGGAGGCTAGAGGGTGTGGTGGTGAGCAGGAGGAGGCTGCAGGGTGTGGTGGGAAGCAGGAGGAGGCTGCAGGGTGTGGTGGGGAGCAGGAGGAGGCTGCAGGGTGTGGTGGAGAGCAGTGTCAGTGATGGAGACGCTCAGTGGATCCATGCATGAGAACTGGATACTTCATACTGAGATACTTCATATTCAGATACTTCATACTGAGATACTTCATATTCAGATACTTCATACTGAGATGCTTCATACTGAGATACTTCATCTTGAAATACTTCATCTTGAGATACCTCGTACTGAGATACTTCATATTGAGATACTTCATACTGAGATACTTCATACTGAGATACTTCATATTGAGATACTTCATAATGAGATACTTCATCTTGAGATACTTCATACTGAGATACTTCATAATGAGATACTTCATCTTGAGATACTTCATACTGAGATACTTCATAATGAGATACTTCATATTGAGATACTTCATACTGAGATACTTCATAATGAGATACTTCATAATGAGATACTTCATATTGAGATACTTCATACTGAGATACTTCATACTGAGATACTTCATATTGAGATACTTCATACTGAGATGCTTCATCTTGAGATACTTCATCTTGAGATACTTCATATTGAGATACTTCATCCTGAGATACTTCATATTGAGATACTTCATCTTGAGATACTTCATCTTGAGATACTTCATACTGAGATACTTCATCTTGAGATACTTCATATTGAGATACTTCATACTGAGATACTTCATATTGAGATACTTCATACTGAGATGCTTCATCTTGAGATACTTCATATTGAGATACGTCATACTGAGATACTTCATATTGAGATACTTCATATTGAGATACTTCATCCTGAGATACTTCATATTGAGATACTTCATAATGAGATACTTCATACTGAGATACTTCATATTGAGATACTTCATCTTGAGATACTTCATCTTGAGATACTTCATACTGAGATACTTCATCTTGAGATACTTCATATTGAGATACTTCATACTGAGATACTTCATATTGAGATACTTCATATTGAGATACTTCATACTGAGATACTTCATATTGAGATACTTCATACTGAGATACTTCATATTGAGATACTTCATCTTGAGATACTTCATCTTGAGATACTTCATACTGAGATACTTCATCTTGAGATACTTCATATTGAGATACTTCATACTGAGATACTTCATATTGAGATACTTCATACTGAGATGCTTCATCTTGAGATACTTCATATTGAGATACTTCATACTGAGATACTTCATATTGAGATACTTCCTCTTCTTCTTCTTCCTCTTCCTCTTCTTCTTCTTCTTCTTCTTTGTCTTCTTCTTCTTTGTCTTCTTCTTTGTCTTCTTCTTCTTTGTCTTCTTCTTCTTCTTCTTCTTCTTCTTCTTCTCCTTCACTCAGTGCTGTCTCTAGACGTACTGGGCTTGTGTTCCTGTTGCCTTGACCTCACTCGGCTCTGCAGTGTTTCCCTTCCAGCAGCACGTTCATCCCTGCATTCACTCCAAATCCTCATACAGTCTTTCATCCACAACCTCAGCTAATCATTTCTATTTAAACACTTCTAACATACATTTTAACTGCCCTTGGCTTCAAATACAGTAATACTCTATTGACTCCCTTGTTTTCCCAACAGGCAAATGTGGGCCTCTCAGATATTACAGCATCTGGCAGAGAATTTCTACGAGCATGAAGCTGTTCGAGTCCATGACTGAACGACACAGTGGTGACCCAGTTTCCCAGAATCCTAACATCACTCTCTGGCTGCTGCTTGTGTGACCCCCAGCTGCGGTTCTCTGATTTGACAATGTGTTATAGAGCATCACTTCTTTCACTTGTTTTGGCCGATGAGAAAACAAAGAAGGATTTTTGTGTGCGTTGTTAGAAGAGCTTCATTTTTACATGGTCGCTTCAAATCCAGCGTCTTTGTTCCGATCAGAGGGTTCTCATGCGGCGTGGGGCTGCAGCCTCTTCAGCTCCTCGCTATCACTGTTGGATTCTTCCACACTGAAACTAGGTCACATTTCCACCACATAATTCATGATAACAAAAAACCCTCCACAGTGACAACGGCTCCTCTTTGTGTCTTACAGTTGATCTCGAGGGGTTAAAGTGAACGATCGCTCCTTTTTTAAGCCACACAGGAGAACGTGTCTCTTCATCAGACAGTCACGTTCATCCTCCTTCAATGTCAGTCGACGTTCAGAAGTGGAGCATCAGCAGAAAGCACCACCGTGCCCCCAGCATTCTAGGCAGTCTGAAGACCATCCAGACAGAGTTCATACTTTAGTGTCACGAAATGGGTTTGATTCCGGGGAGGATGCTTCTTTTCCCCAGCAGGTGGGAGGATGTGCCGTCACTCAGCTCTCTCCCTCAATCCACACAGTTATTAGAGGAGCGGCGCCGCCAGTCACTGGCAGGACTAGACCCTCCGCTCGGCCTCTCAGGGCATCAGCAGCTCTTCTTGATGAGGAACCACCCCGTCACTCCGTCAGGTCGGTCCAGAGGACGGAGTGTCGTATCACCACCTTCCAGTCAGGGTGCAACAACTCTCAAGAATGAAAAATGCTCGTGAGGAGGTTTCCTGGAAACATTGAAGCTGAAATGTTAATTGATTTAACAGGAAGAACGTTAAGTATCTGTAGTCATAGAAACAATATGTAATTCAGTCTTCAAGCAGCAAAAATGAAGGAAGAATTAGAGGATCAGATATTAATATTCCTGATGGAAAACTGTGTCACTGCAGTTCAAACCAACCATGTAACTGCCAGTTGAGATAGAATTTCTGATCATGTCTATGTCCTGCAGTGATGAGGATCATCTGTGTTTATAGTGTCTAAAATGTCTGAACGGTTCAAAGGTGATGACGTTATTGTTTTCTCAGTTATTTCTACAATCGCGAGAAAACACAACCGAAGTGATCGAGCTGATAACATCTTGTAAAGTATCATAATAGTCAGAGGTACTATATTTTATATTTCCTTGTCTGACTCGTGACCTGTACTGTCCTGTCACATCCTGTCCCCGCTGGTCTTGTGCTGGTCTGTCTTCTCCCATCTGGTTCCGTCCCATCCTGTCTCTTCCTGTACTGTCTTGATCTGCTTTCTCCTGTCTGATCGTCTCTCGTTGTCTGTCCCGTCCCGTCCTGTCTTGCTCTCTCAGCTGGGATCAAATCCCCCCCCCCAGTTGAGGGAACATAATTTACATAAGTTGGATAAATTGCATGAAGCAGTATAAAAGATAAATAGATGATTTATACTTTAAAAACAAAAAACAAAATGGGATCTCTGTAATAAATCAAATTCAAGTTTGTTCCACAGTTTGAATTAAATAATGACGGAAATGAAGTCATTCTGGTACAATAATCTTCAGAGAGGCAGCTACATCTAAATCAACGTTTTTAAAATATAAACCTGTTGTGCAATTATGGCGTTTGCACATTAGCCAATCAGATAAAGTGGGAATGAATAACACTGTTTTCTTGTTCCCTCTTCTTCTTGGCATGAACTCAAATTAGATTAGTTTCCACTGGCAGCTGCATTTACATTTTACATTCGTCACGTTTAACTCCTTATCTTCCAGGTGTAATCGGCCTCAGTGTTGTGTGGGCCTTCGTGCCTCTCTGCGTTCACCTGGATCAAACTTCCCCCTCAGTCCTGTCTGACAGGCTGGCAGCTCACCTCGTCTTACCGCCACTGCGATGCTTCAGTCTGTAAACCAGCTGCAGTCCAGTGACGCAGCCACTGAGAAATGTGTGCTGTATGTCTCTACTGTAAAGCCAAATGTGTCCTTTGGTCTCAATTCTGTGTTGATATGAACATTGGGAGCCCCGGTTGAATGAATTCATGGTGTGAAGCTCAAAGCGGCCCAATAACCAGGACAGACACACAGATGGCGGCTGATCACTCAGAGGATTGACCTTGTTTCCGCCTCGGCTCTGGATTTGATTGTGTTTAATCCCGGCCCACTGACAGACCGACTGATCATCTGTTGATAAAAAACACGGTCAGCAGTTTTTTTTTTTTCTTCCTCCAGAAAAAAGAGGAAGAAGTGAAGAGCCGCCTCACTTTGACTGTGACCTTCAAGACGCCCCGGAGGCTGAGCGCTGCAGAGACGGTGTCAGCAGGACAGGTGAGGAGCTGAGCAGCAATTCAACCACACACAAAACTCTCACAGACCTGATGTTTTACAATTCACAAGATCAGTTAGTTTTGTTTCATTTAAACTGTTATAAGCTCAAATCATCGGAAACAAAACAACGGTTATAATGTCACCTTGAAGACAGATGTATGATGCGCTGCTGGTAATTCCACCAAAGTCAGCAACTTTACATCAGCTTACCTCCGCCTGGTTTGTGTTAAAGTACCACTTTGGACCACAAGGTGGCGTATTGAGTCATTGAAAGAAGCAGGTAGAGGATCTTCGCTCCAACAAATATTGGTGCCATGAGCAAATATACAACTTCTACAAGCATCAGCCCAAATGAATTCCCACAACTCTAAAAGCCAAACAATGTACAGTCTCCTGTTCACATAACTCGACACGCCACCTGGTGTTCAACACAAGCACAATCTGAATTTGACATATTGCCCCTTTAAAGTCATTCCCTCCATACTTTGAACCCATATGTGTCAAGAATGATGACACTCACGTGTGCGTTCCAGTTTATATGACTTCTATATTTCCAACAAGATGAGGCACCTTGAGATCAGAGGTGTCAAACAGAAGGTCCATAGAGGCTTGGTTCTGGTCTCCCAAACCAAGAACGTATTGCAAAGATTGCAAAGGAAACCGATTTAAAAAAAAAAAGATTCATTCTTAACAGTAGACCTGAGCTGAGATTTCAGTGATGCCGCCTTGTTGCTATCAAACCAGCCTCAAAGCCATGCTGTCAGGGGGAGTCTCTAAAAACACCCATAATGCAACACAGCAAAGAAAAACTTTCAAGTTGAAGTTTAAAGGTTATTCTCTCACGGTTACTGGTCTGGTCTACTCAAGATGAAACTGGAAATTTGTCTGTGGCCCGTGAACTATATGTGTTTGATAGCCCTGATCTAGATGGAGGAAAAGAACCCAAAGCTTCCAGGTTTTTGAAGAATACAGTACATTGCAATAACAATTAGAATAAAAGTGAAAGGGGAAAATACATCTATCTCGCTTTGATACTTCAACAAGTTGATATCCTGAGCACCACCACATCATGACAGAACAGATAGATAATATATGATCAGAAGATAAACATTGATGGAAGAGTATTTAGCCTGCATTAGCGGGTATCACCTTTGTCCACTAGGAGGCAGTGAAAATGTTTACCTTTCATCACTTGCTTTGGGAAACCTGTTGCCAAACCCTCAGTACAGGCCACACACCCCAGCACGCCACGCACGCTGTCGTGTTCGGATTGATCAGTGATTTTATTCTCCACCTTCTGCTGGAGGAGATTTCTGGAGCTTTTTACCTGCTTTCTGCTCAGAATGAGACAATAAACAGATGACTTTAGCCACTGCAGAGCATTTATTTAGCATTATTGCCCCCAGATTGCACGTTTTAGGATTTCACGGTGTTGTAGATGTGGTATCCTCACTGCAGCGCCTGATTCCTTTATGGGTGATTCATTGGTGTGCGGTGAAGGTGGAGACAAAGCTGCAGCATTGACCCGCCACCTGCCACCCGCTGGCTTGTAGGTGGGGTTTACAGCCCCATGGGGGGGGGGGGGGGGGGGGGGGTTACCCCAGGGTTAGTGGCCTCCTCTCACGTGAACATATGCACATTGAGACAGTCACACAAACAAACCCACCAGACCTGTCCCTAATCTCAATCCCAAATCAGCTCTGCGATGAGATTTACAATAATCTGAAGCCCCTTACAGACAAAACAACAGCGTCAGTCACAAAGGGTGATTGTTATGCTTCTGATCTGGATATGAAGCAGCTTGACATTCCCTTTTCTGTCTGAATCACAACACTGGATCTTTTGGCCAGTTGTAAACTACTAAACACAGAATGCTCTGGAATGTAAATACACTGCTGTGGTTCTCTGGCTTCCAGCTGACGGTAAGAACCTTCTTGCGGATGCAGACAAAGAGCGAGGTGTACGGATGGCGTGAAGGTCAACTCTGTGTTTTCCACTGAACAAAACAAGCGTTGTGGTGTTTGAAGGCATCGTTGGCCCACAAGGAGCACCTGGTCTTCTTGCAGAATGCTGCGTCTGTTGGTGTTCCTGTGTAATGAGTGGAGCACACGTTTCCTGAGGTCAGCAGCGCGCAGAGCCTTGAACCGTGAAATGATCAGCCGTGAAAAGGCGCTTCGCTGCTTCTCTTTCATCCTCTCACTGAGGGTTGAACCGAGCCGGGTGACCCCTGGCCCCCGCAGACTTCATGATATCATGACATATAACATGTTTCTGCTCAGAGGGACGGACTACATCTCATAGCCGAGGTTCTAATGACAAACAAACATTCCCTCTCATGGTTCTTCTCTCTGCCGACTGACGAGCAACGCTTTACATGCTTTTGTCTTAAAAAGAAAGGGGGAAGTGTCTGTGATATGAATATAGGCCACGACTCTGTCTTCTTTATGCTTATTTTCTGTCCCTGCAAGCTGGGATGATAAATAATGCACACAGACACACCCCCCTCCCCCGCCCACTCAAACCCCCCCAGTCAGAATTAAAAAGCCTCTAGTTTGGGTGTTTTTCAATAAGGGTTCCCCCTTTTTCCCCTCTCGAAACTCCCACCATGCTCACTTTTTAAATTGGTGCCTCCCTTTATACCCCGCACCCGCCACCAGACCCCCCCCACCAGACCCCCGCCACCAGACCCCCCCCACCAGACCCCCCCACCAGACCCCCGCCACCAGACCCCCGCCACCAGACCCCCGCCACCCCCTCCCCTCTGTCCCATCTATTCCTCTTTCCCCTCAATCCCCCCGTCCCCCTCTCGTCCTTGTTTTAAGGATCCCCTCAGTCTCTGTGTGGCGGTCTGCAGCAGGGCAGATAAGACACACACACACACACACACACACACACACACACGCACACGCACGCACGCACGCACGCACGCACGCACGCACGCACGCACGCACACACACACACACACACACACAGACACACACACACAGACACACACACACACACACACACAGACACTCACACACACACACACACACACACACACACACACACACACACACACACACACACACACACACACACACACACACACACACACGCACACACACACACACACACAGAGGACATGACCATAATCATCTTTAGCCATGGCAGAGATCCTCTGGCGTTCTTTTTCCTAATGTTTGGATTCGGCTGCAGGAAGAGGCGTGTGGCTTGTGATGCAGTGTCCCCATGTGACACCATACTGTGTGTGTGTGTGTGTGTGTGTGTGTGTGTGTGTGTGTGTGTGTGTGTGTGTGTGTGTGTGTGTGTGTGTGTGTGTGTGTGTGTGTGTGTGTGTGTGTGTGTGTGTGTGTGTGTGTGTGTGCAGGAGAATAATGCCGCATCTGTTGTAGCTGCTCTCCTTCCTGCTGTATCTCTGTGCTTCTTTTGATCTTTAGTCTTTGTTCCTCTGCTCTTATTTCTTTGACCTTTTCCCCTTTATTGATATTTCTGGCTGTATTACTCTGTAACCCCCCCCTCTCTCCCTCTCTCTCTCTCTCTCTCTCTCTCTCTCTGTGACTCTGGAGGAGGATCTATCAGTGAGTCCCAGCCCCCTCGTGCTCTGACTCGTCCGCACCGTGTGACAGGGGAAGGCTGGGCTGTCCCGAGCATTATCTAAACACACACACACACACACACACACACACACACACACACACACAGCTTTCCCTGCGCTGTCAGCTCAAGCCCTCTTAAAGCTGTTTTCCTGTGGCTGGAGATCAGTAACGGCACACAGCTGTCTGTGCAGAAGGGCAAGAGAAGAAGAGAGGGAGGAGAGAAGACCGAGAGGAGGAGGAGGAGGAAGAGAGGAAGAGAGGAAAAACAAACCCACCAGCAGCCTCTTAACTTGTGTGTCTCCTGCCAGCCGGTGCCGTCGTTCCTCCGCTGGGTGTGTTTTCTCCACTTCAGGACTTGTCTCTCTTTTTTTAAAGCGGTGCTGGAAGCAGCAGAGCGGCTGGAGTTCACATGACATAATCGGAGTGAATGGGTTGCCATAGTGACTCAGCCAGGGAGTCTGACCCACGCGGAGTGAATGGAGGGAGCGCCCCGGACGCCCAGTGAACGATAAACTAGCGGAGGGGAGTCACCGGCGAGGAGCGAAGGAGCGGAGGAGGACGGCAGCAGCAGCAGCACGGAGCTGAGAATGGAGGACGGCTTTTCCAGCTACAGCAGCTTGTATGACACCTCGTCACTGCTCCAGTTCTGCAACGGTAAAATTCACTCACCCTTCACACTGACAGCAGCCGGAGCTACTTCAACCTGCTGTGTATGTCGTCCTGCGTGTCTCCAGCCTCGGAGCCTCACGTCCAGGTGAACACGCTGCTCCATTGAACTTTGTGCCAAAAGTAGCATTGGGATTGAAATGAGTGTGTGTGCAGTGTGGAGGACAGTCCAGACGAACGCTGAGCACATTCGTACGGGTTTGTGGAATCAAGGCCAGAATAATGTCAACAGAGTGTGTGACGGCCAGGAGAGCTGTAAACAAAGACGAGGGAGGACGAGAAGCAGGGCTCCGCTCTCTGGTGAAGGCCTGTTCCAAACACACTTCTCTGCTGGATCACGCAAAGCAGGAGGGACTCTGCTGCCGGTGTTTAAGGGATTTGTCCTCTGACAGATGGTGATGCTGTGGAGGGACGGGGTGACTCAGGAAGGACTCAGCAGGATGACATCAGGCCAGGCTTCAGTCCCAAACAGCTGCAAACCTTCTGAAACAAAACAAAAGCTGATTATTTACTCCTCAGACTTGAAGTGACAACAGAACATCTGTGCTCAAGTACTTTTGCTCAAAATGTACTCAGTTAAACAGTGAAATATACCAACTATTGTCCACACATGGAGCTTTTTCTCACTTAAAGTTATACTAGGTTTGTGAGAAGGTTTGAATATAGTTGTGACTCCTCATTTTAAAAGTAACTTTCATTGTTCTCAAGTATGACTTGTATTGTTGATAACCGTTGCTCCTTCTATAATGAAATATATAGTGAAATCTGGATCATATACATTTCAATACATCCTGGGAAGATGTAGTGTGTGTGTCTTCGTGGTTCGTCAGTGTGAGAGATCACTGGTGAAACATGGATAATGAAATAATCAATAATATTTACTGCGCCGTGTAAGCACCAGCATGATGGGACGAGATGAACACTATTGCTCAACTGAGCAGATCCTGGATGAGGAATCACAGTGAGGCGTCTCCTGCCAGGGACGTTGGGCTCGGCCACGTTTTCATGCATGACTGATGAGGTGAAACTAGTTAAAAGCTTTTTATCCCTCGTGGATTTCCTTCATTAAATTTATAGGTTGAGGTGGAGCTGGAGACAAAGAGAAACAGATGAGGTGGGGAAGCATGCAGCTGAGGCCGTACTCCATTCCAACTGGACCTCCACCATAAAATTGAAACTGCTTAATTCTTTTATCTATCGAATGCAAATTCAGCCATGACAATTTTTACGCAGCCAGATTGAATTTTAACGGTACAAGATGCTTGATATGAATCAGTGTTTTCTAAAAGAATCACCAGAATTTGACAAAAGCGGGGGATGTTTTCTTAAAGCTAGCTGAGACACACCAGCTGTTTTAGTCTTGCAATATGAGTTTGTGCCACAAGATGGTGCATTGAGTCCTTCAACTAATCTCAAGGAGGAATTGTAACGTGGCTTTTCACATTTTTTAGCTTTTTAAATTCTTTTTTAAATGTCACATTTGAAAACTAAATCAAAATAAAATCCATAAATGGATAGCAGAAGTGAAGGAGAAATAGGAACTCCAATGCCACATTTGTGACCATGGAAATGGATGGATTACAAGGCTATTTGGTGAACCACATCACTCGTCAAGGACACTTGAACTGCTTCATGTTGTTGCAATGTTAAAGTTAGTTGATGTTCTGTTGGTTCCGATTCTTTTGTGAGTCGGCATGTGATTGGCTGAGACTGGAGAAGGGAGCGAGGAGCAGAGTTAGCAGTGTGCTAGCAGACGGCTAAAGCAGTGTCAGCCCCGACTGTGGGCGCAACGCGGAGCTCCACCATGTTTTCATATCTTACCTCCCCACCGTTCCTTTTTCCATATTTACCCATTGTATTTCCAGCCACATCAGTGCTTTGGGGAGCTGATGGGGTCATGGGTCATGGGTCATGCTCAGAAAGCCACAGTTATGACCTGTCCACTGCAGGAATCAAACCTGCAAACCCCACTGCCCCGGGATCCAAAGTTGTGAACAAAGTTCATGTCAAAGTGTTGGTCTGAGGAAGCAGGTTTCAGCCTCTGTCTTTTACATCTTGAATGTTTTCCCTCCAATCTGGACCAACCGACCAAAAACAACCAACAGACTGACAACAAAACCACTGATGAACAGCAGCAGCATGACTTTCATTTTACACAGTGCGCCTTTAAAAAACAGATCATCCAATTCTGACATAATGAGAGATGGATTACAGCCGTCATGTAGCTGTGTTCTGTTACACACTAACTTTATGAGCTGACAGCACATAAAACCTGCTGGACTGACCAGAAAAACAGGTCTAGCAGTGCATGTTGTTGTAACAGAGGCTTTGAACTATTGCAGGGCAAAAGAACGACCTTTAAAACACCTGCAAATGACGGAGGCATGCGTGATTCTCCAGTCTGTTGACGTTCCTCCACGCTTTTGGCTCGTGGTGAAATGTGTCTGAAGGCTGCAACCTTGATCTTGAAATTCTTCCATCAAGAATGTGAAACATGAACAACGCACTAACGAAACGGATGATTACGCCGAGCTGAATCTCTGCAGAGACTCCTTTTGCCGAGTCATGACAGTGAGCAGTGGGGAAGCCTGAGTCGACACTGAGAGCTGGTTTTGTTTGTAATCGTCCATCATGTCACGTTTCCTCTCTGCAAGCGTGAAATAAAGTCTGCTGCTGTTGCCAGGGATTTTCCAGCCTCCACCCTGCTGCTTGCTCTCTTTTTTCCTTTCTTTCTTTCTTTCTTTTTCTTTCCAACACACAAACTGAGAGAGCAGCGTCTTGTTCCAGCAGACTGCTTAATTGGGTGAACCTCAGTGTGTGTGTGTGTGTGTGTGTGTGTGTGTGTGTGTGTGTGTGTGTGTGTGTGTGTGTGTGTGTGTGTGTGTGTGTGTGTGTGTGTTGGGCCTGTAGGCCATCGTGACATCATAGTGTTCTTCTACTGTCGACTGAACCCAGATCCACTCAGAGCAAAAGTCAATGATGAAGTCATTCCTTCCTCTCTCTCTCTCTCTCTCTCTCTCGCTCTCTCTCTCTCTCTCTCTCTCTCTCTCCCTCGCTCTCTCTCTCTCTCTCTCTCTCTCTCTCTCTCTCTCTCTCCCTCTCTCTCTCGCTCTCTCTCTCTCTCTCTCTCGCTCTCTCTCTCTCTCTCTCTCTCGCTCTCTCTCTCTCTCTCTCTCCCTCTCTCGCTCTCTCTCTCTCTCGCCCTCGCTCTCTCTCTCTCTCTCTCCCTCGCTCTCTCTCTCTCTCTCTCGCTCTCTCTCTCTCTCTCTCTCTCTCTCTCTCGCTCTCTCTCTCTCTCTCTCTCTCTCTCTCTCTCTCTCTCTCTCTCTCGGATCATCCAACCACACTAATGTTCACAGACTAGGTCAGCTAAACTGCAGGAAGGCGTTCAGGCTGCTGCTTTGTCCTCAGGAGGTCGGGGGAAATGAAAATTAGCCCCATTTCTCCCTCAGATGCACAGAAACAGAGCTGAGGAGGAAGTGAGTCCTCGCCCAGTCAAATCGCATTGAAACATGCTGGTCCAGGACAGCGGACCAGTTTTGATTGAGTTAGTCTGGCTGGTGTGTTTCGTAATGAGATTGTCATTTGTTTTATAGAATTAACTAATGTCTTGTCTTGTCCATTGGCGGCATCACTGTCAATTTGACAGGAAGTGATGTCAGGATATGGTTTTGTCAGTCCTTCCAAGTTGGTTTCATTTTAGTCTACCCAACATTACTACTATGGATTTACCAAAGTGTTCATTTTTGAGCTGGATTTCATGTAGAACCACTGACTGGTTCACTGCAGGAGTGTCAAGCACATTTTATTTTAGGGCTACAAACAGCCCAGTTGCATCTTGATCGGTAAAATATTGTCATAATAGCCTTCAGATTCATACATAGTGGTCACGGCGCAGTACACGTGATGAAAATGTCTATATTTTCACGAAAACCAAACAATTACTACAGAAATTGAAAAGAATCTCAACATAGAAATGATTTTTCAAAATACAGTAAAATGTCCATGATACTCTAAAAATGTAGTTTTCTTTAAAATTTGTAGAATTCCTCCATGATTTGCCAGTTTGGAGCCTCTTGCAGGCCACAAGCCTTTTGTTTAACACCCCTGGTTTACTGCAACACACCTTTTTACTACGTCAAAGTTTATTTCTGTGTTACATACAGCATGTCATGCTGTTGTCGTAAAATACTTTAGACTTCAAAATCAGTAAATTTCACTTTTTCTTGAATTTTTCATGTCAATTTTGAACAAAATGAAATATTTTTACTTCCAATAATGGGGAAAACACAAAATCCGCCTTTTTTGTGTGCATTTTCCCTAAAAATTGTTTTGCGTGTGGTTCCTCCAGTCACCGCTGGCTGTGCACAGGAATAACATATAGCATGTAAGGGAATAAAATGTTCGGCCTTCCAGGTTTGGTGATCGAAGCTGTTTATCGGATGTCCTTGTTGAAGCTTTAGGAGAGCAGTGAAGAACAGGCTGGGTTATTTCCACCAGCTGGACTTGTTGTTGTTGTTTAGTAGAAATGGCTGGCGTTGTGTTTGAGAAGCTCCGTGCCGCCCTCGCCACCTGCTGCAGGTCCTTCATGCTCTCTGGAGCTCACTTAGAATATGATTGATGTTTTTGCTCTTATAATTTACACCTCTGATGGAACTTTATATGAAAAACCCCTCGATAGCTGGACCATTTTACAGACGATATGCAAACTGTTATTGTTATATATTGTATACATGTTGACTATATACATCCTGGGCTACAACACATGAGACGGTGTGAGACTTGTAGTTCACGTTTGAATCATTGTGAGTGCAGATGGTGGAGCAGCCGTGAGGCTGAAGAGGGAAATGAATAAAGGCAGAGGCAGCTTTGATGTTTGTTGGAGGTTTTGACAGCCGGTGGAGGCGACAGAGCTTCTCCTCCTCCTCCTCTTGGTTCTGCACCTTCAGGTTCCTGCATCTCAACCCCGACTGACGACGGCACGTGGAAAAGGATTAGGATTTAATCCGTGCTCTCAGTACCAGCAACAACAGCCAAAGCAGAGTGTTAGGTTGAAGCTGGGGGGGGGGGGGGGGGGGGGGGGGGTGTGTTAGTTAGTTTGGTTTAAGACAGTTTATTAAAATGTATTCCTGATTTCTTCAACTGCAATAAAACCAACTAAATTATACGTTCTATTCTTCAAGCTTGTTATTTATAGTTTTATAGAATTACATGTCTGCATTACTTTAATAATGAAGTGTTCTGTGTAATTATGAATTAATTTCAGTATAATTTTATAAATTGTACAATCATAAGAAGCCACGTCTTTGTGACTTAAAGGTATAGTAGAGGATTTTCTTCTCCGGGTGGATCATCAAATAACTGGTCCTCCCAATTGTCAATCATTCTGGTGATATATGACGTAAGGCCGTCGTACGTGCTCGTCCCTGCGCGCAGCTCACTCCACACGGTTTCTCATCATGCCGGTGGCCGACCCGACGGCATTATTCTCTGACATTTTTACACAGTTTCACCCCCTCTGGTGCAAATCTTCTGGTAAAGTGAGCTTATGTGAGCGATGCCGACTTGTGACTTGTAAAACAGAGCGTGCACGAGGAGAACTGGGCTCGTGCACGTCTCTCGCACGCGTTTTAGTAGGCGTTCCGTCTCGGGAGCAGGTACAGCGTTGCGCATGCGCATTTTTTTCAAACGGTGGAGAGGGCGGTTCTTTCCTAAATTCGGGAAAATCCTCCTGTATACCTTTAATATTAAAATCTTTTGGTCTGCATGTTCAAAGACCTCAGTGTCATTTTTATATGGTATTAGATTGTCTAGAAATGTGCTACAAATGTATATATTTTATACAGTAATACTTACTGGGATGAATGGCCGCCATTCACACTGCATTTCAAACATCTTCTATACTTCTTTACAGCATTCCAGAAGAGGCTTTTACATATTTACTTGGCTGTTTTTCCTCCGTACTTCCTGATTGTTTCATATTGTCCATCAGGGCGAGGAAATCTCTGGACTCACCCTCAGAATTCTCTGCACAAGCATGTGAAAGATTCAACAGTGAGACTGAGGAGTGTCAGGAAGCGATGCTTCTGCCTTCAGTGACACTGTGAACGTATCTGAGCCGTCGAGGAATAAATATCGATCCGGGTGAAATAACTCATCCAAAAAAACTGCTGATTCAGGCAAATACTGAGATTGATTTCCTATAGGCGAGCTCGCACCGCCCTTCTTTTATTCCCTTTCAGCTGGACTGGAGGTTTCCATCTTTAAAGCGCTGGCTCATCCGTCCTTCACTGTTTCCAGGCTCTTGCCCCCACATGCTCGTCCCCCCCCGTCACCCTGCTCAGCCTCTCTGTTGGACCTGCTGGGATGAAGCTCACTGCTTTGTTTGGTTTCAAAAATCCCATCAGTTCAATATTGAGCTGCACTACTTCTATGGTGCTGCTCCCCCTCCTTCTGTCTTCTCTCTTTCTCCCGATAAGGTTTCACTGTCGCCGTTCACAACGCTGAACCAGCAGCTGGTCTCTGTGTTCCAGCTGTTTTAAACGTGTCAGGCTGCAGCAACTGGAGCGAGCAGGTAGTTCACCTCACTGATGAACCCAGTGTACGTTCTAAATGCAGTCTGGACTGAAGTATCTGCTTCTCTTTGTGGAGCTTCAGCTGCAAACCCTCTTAAGTAGGTCATCTCAACCATCGTCACACTCTCTGCACACAGAGGAGGATTTATCTGCAGAGCACAACGTCGTGCGTGAGATCAGCATAGAAGATTAGGCCTCCAGCCAGGATCACACTGTTTGGCTATTTTGGCAGAAACGTGTTCAGGCCCGGTCGTACAGTGTGTTGCTGACATCTGTGGAGCATCTGGCCAGTGGGGAGACGCCGCAGAGCCGCATCCAGCCTCTGAAAGTCAAATAATGGGGATAAAATACGACCAGGACTAAATGAGTGATTGGGTTTGGGACTTTTGATATTGATCGGCTTTATGATCTGCATCATCACAACGCGCAATCATTTTCCTGTTAATTACCTTCCGAGTTTATTGAGTCGTCAGTTGGGCTTTAAATTGTTTTATGTCGATATTGTTATTAGCAGGTATCAACACAGGTCCTACATGCGTAATGATGTTTGAGTTTGTGAGGCAGAATCCATTGATTTGTTTTTGAATTGTTGCTCAATTAAGTTTAGTTTGATTTTCATCATGGCAGTTATAACACGGTCATTCAACTGAAATATTGAGGAAACACTCAACAATACCACACGAGCAGTAGAGGTGACAGTGGAACAGGAAAACTCCAGCAGGTAGAGCAGCCAGTCTGCTCTGTGCAATATTATAGAGTCTAAAAATCATGGATGGATGGATGGATGGATGGATGGATGGATGGATGGAATTTTGCAAAAAGTGCAATGAATTTAAACATTTTCAGGACCTATTTTTATTAAAGCAAGAGTAAAAATGTCAAATTCCCACAAGCAACACTGCAGTCACAAAGCAGAGCCACTGATAATGCTTCAGAATCCATAAATTGAATTAAATGACAATGAAATAACATTAAATAAACAAGGGGTTTCTTGAAGCATTCTTCAGTATCACGGTGTGTTCATTCTTCATGTATGATTGTCTTGTGGCTGAAAAGAGAGAGGAAAAGGTAATTTTGTGAGCAACTACACGCCTCTCTGTTTCCTCTCCTCTCTCGTCTTTTCCTCCACTGGCACACTTTCTGAAGCGGCCTCATCCGTGACCTACTAAAACAATCAGGCATGTAAAGCAGGAGTGTGTCAGTTCCTGAGCTAAATATAAACCCCAGCGCTGTGTCCAACCCAAGCGGCTGGCATTTGCACGTACATGTGTGTATTTTCATGTGTGTGTCCATCATGGAGTTCACAGTGTGTGTGTGTGCGTGCGTGCGTGTGTGTCTGCCTCATAAGGTTAGGAGAGGAGACACGCCGGCTGAACGAGTCCTTGAACATTTAGTTTTTTCTGCATAAAACCAGCAGAGAGCCTGAAGCAGTCATGTGACGTGAGGAAGAGGAGAGCTCTTCCTCTCTGTAAGTGCTCAGCAGGGTCAGTTCGTACCTGTGGGGGAGGGCACCCGGCAATAAATCACACAAGTCAGCACAATTCCAGAGAGACGCCATTATTTTTAGCCTCACCGAAGCTTTTCCGTCCAATCACAGAGAGACAAACCAAGACACGAGGAATTCATTTAGAAATTCATGAATTTGAATGAGAAGTCGAAGGATTTCAGGTATTTGAATTTGAATGAGTATGGAAATGATTTCCTGCACAGATCATTTGTGTCTGCGGGCGCGTGTAATTGCACATAAATGCCATTGTTTAAATCTGTAACACGTCACCAAGCCTTTCAGAATTAATTGCAGATCACTTCATTGTGTGGTTCGTATGGAAATGATCCCCACCGTCATGTTGTTCCCAGTGAGTTTGAAGTCACAGCTCATCAATTTGCCTCATTTCTCCACAGTTGTGATGCGAACAGACATAATTAACCTCTCGCTGCCCGTGGTGTGGCTGCGCTCCCTAATTGGCCTCTTACATCTGCTGTTAACGGAGGCGTGGTGGGGAAAGACCTGCTCTGGGTGTGTGACTGTCCAGAACAGATGGAGAGTCCCAGTAGAAACTCCATTAAATATACATTCATCAGGACGACAGGTGCAGAGATGAGGAGGGAGGAACTGCATGTTATTTCGTGCTTTCTCCTCCACTCAGTCCAATTTGTCTGATGGATGTTGGCTTGTTCCAAACTAGATTGAACATTTAGTGCAGGGATCCGCAAAACTGCAGCTTCATTTACCTCACAACGTCAGTGGAACCATGAATAAATGTGTGATTCACCAATGGACAAAGCTTTACACGCTTATTTGTGTCCCATCCTGCAAGTTTTTAGGCTCCACAGTAAGTTCATTTAAAAGTGGGCTGCTTGCATGTGATGCATTTCTTCAGTCATTAACAATGTTTTTGTTTTCCGAAGAAAATCTGGTGTTTCCTTTTCTCACAGAAGCGACAGACTTTTATGAAATGTCAGCTGTCCTTAATTGTCGTTTTTTTACTTCCATAAATACAGTTTGGTACAGGAAGCAAAGCTTCAAATGAACACTTATCAGGTGTATAATCAGAGTTTGTAGGATTAATATGTTCTGCAGCGCCAAAGAAGTGTTATTTAGAAAGGCTGGAAATGCTGCTCGTGCTCATGTTCACTATGGCTGAACACACAGTTGTTCTGCTGCAGGAGCTGGTCAGTAGGAACAATGTCCAGAGTGTCAGGACTTCCAGTCCGTCTTCTCCTGGGACTTTTTATAATCGACTGTAATACCAATCCAACTTCATTGTCTCTCCGTACGAATGTCTGTTTACTCCCATTGTTGAATGTAACGAAAACACGTAACATTGTTGTGTGAACAGGACTTGTTATATGTTGTATATGGAAATACGTTTTGTTAACATGATTCAGTAGTGTCACAGCCGCCTAATTACAAGAGTTGAATCCTGCATCAAAGGTAATTTTATACATATATATCACTTTATATATATAAAGTGATATATATGTATATGTATATGTATATGTATGTGTGTGTATATATGCACGATATATACACATATATACACACACACAATTTTGCTGGGTCACTTCAACTGGTGTGATTAAAGTATATGAAGCTTTATTTATTAGGGTAAATTCAACCCCACTTTAACGATGTTGATGAAACTAAAGTACTCTGATGTTTATATTTATTGGATGGTAAACAGAAAGGATTTTCTCTCACAAGCCCTCAGAATTAGGTTTTGTTGGCAAAAATGTAACTTTCGGTTTGTCGAGGTTTACGATCACAAGACATGGATTGATAGGATGGATGTTTCAGAGTGTGTAGACACACTGCCTCCTCACAGGTTCTGTGCTTTGTTTTGATGACGGAGGAAATCCTGCTGCTGACATCTTTATACATTGTAAAGGACAGATGCCGCCACATGAACCCAGCATACATAGCGCTGGATTGAGGACAGTACACAGCATTGTTGTGTTCCAGAGTAAAGGCCTCAGCGGCTGTCAGAAGGCTGAATTCACATGTTTTGGTCCAACGTTAAAAATAAACTGTGAGCCTGAAGTCACCTGGACTGAGTCCAAACTTCTCTGTTTGGTTCAAACCCGAGAGCCACGCCTGGTATAACACTGCTTCAGGGTCATGACCACAACTTTTAAACACAGAAACACTTTTTGTAAGTAACTCTGAACTCTTCACGGTATTTATGCTGATTATTAAAGATCTTGATGAAATTGTACTCCTACGGTTTTGTACTTAAAATATGATGCAGGACACATTGAATATAAAGCACAGTACTGCAACCACCCTGTTTTTTTTCTGCTCGTACAAAGTAACTGTGAGGAAAAAAAGAAAATGTAGCACTGTGGCCTTGTCAGGCTTTCTGCAGAAAACAGCAGCTTTCTAGGTGAAAATCCTGTTTGTAAAGTTAAATTGCTCAGAGCAGCAAACCACAGACAAAAAATAGTCTTTCCTTCGGACTAATAAAGAGACTTTCTTTCGTGGGAAGAGCGTAGAACCGTGACGAACAAAGAGCTCTGCTCTTTTATGTCGTACTCGCGCCGCCTGTGGCTTTAGAATACAGAATATTAGCGGCGCTTCCCAACAGCGTCATGAGGTTTAATATAGATCGGTTCTGTTTACATGACAAGGTTTTAAGTGAAAGGGCAAAGCTTCCGATGCCTCCAAAAACACAACCTTTTGAAAACGACTCTCACGATCAAACTTTACAAAAATCCTTTATCTCCATGTGGATGACAGAAATGCTGCTACTGTGCATACGCACTTTCTGAAACCACAATGTAAAAATGATGTATTAGTTCCTGCTGGCCGATTCATACTCCATAAGAACAAGAAGAAAGTTTGGCACGCCGCCGTCCTGCTGAACAAGATGATGCCATTTTTGCTGCTTGAGGAAATTTGGTTGGGCTGTGCCACTCGTCCAGGGTCTGAGCGGAGTTACGTGATGCACCTTAAAACGGTAATTTTAAGGTGCTCGTTAAAACCGGACCAACATGGCGGTAAGGAACAAAAAACAACAAAAACCATACTTGTACCTGAAAACACATTTTCTCCAGTGGACATGAAGGTGAAAACGCATTTTCTCCAGTGGACATGATGGTGAAAACACATTTTCTCCAGTGGACATGAAGGTGAAAACACATTTTCTCCAGTGGACATGATGGTGAAAACACATTTTCTCCAGTGGACATGAAGGTGAAAACGCATTTTCTCCAGTGGACATGATGGTGAAAACACATTTTCTCCAGTGGACATGAAGGTGAAAACGCATTTTCTCCAGTGGACATGATGGTGAAAACACATTTTCTCCAGTGGACATGAAGGTGAAAACGCATTTTCTCCAGTGGACATGATGGTGAAAACACATTTTCTCCAGTGGACATGAAGGTGAAAACGCATTTTCTCCAGTGGACATGATGGTGAAAACACATTTTCTCCAGTGGACATGAAGGTGAAAACGCATTTTCTCCAGTGGACATGATGGTGAAAACACATTTTCTCCAGTGGACATGAAGGTGAAAACGCATTTTCTCCAGTGGACATGATGGTGAAAACACATTTTCTCCAGTGGACATGAAGGTGAAAACGCATTTTCTCCAGTGGACATGATGGTGAAAACACATTTTCTCCAGTGGACATGAAGGTGAAAACACATTTTCTCCAGTGGACATGAAGGTGAAAACGCATTTTCTCCAGTGGACATGATGGTGAAAACACATTTTCTCCAGTGGACATGATGGTGAAAACACATTTTCTCCAGTGGACATGAAGGTGAAAACGCATTTTCTCCAGTGGACATGATGGTGAAAACACATTTTCTCCAGTGGACATGAAGGTGAAAACGCATTTTCTCCAGTGGACATGATGGTGAAAACACATTTTCTCCAGTGGACATGAAGGTGAAAACACATTTTCTCCAGTGGACATGATGGTGAAAACACATTTTCTCCAGTGGACATGAAGGTGAAAACACATTTTCTCCAGTGGACATGAAGGTGAAAACACATTTTCTCCAGTGGACATGAAGGTGAAAACACATGTTCTCCAGTGGACATGAAGGTGAAAACACATTTTCTCCAGTGGACATGAAGGTGAAAACACATTTTCTCCAGTGGACATGATGGTGAAAACACATTTTCTCCAGTGGACATGAAGGTGAAAACAGATGTGGAACAACAAAAACAGCAGTTTAATGTGAAGCAGCAGAGACTGAGAGAGCAGAGAAGAGGCTCCTTAGCACATTGGTAGGCGTGTCTTGTTTTGGATTCTCCTCATGTCAATCTTCCTGGAGGCGGGGCTTCTCCAGCTCTTTGACGTCATCAAATAGAATCTAGGTGTTGAGCTCCCCCACCAGGTAGAACAGAGACACTATGGGGATGTTTATGAACCCCAAATAACACTTTTACCACGTTTAAAGACCAGAAAAGTCAATTTAGTAGAATATGGGTCCTTTAAGCAAGATATAAGCTGTGCAGCTCAAAAGTTAAAATGCCACTTCACTGAAATGTGCCTGCTGTGAGGAGGCGTGGCCTGCTTGAGGAGGCGTGGTCTGTTTGGGGCGTGGTCTGTGTGAGGGGGCGTGGTCTGCTTGAGGTGGCCATGTGCGCTGTAAATTACTTGGCCCTTGCCAAGATTTTAAATCTTAGTTGTAGACACGGTACATAATTTGTTTTGCTCGTTTTTAAAGTGATTAACTTACTTTTACTTTCAAAATCTAGATTTAAAAATTATATTTCAAGATTTCTTATGAAGTAAAATTGACTTGCTGCATTGATGCATGGTCTCTCTAGTTTTATGTCATTTCTTCTGAAATGTATATCCATTCTTTGAATACTGAGGTCTCTTAATTATTTTGGATATTGACCACGGTGGTGATCCAGAGTTTGTCAGTGTTTAACCTGCATCATAGGGGGGGGGGGGGGGGGGGGGGCAGTCAGGTCTGGATGCAAAGTTAGAAGTTCTCCATCCTTACACTCAATTCTTCCCCAGTTCATGTGGTTTGGTGGTGGCTGTATGGAGAACAACACTCCTGGATCTGCTCCCAACACAATATGTGTGGTACTGTAAGGCGAGGGCAACCATCAGAATGAGAGGATCCCCTCCACCAGCTCCTCTCATGATGGAGGAGCAGCTCTGTGGAGCTGTTGAGCTGAGTGAAGCCCTATATTAGAACTCTAGTTATTGATCTCATTGTTTTGGTCTCAACCTGAAGTGTCAGCTCAGCCCTGTACTCACCTCAGTTCTCCCCCGTCTCTCCACATACTGAAAATGTGTAACAGCAGAAGTGTGTGTCGGGGTGTAAAACTCAAGAAGACGGAATCAGAATCAGTCTCTTCACACTCAAATCTATTTTTGTCTCTTCAGTGTCTTTGTGTTCGTTCTCATCCAGTCAAACTGGAGGTGAAACTCTGCTGGAAGGATTTGGCACAAAGTCTCTGTTTCAGTGTTTTTCACACCAAGGAAATCTGGTTTCCCATAACAACGCTTACACACACACACACACACCCACACACACACACACACACACACACACACACACACACACTGGATGGAGCAGCGTCCCGCCTCCTGTTCCGTCCTGCTGGTTGTCACTGGAGGACAAAGCCTTGTTTGATGCAGACAAAGGTCTGGCCGGTCGGATGAGAGCGAGGATTGTGTCCAAGTCTGGAGACACTGCGGAGCATGACTCGGGGCTTCTGGGGCTTCTGGGGCCTGCTGCCTCCCTGAACATCAACGCTGATACAAGGACGTCTTTCTCCATCTGTTTATCATTTGTTGTTGAAATGTGGGGTGACGTAATATTTAGCACATTTCTGTCCCGAGGAGTCACGCAGGTTTGCGTTTACACAGCCACGATTTCAAGTGGAAACGTAAAACTTTTGCTGTGTTTTGAGTGTCCCGTTATAGGACAGTGGTGCTCGGAGCCACTGAAAACAAACGTTTTTGAAAAAGGCTCCCGAGGTGGAACTCTTTGAAGAGGCTATGACTCCATCTCAGTGCAAACCCCGTGAAGAACGACACTTTCTGTTAATGCTCAGTCCTCATGTGGACGGCGGAAATGCTTCTACTGCACAGTCATGGTCAATCATTCTCCTGCACATGCTCAGTAGACGGACAATAAGAACAATGTTTCCTCCAGATGAGTCATTGTTGCTTCATGATGTTGACTTGAGGTTCTTTTTAGCTCAGTATCATATCGTTGTGCTCCTCAGTGGATGAGGATTTAGGACCTTTAAGGAGACTCAGAACTGCTGCTGTTGTAGAAAAAGCACAAGCAAATGTCATGTCTGCTCATCAGACTTCCGCTCCTCTTCATTATATTGATGCACCTTGGGAAAATGACGGTCACAACCCACCCTGCATGTATTTACTCTGTATGTTTTTTGGGGAGGCCGCGGGCCGCCACGTTTTTCTGGAAACGTAGGGAGGGAGTGGCCAGAGCAGGGAGGGAGCACGTCAAGGCAAGGCTTGTGTACGTGGCCTGCACGCCACGCCTGGCTGTGAGCGGTTGCGTTGCATTGAGTTGTACGTGTTTACGACATAAGATCTCCGTGCGATTGCCACGTTGTCGTACGGAGGCTGTGCTTACATGTGCTGCTCACTTATGGTGGCCTTACTCACTCGCATGTTGTGAGTGCATGAAAGTGTGATGAACGTGAGTTTGTCCCAGCTGCTGCCGCCTCCAGATTTCATTTCTCACATTCCACCACAGAGACTCAGGGCTCTGATGCCGCAAGCAGGGTTGCCAGATATGACTCAATGCTTCCAGCCCAAACAATGAAAAAAAAAACCCCACACTTCAATCAAAACCAGCCCAAATGTCAGCCTGTGTAGAAATCATGTTAAACCCTCAAACTATAGTGAAGAAGACACACATGCATGAAATAAACAGTTAACAGGTAAGAGAATTTGGCTCCCCAATTGAGGTAGACCTGCCACATCTGGCAACACTGGCTGGTTTAGGATTAGGATTAGGGTTATGGTTAGGATTAGGATTAGGATTAGGGTTAGGATTAGGATTAGGGTTAGGATTAGGATTAGGATTAGGGTTACGATTAGGATTAGGGTTAGGATTAGGGTTAGGATTAGGATTAGGGTTACGATTAGGATTAGGGTTAGGATTAGGATTAGGGTTAGGATTAGGATTAGGATTAGGGTTCGGATTATGATTAGGATTAGGGTTACGATTAGGATTAGGGTTAGGGTTAGGATTATGATTAGGATTAGGGTTAGGATTAGGATTAGGGTTAGGATTATGATTAGGGTTAGGGTTAGGATTATGATTAGGGTTAGGATTAGGATTAGGTTTAGGGTTAGGATTAGGGTTAGGGTTAGGATTAGGATTAGGGTTAGGATTAGGGTTAGGATTAGGTTTAGGGTTAGGATTAGGGTTAGGGTTAGGGTTAGCTTCAAGCAGCACAGAGTCAGTGCATTGTGCTCTCATTGGCTGTAGAAGGCAGAGCGTCACCCGTACAGGAAGTGAATCTGTAGCCCGAACACAGCGAAAGTTCCTCCTGCAGGAAAAGGGCTATGGTGTGTCTGCATGCTCCAAACCCATATGGAGGCGGTACTCACCTCGTACAGATCCACACATTTTACCTGCTTTTCCATGTAGCTAGCACACACTTGCAATACGGCGGGTTGTGACCGTCGCTAAACTGAGTTCATTTCTAGCTCAGTCGAGAACAGAGCCGTGAGCCAAACAACAGCGTGGAAACACTGAAGGAACATCATTAAAAAAAAAATCCTCTTTCACTCTCATTTTAGTCTGGTTCATCCCTTCATCTCCTCCGGCTCCAGCAGACGGAGGCCAGACACTCAGCGAGGTGCGAAAGCTTGGAGATGGAAAGAGAAGAATACAAATCCTGACAAGTCCCCTGAGTTTAAGGATCAACTGCATTGAGCAAGATCTGCTCCACATAGCCAGAATAATCCCAGACACACCGCTAACACTTCCTCTGACAGCAGTGTGTGTGTGTGTGTGTGTGTGTGTGTGTGTGTGTGTGTGTGTGTGTGTGTGTGTGTGTGTGTGTGTGTGTGTGTGTGTGTGTGTGTGTGTGTGTGTGTGTGTGTGTGTGTGTGTGTGTGTGTGTGTGGAGGGGGGGAGTATATATACAGTGTGATCTGGAGTTAAGAAGGACTTATTCTGCCTCACTGGTCCATGACTTTATGCCTTTTTTTCTTTTCTTCTTTTGCCCATTTGTTTTGTTTTTGTCTTTCCTCCCATGGTTTATCTTTTGCTCTTTATTTCCATCGTCAGACTGAACAAACATCTGAAGAGTTTTTTATAAATAACATTATATTTTAGGTGGTTTTGTATTCCAGAGCTTTCGTTTGGCTTTAAAACTTCTGCCACCTCCGTCTCATCGCTCAATTGTGTCGCCAGGAAAAGGCCAACGAACAAAGTAGAAGTGGAGCAATGTGTCAAAGAGAGGACGTTTTCCAAAACACCTTCCAAAGCCGCTTCACTTGCTTCCTAAAAGAAATGTGTTTTATGATTGGGAAACGCTGTGAGTCAGATTGTTTTCATGCTTCAGAGTGTTTTGAGAGAAGATATAAAGACTTTAGAGTTTAGTTTTCTTATGTTGCATTCATACATTTGGTGTAGAGGGTAGTACTCTATCTTCATGTTGAGGAGACTGGTTTTTTACACAGCCGCAGACTTTCTATCAACACTGTCAGTTTCAAATGGCAGATGTGCTGAAGAGTACGTTTCCCCTGGACAGGCGACCAGGTTGGATTGTTATGACAGCGACTGTCAACTGTAGAACTGCCAAGTCGCAGGAGAATCTGGACTGGGAGTCATGGCACTCTGGAGGAAGCATTGTTCTTATTGCCCAACTACTCAGCATGTGCAGAACTACAACTCACTACTGTCGAGTTCCTCATGCACAATAGCAGCGTTTCCGCCGTCTCCATGGAGACAGGGCGTTTATCAAAAAGCTGCCGTTTCAGTGGCTCAGAGACCCGTCGGGGTGTGAAGGGACACACCTCGCAGTGCAACAGAGGTTTGGTGTCTTCACTTGAAATCGACGAGTAAACAAGACCTTGGATGACATTGCGTCTTTAAATTGATCGTAGGTGTAAAGATGTTTGTTCCTGTTCAACCTGTGAGCCGCCTGTGACCTTTGACCCCATAGTGAGAATCGCCAACGCCACATTTGTTTGCGGAACCGAGTTGGCATCACTAGCATGTTAGCCTCATCAGTACTAACTAGCTTGTCAGGTAGCAGCACCATCATCAGCAGTTATTGTTTCCATGGCAACTGATGCTGATCTCCTCCATGAGGCCCGTAGCTGAAGGCTGTGGCTCCTCTGGGTGTGTGTAGGTGGGTGTGTGTATGTGTGTGTAGGTGGGTGTGTGTATGTGTGTGTATGTGTGTGTAGGTGGGTGTGTGTATGTGTGTGCGAGTGTGGGTGTGTGCATGCTTCTATTTTATTTCTATTTTTTTCAATTTTTATTTTATGTGAAGCACTTTGAGTTGCATGTTTTCTCTGTATGAAAGGTGCTCTATAAATAAAGTTTGATTTGATTTGATTTGATGAGGTGCCTCTCCCATCCGCTTTGTATGGGACATTTGTTTGCAGTTTTTGTGGATTTATTTGGAAACAGTTTTCCATTAACATCCCAAAATCTGATTGGTTGGTCATTGAACAATGACAAAGCATCCCTGAAAATTCCATGCAATTTGGGATATTAGTTTTTACGAAAAGTTGGTCAAATACATACGTACAAACCTAAAAATGAATAAATACAAGCAGACAAATACATAACCTGCCCAAAATGTATTGGTGAAGGTAATTAACTGACAGCTGGTAATGAAAAAAGTTGAATTTGTGATGTGCGTATATATATATCAATAAACTTGTCTGGACGTTGCTTTAGAGAATGAAAAAGGCCAAAATCAGTCAAATTGCAGGATAAATTGCTGAGAAACCCGTAGAAGTGAACTGTCAGTCCACCACTTCTACAATCTGCCGCTTTAGTTTGAATTGATCCAGCAGGATTTAGTTTCAGTGTAATTTTATAGTTCTAATATTTTAAAAGCTGTTCCAGAATACATCACGTCAGCATGAGCACAAAATGCTGAAGCTTGTCTCTTCTCCTCCTCCCCCTCCAGTAATTGTTTCGTGGCCCCTCAGGAGACATGGAGGCCCGCTGCATTAACCCGTCCTGCACTCAGGCCTGCTGTAAATCACTGTTTTGGTTGTGGCGCGGTACATTTCCATCACATGTGTCTGTTTGAGAGGGTGAGGTGGGGGCGCCGCCTCCCAGCCGACCTGAGTTTGACCCCAGGAAGGACGCATGTGATGGGAGGAAGGCGGGACAGCGAGCTGTCTCATGGGCGTCGTTCGGCCTCTCTATTCCCCTCTTGGACCCAGGCACCCTCTTTCACACACACATGAAACCACACACAGCTCTTTTTCCCTTCTCTGCCTGCGTCTTCCTCCACGTCTCCTCCTTAAAGGTATAGTAGAGGATTTTCTTCTTCCGGGTGGATCATCAAAATAACTGGTCCTCCCAATTGTCAATCATTCTGGTGATATATGACGTAAGCCCGTCGTACGTGCTCGTCCCTGCGCGCAGCTCACTCCACACGGTCCTCATCATGCCGGTGGCCGACCCCACGCATTATTCTCGGACATTTTTACACAGTTTCACCCCCTCTGGTGCAAATCTTCTTGTAAAGTGAGCTTATGTGAGCGATGCCGACTTGTGACTTGTAAACAGAGCGTGCACGAGGAGAACTGGGCTCGTGCACGTCTCTCTCACACGTTTTAGTAGGCGTTCCGTCTCGGGAGCAGGTACAGCGTTGCACATGCGCATTTTTTTCAAACGGTGGAGAGGGCGGTTTCTTTCCTAAAATTCCTGAAAATCCTCCTGTATACCTTTAAGCTCCACTTAGTTCATGTGTGAGGGCTTCCCTCGCTCTGATCCACCGCTGGTATTTAGAACCCGGTAAGACGCAGCAGCTCACACACCTCCACCCGCTGCTGGGCTCACGCCATCGGGGACATTTTGAGATTCTGTACTGTCCAATTCTCTCACTGATTATTCTCTATGATCTCAAAATCAATTCAGTTTGAATTCTTCATGCAGCTGCTTTTGATCGATGACTTCAGTCGTACTGTAATTTTCTAAATGCCACAAGGTTCAAGCAAACCATTCTTCTTGTTTTAGACTGCAGACGGCCTGGAAATATAGGAAAACACACACTCCTGCTTATATGTATATTGTGCAGCCTTACTTGTACTACTCATTCAAAGTGAATGGGCCGATCCAGTAAAATGAGTGTCAGTGTCAGTGTAAGATGAATTACTGACAACTGCAGAGTAGAAGACTGTGGAAATGATCCCATGTAAAATACTTTTAAACCTAAAACACCTGATAGGTTCTGAATTAAGTACAATCTGAAGGTGTTTTTTTTAGCATGTCTGGATTTGATGGAAACAAGTTTAACTTGATGCGCTGCACTGCATCCAGTTAACTTTGGCTTTAGTGTGTATCGTTACTGAACATCAAGCTTCATGTTCATGAACACAAAATAAGGCTTTTTGGATTGTGGGGTAGAAGTCACCTTTGGGCTTTTGATATGTTGCGTATTGTTTGTGTGTTTCACTTCATTCAAAAGGTGGAGTGTCACATAAAATGCAGTCTCGGTTTTAGATGAATATTTTCGAGAGCCTTTGTATAACTGACTTGTGGAGTCGAGGTTAGTTAGCACTCAACCTTGCCTATCCTCCTCACTCCCAAAACTCCACTCAACACATTTGATTGGGCGTTTGACCCTCTGTACAATTAATAACCCCAATGAGGCAGAATGTGTGAGAACCTGTAGTCTGTTACCTTTATTCTAATTGGCTGTACGTCTTATCAAGTATGAATTATAAAGCTTGACTTGACTGATCCTGCTAACATAACTGAACTAGAGGCAAAGTGAAAAGTCCCTCCAGAGTTTGCACTCCCCCAACATGGAGCGACTACGTTTACCTTTCCTGTCTATTATTTGGGTTTTGAAGTGTGAGATCATTTCCACCAAAATATGGGGATTGTGAGTTGTGTTGCCTCCAGAGCTTCCAGCCACAGAGTTTCTCCTCTGAACATCATGGCCGGATTCATCTCTGGACCACTTTTTGTCCAGGAGCCACATGTTTGCCGTCCCTGATCTCACAGTTTTCTCATCAGGTTCTTTTCTGGATAGCTTCCACCAGCCCTCATCAGAGAAGTCTGCCGGCCTCTAGATCACTCCCTCCTTTAATTAGGATTCAGTCCAGACTTCCATTAGCGCGGCCGGCCGCATGGTGGAATTCGTTTGTTTAATGGGTGTGACGCGCTGGTCTGGAGAGAATTGGCTCTCCTGAAGGCTCAAGCTGAAGCGTCCAGGATAAGAAATGAAAAGTCGCTGCTCTGCCTTCGTGGTGTCTGGAGAGCGGGACTAAAACAGGGGGACAGCTTGTGTCCATCAAGTCGATTCAGCGTCATTGTTTGAAGTGAAGGAAACACATGAACTGCTCCTGTTTGTCCTGGGATTATTTCTCAGGCACGTTTCTGAGACAGCTGCTCTCCAGGCTATTACTTGGCGTCATCTTTTATTTCCTGCTGTATTTTGGTGAGGCAGTGAGTCAGCTGAAAAGGCAGAGCGCTCAGCTCAGCACGGAGCTGCTGCGGAGGATATTTTATACATGAGGTGGATGAGCACTGCTCATAATATGAGGCTGCTGCTTCCTGACCTGCAGCGTTTCCCTCACGCTGTTTTGGTCTTTTTACTCCTTCGGCGTATTGATCCCCGAGGCTGGCGGCACTGCACAAGGGGAAATGGGTCAGTGTGTGCAGTCTTTATTATTGATGACAGTGGAGTCAGGAAGTGACGCTGGAAGGTGGAGCTGCAAACATTTGGGCTATTTTAGAGCGTCTTTAATTTGACCTTCAGTCAGTGCTTGCAGACACAATCTAAAAACATCAACCTCAGAGTGGCCATTTCACCATGTCACAAATAGTTCATCAGCTTTGTGAAAAGTGGATGAATGAGGGGGAACGAAGTAGAGGTGGAGTCCATCGTAGTCCTGATCTCTTATTTTTACTAAACACTCAATGTGTTGTGTCACTTTTGTTTTACTTTACCTAATTGAAATGTCAAAACAACATTCAGTTCATTCACCTGATGATCTATCCGTGTAGAAATACATATTCGTCTTTGGGTTCTTATTACTATTGCAAATAAGGTCACTTGTTTGTACTGCTACATGATTAGATCTCTGGGCATTGGGACCATCTGCTGCCCACTGCTGCGGTTTAATATGCTCTAATCTTGATCAAACAAGTGCTGCTACTTTCCTTGACCTTAACATAATGTTCATATTTCACAGTATCACACAATATTTCACCCAGATCAAACATTCACATAAAGTCTCATGTTGATAAATGGTGGATTATTTGTCATCTAAATGTTTTACACAGCCTTTAACCTTTTCCAACACTGTTTTTGATCAGTTATTGAAATCCATTGTTTAACATTTGTTGTGAAAACCAGAAGATTTGACTAAAATTGGAGCTTAAAGTGTAAAGAAATATGAATAACTAAATGTTATTTATTTAGTATTTTGGGTGTTGTTTGGGCAGCTCGTCAGATTTCAGACATCATTTAAATGTTTGCAGTCAAATAGTTTCAGCCTGGTCAGTTGGTAAAGGGTTAAAAACCTGGACCCTCTGTGGGCCCGTTCTGGGCCGTGTGCCACATGTTGAACAGCCCTGGGTGGAGGTGGGGGTGGAGGTGGGGGTAGATGTCGTGGTGTGTTATGGCGAGCCCTCTCAGGGCGCAGACACACACTGACCAGGTAATGAAACAGGAAGAGAGAGAGAAAGAGGGCGAGAAGCTGAGTGAGACTGACGGAGACGAGGTGATTCAAGCAGATGGCTGACAGGTGTGAACGGGGGGGGGGGGGGGGGGGGTGATGGATGGGGTGTAAAATAAAGATTGACATCTTATTGATAATGATTGTGAGGGCAGAGTGTATGTGTGTGTGTGTGTGTGTGTGTGTGTGTGTGTGTGTGTGTGTGTGTGTGTGTGTGTGTGTGTGTGTCCTGATCCCACAGAGCACTGCAGGTTTAGCATGGTAGTTTGCTGGTCCCACCACTGTCAGGCTCTGGAGACGAGAGCAGAACCTCCGTGACCTTTCCTGGTCCTGGAGTGACTCTGAGGCGCTCCACTGGCGGCGAGCGGCGGTCTGGTGGCAGACGGAGCCGGGCGGCGCCGCCGTGACACCCGCTCATTGTACTCGTTCCACTGATGGTGTCACGCCGTCATCGTGTCAGCGTTCGCAGCAGACCCTCCACAGATGCTCAGCAGATAATAGCAGCTGTATGTCACAATGTTCACTGCGGGTCGATGTGAACAAGGACCGCTTCAGAGAAACCGTCTCAGGTGAGCAGGACCTTATTAAAGCTTTCTGACAGTGTGGAGATGAGGAAGATGAAGAGGAGAGATTGGCTTGGTGCATTATGGAGCAAAACGAGTAGGAATGTGTGGGAGTGTATAAAGTGATGTTTCTCATTGTGCTCGCTGCCGTCAGAGTAACGTGATCAATTATTCACCTGCAGAATTCATCTGACGCTCCGTCTCCACACCAGGGCTTTCCTTATGAGATTCTCATTCGGTGGGCAGGTGGGAATATTAGAAATCTCACACCAATCACACCTCTGTCGGCTCTGCTGGAGGTCTTGTTATCGTAGAATGTCACGTATTCTGATCCTCTAAAATCTATTCAACAAATCACTTTCCACCTCGTCATCAGCGATGTGTTCAGGCTGGCTGCCCTACAGGCGCCACACCGACGGGAAACTCAGAAATATCTCCACACTTTGGGAAAAAGACTTTTATGGTGATCGGAAAGAAATCTAGCAATGTCAATCATTAATCTTCTTCTCTCGTTTCACTGAAATCAGTTTCACGTTTGGATCAAATCTCTCAATCGAATGTGTTGAAACTCTCACATGAACGAGGCTAATTGAAGACAATCTGTCAGAACGCCACACGTCTGTCCTCGTCTCAGGATGAGCCACTTTGGGATAAGAAATCTGCTTTAAACTTTTCAGTTGAATGGCAACAGTTTCTACAGTCGACACTAATAAGAACATTGTCTTCGTTATCTATCACGGCAGCATAACATTGTTTTGACAGGTAAGTAAGTAAAGAATATGTATGTAGCACCTTACAGATAAAGGTCATAAGATCCTTTACAGCCATAAAGCAGAAAGATAAAAGCAGAAATAAGGTCAGTAGAAACACAGAGGAGGAAAAACATATACAAAACAAACAAGAAATACAATTGAGCAGGTGTGGTTTTTACAATATCTGAAATGACTTTTTATTCATTTTACATTAAAAAGTTGACTATTTTACAGGGGTGTACTGTGAAACTGTTCAGAAATGACTGAAAATATCAGCCAGTTTCAGCAGTCTAATGCTTTTCATCAAATTTAAATGAACATGTTGATGCACCTGCCAGCAAATCATTTTGTTTGCTTTGAGTTGTTTGGCCACGTTCAGGTTAATTTAATCTAAAGTGAGCCAAACCAGTAAATCGATAATGTGATCACCTTCAAACACAGAAAACTACAAAGGCTACCTTTTATATTAGTGAAAGAAAACTGTAATAACAATCCTACTTGGCCGTCTGTCCATTAGAATGTCTGTGTTCTCCCGTCGTTCACGCGAAACCGATGTGTTTTCATGTGAAATGTCGTCATGGAAATGGGGTCTTTGTCTAAAATAGGATGACTGGAGCCTTTGGAATGAATATTTCTATGAAACTCCTGTCGCAGCACGGATGTGACGTTAATCACTGGTGACTAACTTTCACTGCCGCTGATTTGAACGTTGTTGCCTTCAGACCTTAACTTACTGAAACAATGTGGCATCACAAACTCCATTTTCAAAATTAGACGCTGACCTACATAAGTGAATGGACTGATGATGTGTGATGATGTGAGCTGAGCGCTTTTGCTTGGTATTGTAGTGGAATGGAAGGAGGGGAAGATAAAACTCCAGATCCCTGAATGGAGGGTTTGTAATACCACTTCTGGCCACGAGGTGGTCATTTTTCTCCATCTGAAAAGACCTCATATACATTTTAAAAACAATAGAAGAAATAAAAACTTCCTCCATCAATCATTGCTTTTCCAGACAAGCTAAGAAATAAAACAGCTTGGAAAGTTATTGTCCACAAAATAGCAGTTCTATGATATTGTTTTAATCGAAGCTTCATTTATATAAGAAGTGTTACAGTAAGAAGACTTCATAGCTTCACTACAAAGTGTTTGACTGTGATATAAAGCTACAAACGGCTCAGGATTTTGTTGTTGTTGTTGTTGCTGTCGTACGTAGAAGTGTTGCATGATGAGGATGAGGTTGTACTTCATGGTAGGAGTGAACATGTGCTGACGCAGAAGCTCTAGTGTTTTCCTGTCCCCGATTGTTTGTGCATGTAATTTATCCTATGTACAAAAAATTCTAATTGAGACTTGAGGGTTCAGTCTAAGAAATTCACACTGGATGATACATTTCCTGCTGCACACATGTTGTGACTGTGGGGATTCTGGTTCCCTGAGGGGATTAAACAAGATCCTGTTGGGAAGATTATTGTAATTTCCTAGATAAAGACATGCTGTGAGGTTAGACTACGATAAAAGATAAAGTAAGTTGAGTAGTAATCGTGTGTGTGTGTGTGTGTGTGTGTGTGTGTGTGTGTGTGTGTGTGTGTGTGTGTGTGTGTGTGTGTGTGTGTGTGTGTGTGTGTGTGTGTGTGTGTGTGTGTGTGTGTGTGTGTGTGTGTGTGTGCGCCAATCTTTATTTATTCAGATTTCCTGGTAGGAGCATCCTGCGTTCCATCTGCCTAAAGCTCCAGTTTATTGTCAATAAAACATTCCAGAAGCAGCTGACAGGCTGCAGATTCTCCTCACTAACAGTATTTTCCTTCTCATATTCAGATTTGGGAAATAGCTTTTCTGGCACGTTTTGACAATTAAACTGAGTGTTTCATTGGAACTCATAGGATTATGCTCTTGTGAAAACTGCTGGGAAAGTGTAGGAAAGTAAGCGTGGACTCTTTATTCATTATTTCTTTAATGGCTTTGACACTGAAGAATGTTTTCCTGTTAGTATCCATCGGATAAATTCCTTCTTTTTCTCCAAATACGGCAAACTTACCTCCACACGCAAACATTTGTTGAGTGTCTGATCCCTGGTGGCTTGAACCCTCTGAGCAGCGTTTGCTTGCTCAGACTCCTCGCATCACTTTGTGGGCAGTTAGTTCACCACATCATCGGAGCCCCTCACCCTCAGATCAGACAGGAGCTGTTCCACGTGTCTGAGACGCCGCCGCCGTGGTCCTTTCAGAAAATCCTTTGCAGAGGTCAAGAGGTGTTTCCTCGGTGCTGCGTTTCAGTTCAGCTCAAACACACGTCCTGAGAGGAAACACTCACTGCAGATGTGCCTGCTCTTTAATGCATAATGCAACGTTATTACACTGTTATTACAAGTCTGCTGGGAGATTTACATGAATATTTCATCAAACCAACTGGGCATCAAGGTCCTGATGAGGAGGGCTGTGTGTGCGTGCGTGCGTGCGTGCGTGCGTGTGTGTGTGTGTGTGTGTGTGTGTGTGCGTGTGTGCGTGCGTGCGTAGCCGGGTGTTTGGCCTGTCAGAGTGACGATCACAGGTTAAGTCAGTTTAAAGATAAAAAGCACAGGTTTAAAACAAGTGTCATGAATGAAGATTTGAATAGAAAAGCAGCAACTTCTGTAAATCTAACAAGGCAAAAGGTTTTTAGTGTCAAGCAGTCTGAACGTAGAAAAACAGTTTGCAGCTTTAAAGTTCTCATGAAATAAAACATCAAAGATATATTTTTTATTGGTTTATCTCACATTTATTTCAAAGATCTGCAGCTTTTTGTCAGATTTTTCCCCCAAAAAAACTCAAGCAAAAAAATTCACCAGGAACCATAAAACATGTTTAAACAACCAGTAATGTAATAACTTGAGATATACATTTCCAGTGTATTAAAGCCAATAATATGCATTTTTGGCCTTATTACATTCAGAATGGCCCAAATTATTATATTATTTAAATATTTTGTTATTTAAGTATTTGCCTTTATTACATTATTGGTTGCTTCACGTGTTTAACTCAGAAAACAAAAGTTGCAAACTGTTGTTTCTGTTGCATGAATGAAATTTACGATTCACAGTTTTATAAAGAAATGTTATCGTATGTGTAAAATACATTGTATATATTGTTATTCGTGTTCAGCTGTTTTAGCCACTTGGGTTATTCAAGCTGTGTTGACGACTGTTTGGTGCTTTTTTTAGGCATGAAGTCATTGTTTGCTCTTCGGGATTTGAGTAAATTTTTTTAATCAGTTTTCACCGTTTTAGTTGACTTTTAGCTTATTTAAGAATTTGTCAATATATCAGGTTTGAAACTACATTTATCATGTGCAGGGAAAGAATCCGTCCCCCTACCTGAACCAGGGTTTCAGTCCGTCTGTCCTGTTCTTCTATCCCGTACCTCAAACAGCACCAGGTCTCCTCCTCTGACTCTGGTTCTGCAGGTTTCGTCCTGTTAAAAGACTTTTCCTTTCCACCTTCTCTGCCTCATGGAAGAATTGTTGGTTTTACTCCAGAAAAGTTTCTTGAAATAATTGTTTTTGGTGCGAAAGTCAAATTGAATTGAATTGAAATGACAAGAGGTTGACTCCCGACCGTTCAGGTAATTTAATAGCTTGCGGCACTTTACCGTTTAGCCTTTAAGTCTTATTTAAAACGGCAAGAAAAAAAGTCCATTTGAAGCCGTGTCATTAAAATGGTGACAGAAGGTGAAGCTCCTGATCTCTGTGAGACCTGCTGAGTCAGGTGGAGAAAGCATGTGGGAGATTTTAAACAAAAGGACTTCACTTCTCCTGGCCGCTTACGTTTGGCGCCTCGACTTGTTTCTCAATTGACGTGACCGCCAGTGTATATGTGACTCAATGTCCGCCATGTCTCCGCCCTCCTCAGATGACAGCGCGTCAGCGGCGAGCAGCATGGAGGTGACCGACCGCATCGCCTCCCTGGAGCAGCGGGTCCAGATGCAGGAGGACGAGATCCAGCTGCTGAAGTCGGCGCTGGCCGACGTGGTCCGGCGGCTCAACCTGTCGGAGGAGCAGCAGGCGCTGGGCTCCCGCAGAGGACCCACCAAAGGTGACTCCAAATGAACAGGAAGCCAGCCTGCTCAAGCTGGACTTCAGTAGCTTTCATCCTGACGCACCTCCATAGAAATACAAGTCCTCTCTTTGATCACATCAGTCCCTTTCATCCTGACGCACCTCCTCACAAACACAAGTCCTCTCTTTGATTTCTCTCTGCTCTGGCGTCTTTTCCTCCCTCTGACCAGCTGTCGGCCTCTTCTCTTCTCCTGCACTGTCCTGGTCTCACTACTGGTCTCACTCCTGGTCTCACTCCTGTTGTTACTCCTGTTGTAACTCCTAGTCTCACTCCTGGTCTCGCTCCTGGTCTCACTCCTGTTGTTCCTCCTGGTCTCACTCCTGTTGTTCCTCCTGGTCTCACTCCTGTTGTTCCTCCTGGTCTCACTCCTGTTGTAACTCCTGGTCTCACTCCTGTTGTTACTCCTGTTGTTCCTCCTGGTATCACTCCTGGTCTCGCTCCTGGTCTCACTCCTGGTCTCGCTCCTGGTCTCACTCCTGGTCTCACTCCTGTTGTTACTCCTGTTGTTCCTCCTGGTATCACTCCTGGTCTCGCTCCTGGTCTCACTCCTGGTCTCGCTCCTGTTGTAACTCCTGGTCTCACTCCTCTTGTTACTCCTGGTGTCACTCCTGTTGTTCCATGTGTTGGAACGGGTGTTGTTACTCCTGGTCTCAAGGAGGAACTCTTCATGTTGTGTGTTCCTGGTGTTGTGTGTTCCTCATGTTGTGTGTTCCTGGTGTTGTGTTGTTCCTCATGTTGTGTGTTCCTGGTGTTGTGTGTTCCTCATGTTGTGTGTTCCTGGTGTTTTGTGTTCCTCATGCTGTGTGTTCCTGGTGTTGTGTGTTCCTGGTGTTGTGTGTTCCTGGTGTTGTGTGTTCCTGGTGTTGTGTGTTCCTCATGTTGTGTGTTCCTTGTGTTGTGTGTTCCTGGTGTTGTGTGTTCCTCATGTTGTGTGTTCCTCATGTTGTGTGTTCCTGGTGTTGTGTGTTCCTGGTGTTGTGTGTTCCTAGTGTTGTGTTGTTCCTCATGTTGTGTGTTCCTGGTGTTGTGTGTTCCTGGTGTTGTGTTGTTCCTCATGTTGTGTGTTCCTGGTGTTGTGTTGTTCCTCATGTTGTGTGTTCCTGGTGTTGTGTGTTCCTCATGTTGTGTGTTCCTGGTGTTGTGTGTTCCTCATGCTGTGTGTTCCTGGTGTTGTGTGTTCCTGGTGTTGTGTGTTCCTGGTGTTGTGTGTTCCTCATGTTGTGTGTTCCTCATGTTGTGTGTTCCTGGTGTTGTGTGTTCCTCATGTTGTGTGTTCCTCATGTTGTGTGTTCCTGGTGTTGTGTGTTCCTCATGTTGTGTGTTCCTCATGTTATGTGTTCCTGGTGTTATGTGTTCCTAGTGTTGTGTGTTCCTAGTGTTGTGTGTTCCTAGTGTTGTGTTGTTCCGTGTTCAGACCCAGCTATGATGAGAAGGTCTCTCAGCAGACGGCCATGTTGTGAAGACAGGTAGGTCGTCTGTGTGGTTTGTCTCCACTCATCAGACCTGCTTTTCACACACTGCAGTCACTTGCTTCCCCGTTGTCCCGTTGCCTTCTTACCCTGTGGCTCTTTTGCCCCGTTGCCCCATGTTGGCGTGGTGTTTCACGGGGAACTGCACCGTGACGTGAAGTTGTGGATGAAGATCGATGTGTCGCTACAAAGGAGGAACTTGTTTCAGCACAGAACGTCTGAGTTTCACTGGGTACAGGTGTGGCACCGACCGCCCAGACCTGTGGCCCGCCCACTCTTAAAGGGAGATCCCAGCCTAATCCCTGACAGTACCCCCCCCCTCCCTCCACGACCGGCTCCAGACGGCCAAGGCATCTCAGGATGCTGCCTGTGGAAGTCCCTGATCATATCTGGGTCCAAAATGTCCCTAGCAGGTACCCAGGCACGTTCATCAGGACCATACCCCTCCCAGTCCACCAGGTACTGAAACCCCCGTCCACGCCAGCGAGCTGCCAGTAGCCGCCTGACTGAAAAAGCCTCCTCACCCTCTACCATACGGGGGGGGAAGGGGGGGCTCTTGAGGAGGAAACCAGTGGGCTAACCCTGGCAGGTTTAACCTTTGATAAGTGAAAGGTGGGGTGGACCCGAAGTGAGCGGGGCAAGCGAAGGCGGACTGCAGAGGGGCCAACAAGCTTGACTATTGGATAGGGTCCAATAAACCTTGAAGCCAGCTTCTTTAAGTCCGAGTGGATAGGCAGGTCCCGGGTGGAGAGCCACACACGCTGACCCACCGCGTAAGTTGGTGCGGGATCCCGGCGCCGGTCTGCAAGTCTTTTACGCTCTGCAGACTGCTGCAAAAGCCTGCTTCTGGCCTTGAGCCAAGCTCGCTTGCATCGCCGCTCCAACACCAGGGCTGAAGGGACACTAACCTCCGACTCCAGGGCAGGGAACAGGGGAGGTTGGTACCCATAGGGACAGGGAAGGGAATTGTGGGCGTACTCTACCCAGACGAACTGCCTGTACCACGAAGCCGGGCTGTCAGAGACCAGACAACGAAGGATGGACTCCAGCTCCTGGTTCACCCTCTCCGTCTGGCCGTTAGATTCTGGGTGGTACCCAGACAAAAGGCTCACCGTCGTTCCCAACAGCCTGCAAAACTCCCTCCAAAACCAAGACTTGAACTGAGGCCCCCTGTCAGAGACAATGTCCCGCGGGAACCCATGAAGGCGGAACACGTGCGTCAGCATGACCTCCG
>NC_137666.1:21894631-21964631 GCF_963422515.1 Blennius ocellaris | reverse complement strand
AGACCACAAGGTAAAGAGGGGAAGAGTCATTCCCATGAAACCTCTCAAAGATGTTTGAGTCCACATGGAACTTTCTTCACTTTCTTCTCCTGAAAACTTTCCTGCTGCTGCTGAATGTTTACCATCTGTCCTTATTGCCCAACAGTTTTAGTTTACTGCTTTCCCACAATCTGTGCATCTCCCCTCATCCTCACGCCGTCAGAGCAATCAAACAACCATGTTCAGCTCTGTAACATAGAACCATCATGTTGGTCCGGCTTATCGCCACATGGACTGGAACACCCTCATGGCGTATCTCTATGTCGTCGTCCTCAGCACGGTGAGGAGGGCCAACTCAAACGAACACGTGGGAACTCTCTCTCGGAAAGACTCGGGCGACTCCAAAGGCAACCGAACCCGCGCCGGCTCCACCGGCAGCAACTCCAGCGGCAAGCGCAGCGACAGGTAACAGACGTCGGCGGCGGACGGAAACACTGACGGCCGGTCTGACTGACTGACCTGTGCTTGTCTGCTTCGCAGCAAACAGAGGGATCCAGTGTTCAACGCAGGTAAGAATTCAGGAGTTGTCAGGCTAGAGTTCGTCTCACAGAGGAAGCAGCAGATTATCTGTCAGTTCACATCAAGAAACAATGTCGCACATCACTTCCTGTGTGTTTCATCGTTCCCATCGTCCACACTCCTCCACATCTCTGCACATTCTCACTCATCATCTCTTTTCATCATATTGCAGTATTTTTCAGCTATTTCTGTTTGGTTTTTTTGTTTGCTGAAATTAATTTAAAGTCTAATTGTGTATTGTTTTCACAATCGTGAACTTGTAATACAATACAGGAAGCAGCTAAAGCTCTTTAAAACCAAGGATTTAAACTTTACATGAATATCTGAAGCACGTGTTCCTTTGTAGCAGAAGATTTAGGCCGTCATTCAAACCACAACATCTTCAGTGAAAACGCATCGTTTTTGTGTTTTTGTTTCGGAAAAGCTTCACAATTACACGGCAATGTTTCTAAAACGGTGTCCTTTTCCACTGAAACGGCAGAAACACTGACAATGCAGCTTTCATGTTGGGCCACTAGTGGGTGCTGCTGTTCTTATTGATCGTCTACTGAGCATGTGCAGAACAACTGCTTTCTTCGGCTGTGACACGCGTGAGGAGTCGCACGTCCACACCGGGATGATTCAAATAGTTGCCCTTTTTCCCCGATTCCATGAGAGAGAGAGTCAGAGATTTTGAAAAGTTCCACCTGGGGGAGCCGTTTTCAAAGAGCTGCGTTGTTCGTGACGCCCAAAATATGAGCGTTGCGTTTTCACTTGAAAATGTTGTCGTTTAAACCTTTAGAAGCATAAAATGGACAATTATGAGGATTTGTGTTTGAAAAGGATGAAATAGTGAACAACTCGTGAACTGTTGCTGTCGTCCCAATCCGCAGTATTTCATACATTTGAAGTACAAAAGCAGATTTATCAATTCCGCTGCTCACCAGGACAAGAATATGTCTCAGGTTAAGATGGTGGAATTTCTTTTAGCTCCAGTTGTTCTTACAGCTTTAGCTCATTAAGTCACAGAGTAGAAAAAAACAAAACATTTTCAAATGTACCAGGAAGAAAACACACAAACAAGTCGTCCATAAAGAGAAGCTTCCCGCTCGTCTCGCAACACAACCGAGGAAAGAAGCTGCTCATTTCATTGTTCGGACAAAAAGCAGCAGACGAGTTGAAAGCAGGTGATGAGACAGAACATGAAATGAGACGATATTGATCATGTTTTTCATCTCCAGCACACGATTGATTTCTATGCAAATTGAATTGCTGTTCTCCATTTGGTCCACTCACCTGATTCCTAACGTCTCCACAACGGCACAAAGATTAATCAGAGTTTTAAAATCATCAAAGTGTTACAAGCGGACGGCTCGCTGAATCACTCCTGGTTTTTTTTGAATGAAGATTTGAGGTCACACCTACTAGCCTCCTGTCTGCTCGTACAGTGGGAGCTGCAGCGCCAGCTTGTGAGGCATTCGCTTTCCTCACCAATGAATTGTATATTAGCATGTGACTGTTGACAACATTTAAATGTCTCTGAAGGTCATTGCGTTTCATGTAGGCTGCAGAACAAATGCACCATGGAGACAATATTGATCATTCCTGCGGTTGGACATTGACATCATTATAAATAAAGCATAATAATTCTGCAGGTGTCTCTGGGGTGAAGTAGGACTGGGTGACAATCAACCCAATAGATCATCAGTACAACTACTGCAGGCTGCCTCATGCATGTGATTTGACATTATAATGAATAAATTCATCCAATATAAACATTTAATGATTGTCACTGCAGCCGAGTCTGATAAGAAGGACGTGCAGCAGTAAAACCAACCTGGAGGTCATTGAGCTCATGAGATTATGATAAAAAGAATGAAGAGGAAAACTCATCATTATGTTTTTAAAACACATGTCAACCTAAAGTAAGTGTGATAGAGACAAATTCAAATAATGAAGAAAGCTTTGGTGTTTTAGGGCCCGATCCAACAACGGTTTGTAATTCAAACGCAAATGAAATACTGACAGTTTGTCCTCGTAGATTAAATATGATTTCCTACTTTTCATGATAAGGAGTCATTTGCTTTGTTTACACAGACTATTTTTTATCAGATATTTTCTGTTGTGTCTCAAACCCCAATTTTTTTATTTTTTTATTTTTGGGGCTAGACTCAGACCCAGTTTTTTACACAACAACGTTTTCAAGTGGAAATTGAAAACTTTCATTGGGTTTGTGGCGTCTGTTGACGTGACAACGCTGCTCTGGGTCAATGAAATTGCAACTTTTTGAAAATGCTGCTACTGCACACGCACACCTCAGTCATCGGAAATAGTTTTTCTGCACATGCTCAGTAGATGGACAAGAACAAACATGGCGGCTCCCACAATGCCATGACTCCCGGTATTCTCCCGGGTCTTGGTAGTTTTAAAGTTGGCAGCCAGTGTAAGAACAGGGAGGCCTTTCCTTACAAACTGCACCGATTCGTGGCCCAACATCAAACTACTCGTTTTCAGCGTTTCTGCCGTTTCTTGATAAATGGACATCATTTTTGCCGTAAAAAATGGTTGCGTAAACAAGGCCTCAGATGTAGTCTATTTGTGAAGACACCAATATATGGAGGGTTTTGGGGGGTCTTGGGGGGTCCTGGTGGGTCTAGGGGGGTCTTGGGGGGTCCTGGTGGGTCCTGGTGGGGTCTAGGGGGGTCTTGGGGGGTCCTGGTGGGACTGGATGGATCTGAGAGGAGGTGAGACTCAGAGCGTTACAGCCAGAAGCTGCTGCTCATGTCACGACAGACCAGGAGGTGAGGAAGCCATGCCTCCCCCCCCCCACCCCCCCTCACCTGGTGCTTGTGTGTCTCTCTGTGACCTTTACAAGGGATGCGACGTGTGACCCACTGCAAAGGTAGGCCACGCCCACTTCTCCACGACGCCTCCACGGCTCTCTGCTCAGCTGCGGTGCACAAACGCCTCACTCAATCAGGACCGCCACTCCAAACTCTTGGAAGATCTCACAGTTTTTTAGTCACTTCTGCAGTGAGCAGAGCGCCGTGCAGACGAGAGTGTGGACCGTGTGTGTGTGTGTGTGTGTGTGTGTGTGTGTGAAACTTTGATTGTTTGGAGAGTCATTACCGCACAAACACGCTTCCAGTCACACCTAACCTGCAGCGTCACCAGACGTTGCTCTGTTTGCTCACGGCCTCACTTTGTGCTTGTTGGCATTCAGTCTCTGTCGCCACGGTAACAGCACAAAGATTTCTGACTGTCGCCGCCTCGCCACGGCCCGGCTCTGTAGATCCAGTGAGCTGAGACTCCTCGCTTCAGACCAGAGCCGGTAGCTTTGCATCACAAACACCAGCCTGTGTTCTGGTCGCTCCGATTGAAGCCTGTTTGATTTCTCAGCTTGTAGTTTTCTAACAGTGTCGTCGGTTTTGTGCCTAGTTCCCCTTCAGCCGAGCATTCACAAAGCTGCCAAGGACTTCAAGACGCCAGGCTCTTTTATTCTGTGGTGATCATTTAAGCTACAATTAAATCTCAGTATTTTCTCACTTGTTACAGTGCAGCTCAGGCAGGCAGAGGCGGAAATAATCAAGAAGAAATGATTGGAATTAAGTAGTTTTTTTGGGCTTTCCTTTTTTTTAATAGAATGGAGGTGGAGGGGTATTTTCATTCTAGGCCCCGTTTACATGACAACGGTTTCAAAAATGTGGTGCTCAGAGTCACTGCAAAAACAAGTTGAAGGAAATGCTGGGACTCTGGAATCAGGGAAGAGCAGAACTCTCTGAAAACGCTGGCCCTGGTCATGAGCACCACTGGATAAATAGTTCTCCTGCACATGATCACAACAAAGTTTCCTCCAGAGTATCATGACTCTCAGTCCGTCTTCTCCTAGACTGGGTAGTTTTATTTTGACAGTCACCGCAATAACAATCCAACTTAGCCGTCTGTCCTTGTTCTCCCAATGTTTACAGCGTAGTGTTGTCTGCTGCATGTGTTTGTGCTTTCATTATAAAAAAAACAAACAAAAGCACCAAACTAAAGACCCAACATGAAAAGTGCATCATGTCCAGTCTTTCTGCCGTTGCTGTGTAAAGCTTTTGAAATATGTTTTTAAACAGCACTTGAATCTTTCCCGTTAACATAAAGCGTGTAGTGATAATAAAGTTCAGTGAAAACCATACAGCAGTAGTCGCATGTCTCCTTCCACCTCTGTCGGGACCAGATGTTCTTCTGGAATCTTCATTAGAAAATAGTTGACATCAGTGGACAAACCAGTTCATTCTAATAGAATCCACTGCATTCATTGCTTTTATTTTCTTTGTCAGTTTGGAGAAAAACAGGAGTTTACAGTGAACACGCTAGTTCCCCAGCTTCCTCCCCATAGTTTGTGTCTTCGTTTTTGTTAAATGTGACACGAAACCGTTGGCGTGTCGGCTGTTGATACTGTTTTTGTTTTGCCCCCTCTGCATCGTTTGGCCCGACAACCTCCACCTCCACCTCCACCTCCGGGCTCGTCTGCTCTTTGCTACGTTCTAGTCACGGTACAGCTTTACCTCAGCCGCTCTGCCAAACAGACGGGAAGCGGCGCCGCAGCTTCGGCCGCCGCCCCCGTCGCCCCCGTCAGACCCTCAGAAAGCACCAAGGCCCCGGCGGCCAGAAAGAGCGGAGCCGCAAAGGCTTCCGCCAGCAGAAGGGCCCCGAGCTTCAGCCTCCAGCTGAGGAAGTCGGGGAGTCTCACCTCGTACTCTCCCCTGGACACGCCCAGCTATCGCATACCCGTCAAATCCCCCAGCCAGTACTTCCAGATCTGCTACTAGCTCCTGCAGTACTATGGGGTTATATTTGTGCCAAAATTCTGAGCGAGCGATGGGAAAATTTGAGCGCAAAAAAATTAATTGTGCAAGCGCACTAATAACATTTTGAGGAAATATTTAAATTGCGCAAAGACAAACGTGAGATTGCGCGCTCAAAAATCATTTCTGCGCTCAGATTCTTCCTCTGCGAACTCTGATTGGTTACTTCGGATTCTGGAAGTGCCTCAAAACCAACGAAGAAGAAAAACAAGAAGAGGGAAAAACAAACTGCGGGGGAAAACATGTTGTAATCCAGGATCATTATCTTTAGTTTTCCTTATTTCTGTTTTCCCTCGCAGTTTGTTTTTCCTTCTTCGTCTTTGTCGGTTATGAGGCACTTCCAGAAACCGAAGCAACCAATCAGAATTCAACGCCCGCCCCAAATTTCTGTGATTGGTGGACAACCGTGTCTGTCACATTTGGGCTTTGCACATTTTGAGCGAGCGCACAGCAGGACTTGAGCGCGGACATGGAGAGATTTGAGCGAGCGAGAGAGAGAGAGAGAGAGAGAGAGAGAGAGAGAGGTTGAGCGCGCAGAGGAAGAATCTGAGCGCAGAGATGATTTTTGAGCGCGCAATCTCAAGTTTGTCTTTGCGCAATTTAAATATTTCCTCAAAGTGCTATTAGTGCGCTTGCACAATTCATTTTTTTGCGCGCAAATTTTCCCATCGCTCGCTCAGAATTTTGGCACAAATATAACCCCATACAGTACCAGATGACGAAGCTGCTGTTATTGAAGTAGAATGAAGCCTGAGGTCAGGTCACAGACACTTTCATGCTTTTACTTGAGATGTGCACCATGAAGACGATGTGCCCACCAGCCCAGTGTCTCATTATACCAGACATTCAGACCAACAGCATCTCATAAGAACAACAAAGTAAATCCATAAATCCATCCAAATAGATTGATCCTCCTCCCTAATGAGCTTCATTGTTTCCTTTGGTTCCCTCAATGTGGACTGCTTGCGTTGTCTCCCAGGGTGAGCATGTTCGAAACTGAGCAGTTTCCCATCATCCTCTTTTTGGATCTGTTTGCTTATTTTTCAGTAACATTTCCGTTGCTCTGCTTGTGTCTGCAATCTGTGTCAGTTAATCTGCTGTGAGCTGAATATTTACAAGCTGTGGAAGTTTCTCACTTCTGTTTGATGTTCATTTTGTGCTTTTCGTTGTCAATCACGTCTTTACGAAATAAAACTTTGTTCAAATGTCTTCGTGTTTGCTACTTCTGTCATTTTTAGGTTTTCATTCGTTCATTCATTCACTCATCACATCACATCATTTTCATTCACCCCATAACAACAAAAATATTGTTTGTCTTGTATGTGCTTCTTGCAGTTGTTTGACCTCAGAAATCTCTCATGACAGTGACTCTTCTCGGTATTTGTGTGTAATAATGTAATAATCCATCATCTGACTGTTTCTGTTGCCTTTTTTAGAGGAAGGTTATGTGAAAATGTATTTGAAGGGTCGTCCCGTCACCATGTACATGCCCAAAGAGCAAGTGGACGGCTACTGCCTGGAGGCCAGAGCCGAGCTGCCCTGCAACAAGCTCAAACTGGACTGGGTGTATCCTTCTGTACCAACACTTTATTTCACCTCCGTCAAATTGACTGGTCGCTGTAGACGTTGGCTGAGATGATATCAGCTGTGTGTTTTCTGCACAAGTTACAAATCCAACCCTGTATCTGATTTGAGGAGTTTTTCGAGCAGTCACCCTCCCAGAGGGAAATACACTGATACCTGCCAGAGGAGGCTGTGAGTGTTTGGTCTGCTTGTCAGAGGAGAGTTCCATGTTCCACGGAGTCGAGCTCGTCTCTCTGCAGCCCGCAGTCACAAATGACCTGCAAACCGCCGGCAGGCAACCAGTCAGCAGCTCCTCCTCCGCTCTTTTAGCTTCAGCGAGACACAGTTGTGCCTTTTCTTTTTTGACAATGAGTGAAAACAGAGTGTTGTTGCTTCAAGTTCCCATCATGTGTTTACATGTCTGATTGGCTCTACAACGGTTTGCACATTTTAGATACTTGAGTTAGCTTGTATAGTGAAGCAGCTTTGTGCTTGTATTTGTAATTCTCTTTTGTGATTATAATTATCGAGCAGAACAAAGCATGTGTTGTCCACAAGGTATATCCCTGTCTTGGCAAATTGCACCTCGTATGTGCAATTGTATTTGTTAAGTGTGCATGATTTATTTAGATTGTAAGTGTCTGGATTAACAGAAAAAAAATAAGGAGGTGCAGTTTATGGCGGGGTTTATTTTATTCCCTACTCTTTATTTCAAATATCTGACATTTAAATATTTGACTTTTAATCTTTGTACCTACAAATACTGTAGAAATAAATTCACTGCAAATTATGTGGCACTTGCCACAATTTTAAATCCTATTTTTAGACATGATAGATAATCTGGCTTGTTCTAAGCATCTCCTATAATCCTGCTTTTCAACACTTTCACATGGATCTAAAAACATTTTACTTAAAAATCCAGCTCCTCCTTGATCCTCCTCCATTAGAATATTGATCCTAGGAGCTGCATTCACAATCTGCTGTGTCTGTGTGAGCTGGACTGGCTCCGCCCACACACACGCCCTTCTATGGGAAGAGGAGGAAGTACTTCCTCTCACGGCGCCATGTGCCAGAGCAGAGCTGCCTGATTGTGGGAGGAGTCAGAGGGGAGGAGCCTACCTTGACTGTGATTGGCTGAACCCCTGATGACACTATATAGGGTTTGATTTCTGATTGGCTGCTTGGAGCAACACACTTTTTAAAACCTGGAACAACCAGGGAGAGAGAGGACACACTGTCTTCTTCTGTTATTTACGTTTTTGTAGTCCTTGATGTCATAGTATAATCCTAAATCAATAAAAAATGTATTTCAAGATTTCTAATCAATTAAAATCTACTTGCTGTGTAGACAGATCATTTCACTCGTAATTTTCCTCTCAGATTTATGTTTTTATATGTTCTATTTGGGCAAACATTTTTTTTTTTTTGCAGTGTTATACTATAGTATGACTATAGTTTGATACTTCAGTTGTACTATAGTATCATAGCTCCAGTTACTTATTGTTATTAAGCATATGTTTTCTTCGCTTTGTGCTTCCAGCATGTTGTCTGGTTGTGCTTTTCTTCTTTAACCTGCTTCATGTCCAGCTACGGTTACCGCGGTCGAGACTGCCGCTCCAACCTTTACCTGCTTCCCACCGGAGAGACGGTGTACTTCATCGCCTCGGTGGTCGTGCTCTTCAACGTGGACGAGCAGCTTCAGAGACACTACACTGGACACACGGACGATATCAAATGGTGAGAACGCAAAATACATCACATGTTGTTTTATTCAGTGAGTAAACTGTGGAGAAAACATGCAAATGGGACAGAAACAGGTGTTTTCTGTCCTGTCTGTCATGCTGTACCGTTAGAATAAACTTGAGCAGTCGTCACCAATAATTATGTTTTTAACTTTGAGGTTCATAAATGAAAAACTCTACTTTTTAATCAACAGTGTATATTTTAGATCATAGGCTGGATCAGAGACACATTTTTACTCCTTTGAATAGAAGCTATTCGAGCTTTAACCATCTTGTGAGTGTTGATTCACCATTGAGCCCTAAAAGGAATGAAATTATCCTAATGTGTTTCACTCCCTCACACATTATACACATTAGTACAGGCAGCGAGGAGCTCCAGTGAAAATCATATTCAAAGCTTTAAAAGGCTCACTCACCAAACGCAGCCTTTCATGTTCTCCTCATCTTTATTCAAATGGCTCTTTTGATGTGGAAAAGGCTTTTAACTCCTTTTTAATGTCTGCTTTTCTCGTGTTTCTCCTCACCAGCCTGGCCGTCCATCCCGATAAGATCACCATAGCAACGGGCCAAGTGGCAGGAACCTCTTCAGACGGGAAAGTAAGTGATTCCTCATCACTTCACCGCTCCATCCATGGTTCATCTAAAGGTTCCGCAGCTTTCTATAAAGATTTGCTGTCAGATCAAAGCTATGCCACTGTTGTCCACTGGGTGGCGGTGTTACGTCAGTCCTTCATCTGGCTTTCAGAGGTTTTATTTTGCTTGGTTGAATGTTGCAGATTAGGAATGTGACGAGGCTTTCGAACACATCAGGGCTCAGTTCTGCATCCTAATGCCCAAAGTCGAAGGGTTTCAAATGAAAACGCATAAACTTCGTTGCGTTATAGGGTTTAAACGACAACAGTGCTCAGAGACACTGAAAACTCAACTGCCTGGAAACTTTCAGGCTCCGTCTCCATGGAGACGGCAGGATTGCTGCTACTCCTCATGCACATCAGAGTAGATACTCCATCTAATCATGCTCAGTAGGTGAACTGTAACAACAATGTCTCGTCCAGAGCATCATGACTCCCAGTCCATACTCTCCTCGGACTTGGCAGTTTTATTTTGACAGTCACCGTAACAATAATCCAACCAAGTCGTTTGTCCGCTACAATCTGTGTGGTTACATTACAAAATCAAACGGCACCCCTTGTGGCCAGACATGAAAACTAAATGGTTTCAGGTGTGTCTGTCTTTTCCGTGTTAACAAAACTTCATTAAAAGATGTCTTATCACTTGAATCCTTGTTGTGTAAACAGGGCCTGAGTTTGTTCATCTGAAAACACGTGAGCACTTTTTTTTTTTTTACGTTTTTTTTACTTTCATGAATCTTTTTTAATTGGTAAATGGCACAAATTTGCTTATTAAAGTCTAGAGCCTTGCACAGCAGCCATGAGCTTCAGTGTCGTGTTACTGATCCCTTCAGCTGCTCATTAAAGTGACACAATACACCATCTTGTGGTGAAAGCTGGTATTACATGGCTAACCATGATGTTGCCGGTTGAAAAACCTTCCAACTTTGATAGTTGTAAATCTGAAGCTTTATCGCTTTCTTTTACGTCGTTTATCTGATTGTTTTAGTTTGATTTGATTTGCATTAAACACAAAGTATTACTGTATGGATGAGATGGAGGCAGATGATTCTCTGCGGTGTCTCACTTCACTGACTAACATGACATATTACTTTATTACTTATTGTTTGTCCTGGTGTTTTGCTCTTTCCGTGTGTGTTTATTGAAAGCAGCTGGCTCCTCACGTCCGTGTTTGGGACTCCGTCAGCCTCAACACGCTCCACGTCCTGGGAACGGGGTTCTTTGACCGAGCGCTGGTCTGCCTGGCTTTCTCCAAGTCGGTAAGAAAACACCACTTCTGAGCTGTTTCAGGCCATTTATAAAATCACACACACACACACATACACTGAGCCAAGCAACCCCCTCTGATGGAAACTTCAGAGAAGAACCCAGTGTGGGTCTTCTCTCTCTTTGTCAAAATGAGCCCAAACTGAAGTGTCAGGGGAGTATCCATGTTCGTTGTGTGCATTCAGGGGCACAAACACATGCATGTTAGGCTGATTGATATTATAAATTCATATACATCATACCTGGCCACTTTGTTTCACCTCTTCTTTTGTGTCCATGAGTGAACAGAGTAACAAATGTCAGCACAAATCTACACATTTGATCTGCAGGTCTGTGGAAATATGTGTCAGCGGTGCTGCAACACTCCTCTATGAGATCCAATAGGAGGCGTCTGCTCACTCCAGCGTTTTGTCTTCACACTTGGATCAGAAATGAGTTTTTGCTACAGAATTTTAAAACAGTTTAAACTTCAAGCATCAAACAATGAAACTGTGCAAAAGCTTCGAGATATTCAACATTTTGGAAGGTGTGCTTACGGCAGGTAGACAAGGAGAGTATCTTGTGCTTCTGAAAGCGTTCACTCTTGTTCCATCCAGAATAGCTGTGAGTTCAGCCATCCCTACAACCAGTGCGTCGGTTTCGCGCCATTTAAAAAAAAATTCAGTTAAAAGACACATTTCAATCTTGTTTTTGAATGTCAGAATGGAGGGAACACGCTCTGCGTTGTGGATGACTCCAACGATCACGTTCTGTCGGTGTGGGACTGGCAGAGAGAAGACCGGCTGGCTGAAGTGAAGGTAGCCTCCTGCCGCTTTGTCTTGTTTCTCTCCTTGTTTTGCCTCTTTCTCTTCCCGATCCATCAGCTGACGTTGTCTCTTGCTGTCTCGGCTCAGTGCTCCAACGAGTCGGTGTTTGCTGCAGACTTTCATCCCACCGACAGCAACGTTGTAGTGACTTGTGGAAAGTCTCATCTGTATTTCTGGCACCTGGAGAAAGGCTCGCTGGTCAAGAAGCAGGGCCTGTTCGAGGTGAGACGCCACACAGATTTAATGAGGACGACCTGTCGTGTGGAGAGGCCACATGTGGACAATCATGTGAGCCTGTTCTTGTGTTCGCTGCAGAAACAAGAGAAACCAAAGTTCGTCTTGTGCGTGACCTTTGCTGAAAATGGAGATGCCATCACTGGAGACTCGAGCGGAAACATCCTGGTGTGGGGAAAAGGTACGTAGTGTTCCTCTGTGAACGTCACTGTGATGGTTTGATCACAGAACTGCAGAGAAACATTGAGCTGACTGCTGTGATCAAATCATTTCGTGGATGAAGTGCACTTCTCATTCACACTCTGCTTCCTCCCTCCATCACGCCGTCCGTCTCTTAACCTGCCGTCTTCAAGCGCTCCACCTTTCTGTTCCCATCAATCTGCTCTGGTCTCTGTGATCCAGGCACTAATCGCATCAGCCAGGTGATCAACGGAGCTCACGAGGGGAGCATCTTCACTCTGTGCATGCTGAGGAACGGCACACTGGTGTCCGGGGGGAAAGACCGCCGCCTCATTTCCTGGGACAGCGGCTACCAGCAGATACAGACGGTGGAGGTGAGAAACCAAAAAAAAAGGCTGAATAATATAAACGTCGTCTGCTGGAACCTGCTTGATATGCATCAATGAAATGTTGAAGGAAGCCTTGGTGTGGTAAATGTCAGTCCTGCCTGAGGCGGCAGACCGTGTGTTCAGTAAACCGCATCATGTCACGGCCATTACAGAGCCTGAGGTGATCCATGGATATTTATGTCAATGATACTTGTGTTTCACACGTCCTGTTTGCTCAGAGGCGTCAACATGTTGTGAAGGTTCGTTTACATGAAGTGTTTGTTCAGGTGCCAGAGTCTTTCGGTCCGATCCGGACCATGGCTGAGGGCCGCGGGGAGACCGTGCTCATCGGCACCACCAAGAACTTTGTTCTGCAGGGCAGCCTGGATGGAGAGTTTGTCTCCATCACGCAGGTATTGGAGCTCCGCAGTATGAAAACCCATCAACAACTCATCACAGAGTAATGACTAATCCACAAATGTGACATATATTGTGATAAATCTAGACCAGGGGTCTGCAACCTGCCACTCTTTAGTCCCTCGAGTGGCTCCCTGAAGCTTTCACTAAATTATACATGAATAAACATTCTATCATATTTATTTTCAACCAGTCATTTTCACATGGGCTTTAAGAAAGAACTAGAAAGAGGGAAAATGGCTAAAACCACAAGAAAAAGGAAAACTGCTAAAAGTCTAAGTAAAAGTCCTAAAATGAGAAGGGTTTCTAAAAGAAATACCCGTAAAATTACCTGCTGAACTGCTAATAGAAGAGAGAAAATTGTTATAAAGCTCAATTGTCAGAATTGTCAAAAAACGCTGAAAAACAAGAAGGAAACCATAAAAATTGGGTCCAAAACAACTGAAAATGTGATGAAATGTTTCCCATCCTTCATTTCCATCAAAACTTCATGAATGCACAGTTTTTGTATCGAGGTAAACATATTTTTGCGGCGCCATTTGAATTTCATTTGGTAGAAAGTGAGCAGTGTGGAACTTAAAGGTTGCAGACCTGATGTGGAGACGGAGAAGTTATGAACAGTGGATGAAAGCGAGTCTCGTCTCTTCAGGGCCACACGGATGAGTTGTGGGGTCTGGCCGTTCACCCCTGGAAACCTCAGTTTTTAACCTGTGGCTACGACAGGCAGGTCTCTCTGTGGGACTCAAACTCCCATCAGCTCATCTGGACCAAGATCATGGAGGTAAGATGAAGCAACACTGCCCCCTGGGGTGAGGCAAGGGAACTGCATGTGACACAGCAGTGGACATAGTTAGCTACATGTATTTTTGTATTTATAGTCTTTACAGAACTGTATTTGCATTGAATTGCTTTGAAGTTTGTAACCTCAACACTTAAATGTGAAAGCAGGTTTTATGTGCTGGGAAACAGGGAGCACAGTGAAGGTGACATACTTGTAAATCTCCCTGTGCTCTCCTGTGTGACAGGACGCTGCTCAGGCCGCAGGCTTCCACCCGTCAGGGGCGGTGGTGGCCATCGGAACCCAGACCGGCAGGTACAGGCCCCGTCCTGCTCTCGTTCTGGGAGGTCGAGTGAAAATGGTGTGACGGCAGTTGGTGGGTGTGTGTCGACCCTGCAGGTGGCTGGTGCTGGACACGGACTCCAAGGACCTGGTGACGATGCACACAGACGGCAATGAGCAGCTGTCTGTGGTGCGATACGGCCCGGGTACGTCACGTCACCTGAGCGTTCATGTTATCCTCCCTGGCAGCCATTCCTGAGTTCGCTTTATTCCAAAGAGCTGATAATCTGTGGAGACTGTGCAAGCCAATTTCCAAACACCAATTATATCGGTCATACATGCAGTTTAGTTCATTACAATGTTTGCATTTCATTTGGAGTCCAGCAATCTTCCTGTTTTCTTTTCCCATATTTAGACGGTAACTTCCTGGCCATCGGCTCCCATGATAACTACATCTACGTCTACGCTGTGGGAGAAAATGGCAGGAAGTACAGCCGAGTCGGGAAGTGCTCGGTGAGCCTTTATAATCCCTCTCACTCAGCTTTATATTTAGTTCCCTCCTTGTTTCAGTCGCTCGCTGAGGCTTCAGAGCTGAGCTGCAGGCTGACGGAGGACACAGCTGAGTCACGTTCCACGGCTGTTCCTGCTCCTTGAAAAGACGCTGATGTTGTGTTCAGAGAGAAGAAGTGTTTCTAAATGTGACTCTTTCTGCTCCCAGGGTCACTCCAGTTTCATCACACATCTGGATTGGTCAGTGGACTCTCAGTACCTGGTGTCAAACTCAGGCGACTACGAGATCCTCTACTGTGAGTCCGATCCGCCATGTCCTGACGGTTTCTGCCCGGATTCCTCATGTTTTTCACGTTTTCAGATAATATTCGCTTTCTCCAGGCATCACACTGAAACACATCCAGGAAAAATGGCCTTTAAATGTCTGTAACATGTCCAGAAGTTCAGCTGGTTTCCTTATTTCTGTACTTTTTGAGACAGTTTGCAGACGAGTGAGTGTAGCTTCAGTCTGCTGGATTTTAAAGAACACATCCATTTTCTGCTCCACCAAATATTTTCCATCTCATGTGGATTTTCTCTTCTGACATGCAGGTTTAGATGTTTGGACCTGAGCTGAACTTGTGCGGCGTTACAATCCTATTGAAACATGTCAGGATGACACACCTTCACTGTGTGTGTGTGTGTGTGTGTGTGTGTGTGTGTGTGTGTGTGTGTGTGTGTGTGTGTGTGTGTGTGTGTGTGTGTGTGTGTGTGTGTGTGTGTGTGTGTGTGTGTGTGTGTGTGTGTGTGTGTGTGTGTGTGTGTGTGTGTGTGTGTGTGTTCCTCTGCTCTCAGGGATCCCGTCAGTGTGTAAGCAGGTGGTCAGCGTGGAGACCACCAGGGACATGGACTGGGCCTCGTCCACTTGTCCTCTGGGCTTCCAGGTGTTTGGTGAGAGCAGGCCTCCTTCCTTCTACCTGTCCAGGTGTGTATTTATGTTTCATACTTGTCTTATGGAAACTTGTGCCTCTCAGGCCTGTGGCCCGACGGCTCAGACGGCACCGACATCAACGCAGTGAGCCGGTCCAGCAACAAGAGCCTGCTGGTCACCGGAGACGACTTCGGGAAGGTTCACCTCTTCTCATATCCCTGCTCTCAGTTCAGGGTAAGATGCTGGCAGCAGAAAACAACAACAACACCGAACTGAACTTGTTTGTAGGAGTGTAATATGTGATTATCATCAGCATGAGGACTTTGAAGAGACAGTGCAGCCTGTCGCTCTCCGTCCAGTATGGTCATCGAGTACAGTCGTTGTGTACAATCGTGGAGTACAGTCGTTGTGTACAGTTGTCTAGTACGGTCGTCGTGTGCAGTTGTCTAGTACGGCTGTCATGTACAGTTGTCTAGTACGGTTGTCTAGTACTGTCGTCGTGTACAGGCATCGAGTACAGTCGTCATGTACAATTGTGGAGTACACTTGTCGTGTACAGTTGTCTAGTACTGTCGTCCAGTACTGTCGTCGTGTACAGTTTTCTAGTACAGTCGTCTAGTATGGTTGTCGTGTACAGTTGTCTAGTACAGTTGTCTAGTACAGTCGTCTAGTACGGTTGTCGTATACAGTTGTCTAGTACGGTCGGCGTGTACAGTTGTCTAGTACTGTCGTCGTGTACAATCGTGGAGTACGCTCGTCATGTACAGTTGTCTAGTACGGTTGCCTAGTACGGTCGTCAAGTACGGTCGTCGTCTACAGTCCTCTAGTATTGTCGTCGTGTACAGTTGTCTAGTACTGTCGTCAAGTACTGTCGTCGTGTACAGTTGTCTAGTACGGCTGTCATGTACAGTTGTCTCGTACTGTCGGGCCTGTACAATCGTGGAGTACGCTCGTTGTGTACAGTTGTCTAGTACTGTCGTCCAGTACTGTCGTCGTGTACAGTCGTGTAGTACTGTCATCGTGTACAGTTGTCTTGTACTGTCGTCTAGTACTGTCGTCGTGTACAGTTGTCTAGTACGGTCGTCTAGTATTGTCGTCGTGTACAGTTGTCTAGTACTGTCGTCATGTACAGTTGTCTAGTACAGTTGCCTAGTACGGTCGTCAAGTACGGTCGTCGTGTACAGTCGTCTAGTATTGTCGTCGTGTACAGTTGTCTAGTACTGTCGTCGTGTACAGTTGTCTAGTACTGTCGTCATGTACAGTTGTCTAGTACAGTTGCCTAGTATGGTCGTCAAGTACGGTCGTCGTGTACAGTCGTCTAGTACTGTCGTTGTGTACAGTTGTCTAGTACGGTCGTCTAGTATTGTCGTCGTGTACAGTTGTCTAGTACTGTCGTCGTGTACAGTTGTCTAGTATGGTCGTCTAGTACTGTCGTCATGTACAGTTGTCTAGTACAGTTGCCTAGTACGCTCGTCAAGTACGGTCGTCGTGTACAGTCGTCTAGTACTGTCATCGTGTACAGTTGTCTAGTACTGTCGTCGTGTACAGTTGTCTAGTATGGTCGTCTAGTACTGTCGTCATGTACAGTTGTCTAGTACAGTTGCCTAGTACGCTCGTCAAGTACGGTCGTCGTGTACAGTCGTCTAGTACTGTCATCGTGTACAGTTGCCTAGTACGGTTGTCTAGTACCGTCATCGTGTACAGTTGTCTAGTACGGTCGTCTAGTACCGTCATCGTGTACAGTTGTCTAGTACGGTCGTCTAGTACTGTCGTCTAGTACTGTCATCGAATACAGTCGTCGTGTACAGATTTTTTTTTTTCCCTCTGATATTTTTTTCTTGACTGGCCCGAATACCCTTCCATAGTAACTGTAGTCATAGTTAAACACGATTTACAAATATAATTAACTTTGCTACCAAGTAACCGCAATTTCACTTATTCTGAGTAACAATAATTAAAACAATCTTTAAATTTTGCACAAAGAGTCACAGTGTAATACTCTGCTGTAGATCTGAAAAATGCCCTTTTAATAAAGACAGTTTATACAGGAAATCTATTTTTTGATAGTTAAAATATAACTAATACTCTGAGTGCTTGGTTGGATTGAACACAGTGTGTGTACTTAAATTAAATGTAAGCAATGAATACAGATGCTTTTGCAAATATAACATTGCAAAATTATTTGTTTTGTCAGTTAAATACAGAAATTATAAACGTGATAATTGTGGTCATTCCTAAGACAATTAGGAAAAGCACACAATATGTGACGTAATGGCTAAAATGACAAATCACACAACAAAAAAGCTTCAAATGTTTCAGCGTTTTGCAGAATGCTGTGTTGATCACACTCTTTTAAGATGTTTTTTTAATACCCAAACCCCCCCCCCCAGGCTCCCAGCCAAGCTTACGGCGGCCACAGCAGTCATGTGACCAACGTGAACTTCCTGTACGACGACAGCTACCTGGTGTCGACCGGCGGGAAGGACATGAGCGTCATGCAGTGGAGGATCGTCTGAGCCCCACGCAATCTCTACTCAACTGCACTAAAGTCTACCAAACGCAAACACAAAGACAAGAAGGAGAAGAAGAAGAAGAAGAAATGCACTGAAGGTGTCGTGTGAATTAGAAAAAAACAAAATCCTCTTTCTTCTCCCACTTTTTCTGTCTTCACACTACATGTAAAGAAATAATCCTGCTCTCACGTACTGACGACACCAGACACAAGTAAACCCAACAAAGCAGAACCAAAGGCTCAGACTTTATGACTCGTACTCGTACTTGTACAGTTTTGCTGCTGCTGTTCTTGTGTGACGGTGATGGGGAGGAGATCCAGACTGAGCGTTCTGCATCGCAACAAAAACTGTAAAGAAAGACAGAAAGGACAGTGAGATTTTTTTAATTGTTGAACTTCCATTTCATTTTGTATTTAACAACTCAGGAAAGCACGAGAAAAGTAAAAAACAAAACAAAACAAAACTACTTTCCCCTTTCTATTAACATGTCAGGAACATTCGCACTTAAAATCAGATCTTCAACCAAACTTGCTTTGTTTTCTTGACTGTGGAGTGACAATTCACCTATTTGGCCGTAGGAAAGCAGAAGTTTGTCCACAAGCTGATTGTTAGGGTGAGATTCCATCGACTGGATTCATCATTTCTAGTGAAACAATCCAAACATATTGCAAGTGTTTGTGCTTCCGGATCTTAAAGAAACAGAGCTTCTCCTCCAGTTTGACTCTGTTTTCTCTTTCCTGAAACGAATGATCATGTTTAGTCTCGGATGGTAAACGACCCCAGAGGCCTGAAGCAGATCCCAGGAAAATGTTTATGACTCCGTTTCTGTTTTGTTTGTTTTTTTTAACCAATTGTCGAATGCTTGTAATCTCAGTCTTTGGCCTTGATCACAAAGAGAGTCCAAATCAAGCATATTGAGAATTTTCCAGCGATGCAAAACGTCTTTCAGCAGGTTTATTGCACCGAGTCGAGTTTACAAAGAGGAGAGACGAGACCATGACACTGTAATCGTCTGATGTCCACCATCAGTCACTGGCAACATATTTAACTGAACTAAACCCTCCTGTGGTGTTTGTTTGTTTGTTTGTTTTCTACAATGCACTGCTTCTGGCTGAGAATCATACATCAGGTCTTTTCCTCTGTTTGGTGGAGCTTTTCGTAGCGACTGGTTCCAGCAGCCACTGACTCAGTCAAGGTGGTTTCTCTGAGGTGATGTGGAGCTTTTTGGGGGTTGAGCAGGTTTTAGTGTGACCATAAATGCTGCTGGTGTTAATCATGTTGCTTTGGAATCCCGGGGATTAACCCTAACAGCAGTTTGATCTGGAAATAAAAGTGCAGTGATTTTAAAGTCGCCACTCCACAGAGTGAATGTAACATGACTTGTCTAACCACTTAACACCTGCAGCTGCAAACACCTCTGTCTGAAAGTAAAAGAATCATCAAACTCCTGTTTCCGTGTCTGTATTCTATTCTTGGAATGTTTGTAGTTCATTTATTTGTGCAAAGTTGCTTTTTTCCAGTTCTGAAGTCTCATTGGGCTGTCCAGCATGGTTTACCACTTCTAAGGGGGAAAAAAAACACGTTTAATGCTTTTCTTACAAGAAGTGAGCTGTAACAGACAGTAAACAAAACAGATGTTACTATAAAACCATAACATGGGGTATTCTACATAAAAAGGATCAAACCAGTTAGATAACTGAGAACACTTGTCTTCTCAGAAGACACACACATTTTATTAGCTGGGTGTCCCAAAGCCACTGACAATGATGTTAATGTGAATAAACATAAAATACAAGGCAATATATTCAAAGGCTACCAAAAATAAAGAACACAGATTAAAAGATCAGTATATAATTCAACATGCAAGCTGCCCTGACTGAGAACGTCAGTGGGCATGTGTCCTGCTCTCTGTGTTAATGGAGGTTAAACAGCCAGCACAGCAGCGGCCATGTTTCTTTAATGACTTGTTGCAGCTACTGAGGCTTTTCCATGAGCTCTTACTCGCCTCAGTCCAGGTCGTTTTCCATTACAGTAGAGTACGACCACGGCGTGGGCCCAGCCATTTTCCCATCAGGTACAAGTAATATATCAGCTCAAATAACACATTAAATAGTGTAGATTTTTATATATTTATTGATAACGTTCCACAAAGTGACTTGCTACGATCATGCTTCACTGTCCAGTGTTTCGGTTTCACAGGTGCCTGTTTTCTACTTATCTTTTTATTGAGAACAAGGTACAGAAAGAAAGATTACATTAAAAAAGGCAGTATTTCTTTTTCTTTTTTTTTAACAGAACATATACAAATAGACCACACACACACACACACACACACACACACACACACACACGCACATGACAACATTTCAGATCACAACACCTAACTTGTTAAAAAAAAAGCACTGTGTTTTACACTGCAGCAGAGGACACACTGACAACGATGTAGTTAGTGTGCCGGGCCACGAGAGGGCGCCGTTGCTCATTTGCTCGCCAGTGCAGCGCTCAGGTCGGGGCAATTACCGGTTGGGTAAGTATCATATGACTTTGTTTACCATTCTCTTAATGGTAAACAAATTGAACAAGTGGATGTAAATACATTTCTAGGAATTAATTTTTAATGAAAAGGTCAGTTGGAAGCCACTTCACTTCTTATATAACTCCCTCATTCTTCCATATCTCAATTATGGTGTGGAAATATGTATAATAATTATAAAACAAATATTGATCCTATTTTTTTTTAACTTCAGAAGAAGTCCATTAGACTCACAAAGCAAGCTGATGTTTTGCTCCTAAAAACCCTTTGTTTGCCAAATCAAAAGTGCTAAAAGTACATGATATTGTCAACCTTAATACACAAGCAGTTTTTGTGTCAAATATACATAATAATCCTTCCAAATGTGTCAAATATTTTTCGTAAATCCAATCCTTCAAATCAATAATGCTGAAAAAAATTAGTAATGGACAACATGTCTGGAAACACATGGATGAGTTGTCCAGGGCTGCAGTTTTGTGGACAAGTTGTCCGCACACCGTCCCAGAGCCGTGGCTGGAAGTGTAGTAGCCTTGCTCGTGCTGCCTCGTGTTGCGACTGGAATTAGCACGCTATTTTTCATCTACTGAGAGTTGCTCGTTCTGGTTTCAGCAAAATAACTTTATAACATGCTGTGACAGTTTAGTAGAGGAAATTAGGACGTTTAAGTAGGACATTTTTCAAATGCGATTGGGACACCTGAAGCCGACTTCTGCAGGTTTCAAAAATGACTGGTTGAACAAGTCGCCGTCTGACTCGTGTCGTGATGCGCCGGCCCAATCAGCAGCCGGCCATCTGCCGGAGCTCGCTTGGATCCTCGGCTGTGCAGCAGCGACCTGCGGTCAGGGGGAGGCAGTACCCCGCCAGCCATGAACCTCACCGCACGTCACTGCTGTGCTGTGCAGGCACCACGAAAGTACCTGGTAGTAGACGGACACATAGTGGAGAGGCGTCAATAGGAAGTAGAGTCCAGTCGAGTAAGACTGAGGAGGAATGAGTGGAAATGCATGGACGTGAAACACTAGATGCGTCACGGCGCTACCCGTGGTGTTCCTCGCCGTCCGCCATCTTGGGAAGGTCACTCGCCAGCGCTAAACATATAGATCCCCGGCTAGAAAATCCACAAAAACATTTGTAGCTCGCTTGCTAATCCATCTATCAGCACAGAAGTGCCTCATTTTAAAGCTGAGGAAAAGCTCTATCCTGTGGAAACCTCATGGAGGAATTATTGAGAAGGGGGGAAGTCTTAAACAAATCAGAAGACTAATAAAGCTGGGAAAAATTAACTAATTAACTTTTATGTCATGTAATTATGTATTTCATGTCAAAGGAAGCCTCAAAGGCGCCTGCAAACAAAGGGGGGGTCCATGGTAACACCCACCCCCACCCCCCACAAAATAAAATCAAACTGGAACTTCAAGGAAAAACTTCATATGGACCAATCATATCTATTTGTCCAGCGACAACTACCGTCTTCTTGGACTCAGAAACAAAGGTGGCCTGGTCATTCCTTCACCTGAGACTGTGCAGTGAAAACCACACCTGAAAGCGACAATAGAGAGGCCGTCATTGGGGAATCAAAGATGGCCGACAACATGCTGCTTCCTTATGATTGCCGCCATTTTGTTCTGCCATTTTGATCTGAATCACAATCACAGCGCCACTGTCGGTGTCAAGAGTACATGATCCCCAATGCGACCGTGCTCCTCCAGAATTGAAACCCCGCCAGTGCGGTATAAAAATGACAACTTATGGGCGCTGACATGCTTGTTTGTGGACGCCGCCATTATTGCTCACGGTCAGCGCCATACTACTCTCAAAATTGAAACCTCACCAGTGCGGTATCAAATAATGGCGGCTTATGTGCGCCAACAAACTAGTTGCGGTTGCTGCCATACGTGTATGTGGTTACTGCCATACGTATATGTGGCCACCGCCATACGTGTATCTGGCCGCCGCCATACGTGTATGTGGTCGCCGCCATATTTAAAAGGCCAAATGACATCAGTAGATTAAGCTACGTCACGGTTTCATCGATCATGTTCAGTTGGAAGAAGCACAAGAACACTGGAGGAACATCCAGTAGATATAATGTGAATAAAGCTCAGAGAGTATTTATAAGGTCCAGAGCCAAGTGGATTGAAGAGGGAGAACCCCCCCCCCCCATCATATTCCATATTCAATTTATACAAACAGCCGAGGAATAAAATTCTCTCACATGATGAATGGGGAAGAATGCGTTGTTAGAACCTAAAAATATAGTGAAGGAGATCTTGAATTTCTTCAGATACTGAATGTATCATCTTTAGTCTGTTTCCACCGCACAAAAAGTGCTGGAATGAACCGGTATAGTCCGTTACAGTTCGCACCGCAGGAATGTGTGATTTTCCAGAAACAACCGCTCCAAAGGCGGTCGCTTTTCCGTCCCCCCTCCGTTGGGGTACCAGGACCATGGAACGGGTCTGAGTTTGAGGAGCCGTCTGCTGATTGGTCAGTGATTTACTACACGCCCTCAATATTTTAATTTGTCGGCTGGATGAATCCTCTGCTGTCAGTGTGGTCAGCTGTGCACTGGTTGTTGTTTTTTTCTTTTCTTTTCTTTGCTGCTCAACTTTCGTGTTGGTCGTGAAAGAGCGGATGTGAGGCCGGGGGAGACCGGGGGGAGGGACTTTGCATCGCGTCGTTCTGTTTGCAGCATAGTGTCAGTGAGCAGAAAGCTCAGGGCTCCCGTGTCCCGGTGCGGCGTCCCGGTGCAGTTCTGTGCCGCGAACAGCCGGGGCGCTCGGGGGCGGGGCAAGTCACCAGAACATTCCCTCTCTCTGGACCAACACGGAAGTTGCTGCTGCAGCCCATGCAGTCGCTGAATGATTATTCTCCTTTCCGTCTTTTGCTCCTGACTGTCTCTCTTGTACTTTAAGTTGTATAACTAATTTTACACACTCTTCTGATTGCAGTTTTCATTTAAATCCGTATTTCTTTTGCTCTACTGTTTTAGATATTGAGTCAAGCGAGGGTGAGTTTAACTCGTAAATTTTGCGTCACCAACTTCATCACTAATTAGTTTTTGTACAACAGCTTCCCATGTTTAATTTATGTTGCCAGTGCGATCTCATGGACCCGCTAATTCCTCCTTGAAAGACGAGCTTCTAGGGCAAGCCTGTTGTTCGCTCCGGTCTTTCACTGGGTGTTCTATCACAGGAGTAAGAGCCGTTTTAGATTTTCCCACAATTTCACCTGATGAGTCAGCAATAAGAGGTTATTTTTACTCCCCAGATAGAGCTCAGTTGACACCGTGAGGTTTTACTGATCATCTGGGTTTCGAAAATAATTTATCTTCATACACACAGTCCTTTGGTCAGTCACACAGTCACTCGAGTACTTTTTGTTTTTATTTATATAGCGCTTACCATTTTTGTGTGCTGTCATAACCTTCTTTTTGCATCTTTTTAGGATCCTTTTTAGTTTTTTCTTTAATCGCATCTCGTAAAGCTGTTATTTTTTGTGTATTGAGGCTCCCGTCGAAGCCATGTTTTGTAATCCAGTTATCCAAATGTTTTACATTTTCTTCGCTGCAGCGTTCTACATATTTCCAATCTTTACAAGTTAATTTATCGCGCGGTTTTGATTTTTTGGTGTTCCCTTGTCCCATTTTGTTTTTTAAATTTGGACGGACCGTACTACGTGGGGTAGTCTATGGTACCGTTGGTCGACCTTTCAACAGGGCAGTGGTTAATCTTTACTGATCGTGGTAATTCTCACTTCAACCGTTTCAGGTGGAGAATTATTGCCTATGCATCTACGTCAGCCCACTACTTACTTTCCTGTTGTTTTTAAATGGTGGCTGTAACCTAGTGGTTCACAGTCCACCCACTCATTCAACATGCACACTTTTAGTTTCTTTCTCACGGAATTTTCGGTAGACGCTCAACCATGGACTCCGCCGTCCGTTTAACATGAACTATTTTCAGACGTTCACTGCCTCAGCGTCTTTTATTTTACCTGTCAGAGTCTAGAATTCACAGGGTTTTACTGTCCTGCAACCCTCAGTCGCACAGCTTTCTTTTTAACCCAAAACAATGCTCACCCTTCGGAGTCTCTTTCCTCTCGCCGTTGGATGCCGTCAACCTGCGGGTCCCAGCATACGAAATAGCGTCAGCTTTCCGAAAAAAGGTGTTGGGTCTCACCTAGTGAGGCTCCGCCACGGCCGTGGGCTTGCTGGCGACGACTGCGTGTGCCGGAACCACCAGGCGTTGTTGGCATCCGGCTCGAAGGACCAAGTCAAATGTCAGGTTTAGGCTATAGACATTTATTAAATCTGCAAGAAAGAACAAGACAACAAGGATGAGCTTCAGTTACTCATGAGGAGAATGGCCAGGAAGCACCCAAGTACACCTCCTACCCACTCTGGGCTCCGGACCATTTCTCCTGTGCTTTTATTTCGTTTAACAAGTGGGAGGGTTCACAGGATATACATCATAGAAATAAAAATTTTGTGTGAAGTCCCTACACCAGGTAAACATCACAATAATGCACAAAGTGCCATTAAGGACTTGTTGAGTATGCAGAAGACCATAGCTAAAGCTAGCAAATAGCAACAACTGGCAAATAGTATGTTAATTCGTGCATATGCCAATGTTAGTGCGTATGCTAATTAACAAATATGCTAATTCACGTGGATGCTAAGTGGTGTGGCGCTATGCTCGATGGCTGTAACTGTCTTCTGTCAGTCGTGATCAGACATACACTCTCAGGCAACGGATGACGTTTGAGCCCGATCCAAGCATGTACACCCAAACTTCCTGATTCCAGCAGGTGGCGCAATGGCTGATGGTCATCATTGTGGCGTGGCTGTGATGAGGGCCGGTCTCTGATGCACTTTGTCAGGCTTGACACAGATTAAGTGATGATAAGGCCTTTTACACGTTACTTCCTTCACTCTCGGTGAAATGGGATTCTGGCGCTGCCTTTTTCTAATTTTGCAGGTGGCGCCGTTGAGCCATGTCGCAAGTCACATGTGTAAATCTCCCAAATTATCACAATTGACAACTGTGCAAAGTTTCACCAAAAGTTATGTATGTTAAGGGCCTCAAAAGTGTGATTCTTTTTGGCGAAAGACAATGATAATAATAATCAAAGGAAATTCAATAGGGTCCTCCTGCACTTTCAGTGCTTGGACCCTAATAAACAGAAAAATGTAGTAATATTTTTGTATGGAAAAGGTTTTGCTCCTTATCCAAGTTGCATCATCAGTTTGTAGTGTTCTTGAATTGAGGCACCAACGTGACATCATGCCATTGAACCTGCATGTGCGCTTCTTGACCACATATTGTCACCAATGAGCAATGAAATTGAAGATATTGTACACAAAAACATTTATTTGTTTGTACAAGAATATTAAAAAAAAGAGGAATAAATAGACCTGAGTCATCCATCTAGCTTTAGCATTGCTTTATCCAATGTTCTGGTGGCAATGAGGTTAGAGGAACACAAAAATCCAAAATAATACCACTGAACCCTGCATGTGTGCTTCTTGGACAAAGGTTAGCACAGATGAGCAAAAAACTGAAGATTGTAAAAAAAATTTTTAAGAATTAATGTATAATGAATATTAAAAAAAACAACCTGAGGAATAAATAGACCAATGATCCAATACAGTCTTGTCATAAGGCTAACCAATTGGAGTGCTGACCTTTATAGCAAAAAGGTTGTGGGTTTGAGACCGGACCAGGCCTTTTTATATGGAGTTTGCATGTTTTTCAGATACTTTCTCACACATTTTTGTATTCTGGAGGAAAATCCAGGCTCTCTGCACCCAAACCTGGATTTGAACAGGGGATTTTTTTTCTTTGCAGTGAGGCAAGAGTGGAAACCACTTCACCACTCACCAGCCGAGTTGAGGGATCGGCATGAACCGATGAACCCACTGAACAAAAGTGGTGCAAAACATGTCTAAAAAAAGTAATCTATACATCCAGAAGACATCCTGAGAGGGGCCAGAATGAACCATTTGTATACGTCTTTTCTGGACGTTGTATTTATGTATTGTCTGGACTTCAATAAAAATACATTTAAAGCCATAATGAGGACAGGCCATCAGTCTATCACACACAGACTCAAATATTGGGGCAATTTAGCTTTACCAATTACAATCACGTGTATGTTTTTGGAATGTGTGAGGAAACCTATGGAAACATGCAAACTCCACAAACACATCCAGCAGTTTTGAACCCACAACCTTCTATCTGTGAGGCAAGAGACAAGTGACAATGACAAGTGACAGTGCTGATAAAACATTGATTACAGTGCCTATGGACGTTGTTTGCTCTGTGAGAAGTGACTGCGATCAGGAGAGAAACACCCTCTACTTCATGTGACTGAATCTTTACGGGCTTGTATGTGGCTGAAGGCAAACTCAGAGGGGAGAGCAGCTGTCTCTCAATGCCAGGCCCGCCCCTCCCTACATGCAGAACAAGCGCTGTGTAGGGCCCCGCGATCCATGGGGGGGCCCCATTTTGCGCAAGTGAATTGAATTTCCCTCGGGATCAATAAAGTATCATCATTCTCTGCAAATGCGCAAAGGAAGCGCTGCATTTTGCCGAGAGGCGGCGTAGAACACCGTCACCAAGTCAGAGGCAGGAGAGAGAGAGAGAGAGAGAGAGAGAGAGAGAGAGAGAGAGAGAGAGACGCAATGATTGAAAGCGCGAAGCGTCACCATCTGGCCAATCAGCGGTCAGATGGGCCGGCAGGCAGTTGTTTACAGGTACAGAGAGAGAGAGAGAGAGAGAGAGAGAGAGAGAGAGAGAGAGAGAGAGAGAGAGAGAGAGAGAGAGAGAGAGAGAGAGAGAGAGAGAGAGATGGCTTCCAAACGTCAATACGATTAGGTGGGGATGTTGTTGAAATAAAAAAGAAAATAAAAAGAAAAAAGAAAAAAACGTGGCATAAACTGTTTATGCCACATGTTTTTTTTCAGACGTGTGCATCTGTAAAGTTATTGTTCCACTTTTGATCTATAAAGTTCTTGTTCCACTGTTGATAGAGGCTGTTCATTTGATTCCTTAGTAATTGTAATTTATGATTATTATTATGATTATTATTATGATTATTATTATGATTATTATTATGATTATTATTATTATTATTATTATTATTATTATTATATCATTATCATTATTATTATGTTATTGGAAGGGGGGGGGGCCCAAAATAAAATCCTGCTTAGGGCCCCCACTTGGCCAGGGGCGGCCCTGCTCAATGTCCCCCTGTCCACATGTTGAAGTGTCCTTGAGCAAGACACTGAACTTCAAATGAGTCCCAATGGATGGATTGAGTGCCTTGTGTGACAGCCTCCACTGAATGTAAATATCAGAGGGAAGCGCTGTGGGACTGCTCAAGTGCTGCAAAGACACAATAGAAGTCCATTTACCATTTCTACTCTTCACATTATTGCGCAAAAAACAATGTGGTTCTGTGCACAAAATGCTCCATTGTGGGCTCAGACATGAGGCACAAACGTGACGCCACACGGCCTGCACATGTGCGTCTTGGCCACAGGTTGGCACTATAGAGCCGGGCAGATGCCCCCCCCCCCCCCCCCCCCCCCTCATCCCCCCCGCCTTCTCACGCCGTATTAACGTTTCCCCCCTCAATTCTCTCCACCTCACCAAAACACTCCGAATGGGAAGAAGCTATGGCGTGAAGCTGCAGACTGGTGTGGTTGCGGGCAGGCTGATCATGGACTTGAGGAGACGCAGCAGCCGCACAGCGAGTGGAGCGCGCAGACAACGGAGCACAAAGCGCACGGCACGACAGGCTCGTCTGGCCGCGTAGCGCCTCAGCAACACGACTCATCCTCCGTCCCCAGACGCCTTGCCACACGGTAAAGACTGACTTCCCAGCGGACTGAGCGAACCAGCCTCCATCAGAGCCGTCGTGTGAAGAAAGCAGGGGAACATGAGGTAAGCCGCGGCCGGCAGCACCGTGCGCGCTTTGACGCGTCATGTCAGATGCGCAGCGACACTCCGCTCCTCCGCTCCTCCACCTCCATCCAGCTCGAGGCTCCATCTGCAGCCGTCTCACTAGAAAACACAACAGCACGTAGCTTCCCCGACACCCCGGCCTCCTGCCCACCGGCCTCAGCTCGTCCAGGGCACCTTCACATCTCCACACGCATCCTGCCGCCTTCCTCTATTGTCACCGCGGACCCGCCCAGTGGCGTGAAGCCTCCATCCAGGCTGCTCGTGACGCTCCAGCAGCACATTTCTCCTCACAACACACACCTGCTGACATTAAAGTCTGGTTTCACCACAGATGACCGATGGATGAGCCTCATGGAAGCTGCGGGGGGTCAGGATGAAGAGGAGGAGGAGGAGGAGGAGGAGGAGGAGGAGGATGGGGTGTTTATTCTGGTGGTTACCAGGCAGGTTAACAGACCCCCACCCCCTCATTCCTCACACACACACCTACTACATGAGCCTGCTCTAAGATGGAGCCACACACACACACACACACACACACACACACACACACACACACACACACACACACACACACACACACACACACACACACACACACACACAGTGAGGGTCCGGGGAATGTGTGTCATGTTAAAAGCCTCAGTCTGAGCCGTGGAAGGCATGTGGAGCTCTCCTGGACATGTTGGTATGCACCAGGCCGAAAGCGTCTCCAGCAGGACTGTATTCTGTTCTATTTCTGAAACACTCCTTTTATTTCTCCTGCTTTGACTCCTCCGAGTCTCCGTAGCTGCAGCCTGCATCATCCTGTTTCATGGCTTCAGATTTACTCTGACAGTTCTCCTTACACTGCGAGCAGCCTAACGCTCTGATTTCACTGTAGTACACACACACACACACACACACACACACGCACACACACACACACACCGACCACAGTCAGACAAACACAACGTTTGTAAAGAAACAACTCTATCTACTACATAAGCATTTTATAGTGAAAATATTCTGGAAAAAAAGTTGATGAAAGATTAGTGGAGTGACTCTATTCAACTCTCTGCTATTCAGCTTTATCAACACCTTTATGCAACATTAAATAAATGTTTTAGACGGAGAAGTGCCAACTGACCACTTAAGACCCCGAAACCAAACTTTGCACTGTGAGGAAAACATACAATCGTTACCTTTTCCTCTTATCATTGTGATCATAGAGTTGGTTGTTTCAAGTCACACCAGAAGGAATAATGGCAGTAAATGTCTTTTAAAACATCCGTATTCACCTGTATGACGAGCTTGTCAGAAGGGTAGCAGAGACAACTAATCTATGAAGTTGTCCTTCGAGCATTTAACCTTGTTATATATTTTAGGACCCAAATGACACAAATTTAATGCCATATATCTTAAAAATGATTCTCCATGAAGAGTTTGAAACAACAGTGAGTGCTGGTGTCTGAAACCATCATGTGTAATTTGTCTAAAATGATCTCGATAGGAGTTTTTGTTGGATGCATCATATGGTCGGGCGCTAGCTGAGGCGTCCTGAGGTGTCCTGAGGCGTCCTGATGTGTCCTGAGGCGTCCTGAGGCATCCTGAGGTGTCCTGAGGCGTCCTGAGGCGTCCTGAGGTGTCCTGAGACGTCCTGAGGATGTCCTGAGGCGTCCTGAGGTGTCCTGATGTGTCCTGATGTGTCCTGAGGCGTCCTGAGGCGTCCTGAGGTGTCCTGAGGCGTCCTGAGGTGTCCTGAGGTGTCCTGAGACGTCCTGAGGATGTCCTGAGGCGTCCTGAGGTGTCCTGATGTGTCCTGTTGTGTCCTGAGGCGTCCTGAGGTGTCCTGAGGATGTCCTGAGGCGTCCTGAGGCGTCCTGAGGTGTCCTGAGGCGTCCTGAGGCGTCCTGATGTGTCCTGATGTGTCCTGAGGCGTCCTGAGGTGTCCTGAGGATGTCCTGAGGCGTCCTGAGGCAGGCGTCCTGAGATGTCCTGAGGCGTCCTGAGGCGTCCTGAGATGTCCTGAGGTGTCCTGAGCTGTCCTGAGGCGTCCTGAGGTGTCCTGAGGCGTCCTGAGGCAGGCGTCCTGAGATGTGCTGAGGCGTCCTGAGGCGTCCTGAGGCAGGCGTCCTGAGATGTGCTGAGGTGTCCTGAGGTGTCCTGAGGCGTCCTGAGATGTCCTGAGGCGTCCTGAGGCGTCCTGAGGCGTCCTGAGGCGTCCTGAGCTGTCCTGAGGCGTCCTGAGGATGTCCTGAGGCGTCCTGAGGCGTCCTGAGGCGTCCTGAGCTGTCCTGAGGCGTCCTGAGGCGTCCTGAGCTGTCCTGAGGTGTCCTGAGATGTGCTGAGGCGTCCTGAGGCGTCCTGAGGCAGGCGTCCTGAGATGTGCTGAGGTGTCCTGAGGTGTCCTGAGGCGTCCTGAGATGTCCTGAGGCGTCCTGAGGCGTCCTGAGGCGTCCTGAGGCGTCCTGAGCTGTCCTGAGGCGTCCTGAGGATGTCCTGAGGCGTCCTGAGGCGTCCTGAGCTGTCCTGAGGCGTCCTGAGGCGTCCTGAGCTGTCCTGAGGTGTCCTGAGATGTCCTGAGGCGTCCTGAGGCGTCCTGAGGCGTCCTGAGCTGTCCTGAGGCGTCCTGAGGCGTCCTGAGGCGTCCTGAGGCGTCCTGAGCTGTCCTGAGGCGTCCTGAGGCGTCCTGAGGCGAGCTCAGGGAGAACAGAAACCTCCAGAGTGTGGAAGAGTGAAAGCTTTCTGGAGCTTGATTTTCAGGCCACCTTTACACGTACCCAGGTATTTTGAAAATATTAGATATTTCTCTGCGTTTGGCGACACATTTACACAAAAACGCAGCTCCGACTCACCACAAACACTTCCTGGAAACTCCAGCTACAGTAGAGATCTAGATAAACTCTGTGTCTCCAGTTGCATCTAAAGGGAGGGAGGCGGATATTTGAAGTTTTTTTCCATAACTTTGTCATGCTTCTTGTTACACTGCCCCCTACAGGTTTGGCTGCTCATGCAAGCTCTGATCCAGGTTTACATACAGGTCCGTGTCAATGAAATTGTTCTTTTTTCAAACATAGCGGGGGAAATATACATATTTGTAAAAACCCAGGTACATGTAATCATGGCTTGAGTATGAACACAGGCCGTGAAAACCAGGCCTCACGATCCCTCTAATGTTTGTGGTTTGAAGCAGGATGTGTCCGAAAACTTAGGACTTGGATGACTGGCTCGTGGCGGCCAAGTGTTCATAGCGGCGTTGTTCTTGATCATGCGACGGCGGCGATTCCTCTCATTGTGAAGCAGAATGATAGTCCAGGAATCAGTTTACTTCCAGGGGAGTTCTTCAAATCTTCATTTGCTTCAGGTGGCCTTCAAGCCGCACTTTTGGGACTCGATCAAACCACCTGTAAAATATCACACTCAAAACAAAACTGACCCGACAGGAAATAAAGAAGAAATATGGCTCATTGGGTGGTTTGGACCGATGGTGGTCGTTAAGCTAGTTAGCTCGTGGCATGAGCATCAATGAGTCTTCCTCACCGTGTCTTTCTCACTGCGTCTTCCTCACCGCGTCTTCCTCACCGCGTCTTCCTCACCGTGTCTTTCTCACTGCGTCTTCCTCACCGCGTCTTCCTCACCGCGTCTTACTCACCGCGTCTTACTCACCGCGTCTTCCTCACAATGTTTTCCTCACGGTGAGGAAGAGAAATATACGTCTTCCTCACCACGTCTTCCTCACAACGTTTTCCTCACGTCTTCCTCACCGCGTCTTCCTCACAACGTCTTCCTCACAACGTTTTCCTCACAACGTCTTCTTCACGATGTCTTCCTCACCACGTCTTCCTCACCGCGTCTTCCTCACCACGTCTTCCTCACAACGTCTTCTTCACGATGTCTTCCTCACCGCGTCTTCCTCACAACGTCTTCCTCACAACGTCTTCCTCACAACGTCTTCCTCATGATGTCTTCCTCACCGCGTCTTCCTCACCGCGTCTTCCTCACCACGTCTTCCCCACAGTGAGGAAGAGAAATATACGTCTTCCTCACCACGTCTTCCTCACCGCGTCTTCCTCACCGCGTCTTCCTCACAACGTCTTCCTCACCACGTCTTCCTCACAACGTCTTCCTCACCGCGTCTTCGTCACAACGTCTTCCTTACCGCGTCTTCGTCACCACGTCTTCCTCACCACGTCTTCCTCACAACGTCTTCCTCACAACGTCTTCCTCACCGCGTCTTCGTCACCACGTCTTCCTCACCACGTCTTCCTCACAACGTCTTCCTCACCACGTCTTCCTCACCACGTCTTCCTCACCACGTCTTCCTCACAACGTCTTCCTCACCACGTCTTCCTCACAACGTCTTCCTCACCACGTCTTCCTCACAACGTCTTCCTCACCGCGTCTTCGTCACAATGTCTTCCTCACCACGTCTTCCTCACAACGTCTTCCTCACGGTGAGTAAGAGAAATATACGTCTTCCTCACCACATCTTCCTCACCACGTCTTCCTCACCACGTCTTCCTCACCGCGTCTTCCTCACCACGTCTTCCTCACAACGTCTTCCTCACCACGTCTTCCTCACAACGTCTTCCTCACCACGTCTTCCTCACCGCGTCTTCCTCACCCCGTCTTCCTCACCCCGTCTTCCTCACTACCCCACGTCTGCCTCTGAAATATTTTCCAACTTTTTCTTTCTGTGTCCGCTTCTTCTGATTCACGTGGTTAGGTCTGTTGGTCTAGTACCCAGAATGCAATGCGCACTGCTTCACGCCCTCTCACCCCGAAGGCTGGAAAGATACCCAGGTTTTTAATGGGAGAAAAAGCTCTACTTATCTCGACGTCCAACACGACTTCAAATAACCAATCAGTATGTTCTAAAGAATTTCAGTCACCAAAGAGGGTGACAGAGACGATACAGATTACTGAAGTCTGTTGAAATCATAAATTAAAAGTTTGAACAGGCAGAAAACTGAGGACTTAATAGGCATGACATTTAGTTTTTGTTGACAGGTTTTTACAGAGAAAACCATAGACGCAATCCCTCATTGTGGTAAACTTGCATTTGTATCGTTAACAGAGAAAAAGGAAGTATAGAACAGGTTCAAAGGAGGTGAGACATGCTGCCACATCTGGATATCCTGCGTGGGAGTGTTGTTATTCATGATCCTTCATGCCTGTTTTGTAGCCTCGCCCCAACAGGAGCTGAACAGTAAACATGTAGGATTCATCTCTTCCAGTCCACTTCTCTCTTTCTCTGTGGGGCTGCGTCGTGTCGTCCTCGGTCTTTATTTTCACCAGAGGCAGAGTAACGACTCTCCGACTGCAGCCTGAAGGTGGAAGCTCAAATCTCTAAACCGGGATCTTCTTTAGTAGGTTTTAATTCAATGACATCATTCCTTCAGCCTCACTGCATCCATTGGAGCATTTATGTAAGTGTGCACACGTATTGATGTATGTGCACGTGCACAATGGTGTGTAAGTAGAAGATGGGAGTTATTTTTAGTCTGGTTGCTTCAGTGGTTCCGTTGTGCGACGCTTCTCCTCTGTCGTCAGACTGGCTGCTGTCACTGCGGTCGGGTGTGTGTGGGGGCGGCGGTGGACGGTCCTGCTCCGTTAATGCAGGAGGATGATGATGATGATGATGATGTGAGGCTCGTTGTGGTGAGTCACTGTGGGGAAAGGTAGAATGAGCGAGTGCAGGCACTGGAAGGTAAAACGCTGAGTTATGCATCTTACTGCAGGCTGCTGCTGATCAGAGACCAGCTCCACGTCAGGCTGCAGCCGGCGCGCACACACACACACACACACACACACACACACACACACACACACACACACACACACACACACACACACACACACACACACACACACACACATCCTGTACAGCCAATACTGATAATGACAATATCCTGACATTTAGCAGGAATCCTAATATATCTGTTATTGGATATTATAGTAATACTCACATATAATGACTTCGTTTTTGTACTTTTATTACGACTTAACACATTACAGTGCTACTTTTAAAATATGTTTCTACTGAAGATGAGGATTTAAACCAACAGTCAAAGCTTCTGAAAAGTGATGCAGGCTGACGATCAGATTATCGGCTCATTATTGGGAAAAAATTATGTCACGTGGAAAAGTCTGATAATTCCATTTTTTTGCCGATAAGTGGATCCAATTAAATAGCCAACCTTGCCTTGTTTTCACTCATTTCAGTCGGTTTGTTTGCCAGACGCTGCATCGCGTGCATTGCGTCACACTGATGCAAGCATAAACGTGCCACCATCGGCAGTGTGGACATTTTACACTGTTTATGAAAAAGACAAGGAGATAGCAGTGTGCAATCAATGTTCAGTAACAAGTCGAACACAAGTCAACACATCCAAGCCACATCTTTGCCTTTCTTTACCTTAAGTGTGTTATATAAACTCCCGGAAATATTCCGTCTCAGTTGTGAGGAGCAGGAAGTCATCGGTATTGGTATTGGTGTAAGAAAAAAAGTGAATGTGCATTGGCTACACTTTTGTAGCAAATATGTTTTTCTTAATAGGTAAACATTACTGCTGTTGTCAAAACAAATACTGTTGTGTATTTTTTTTATAAACATGAAGATGCTTACATACAAGTTCCCACAGGATGAGATAAAGCATTGCACATAAACAGAATGTAGATTCTGTAGATACTGTCAGACCTCAGACATTATTCATACGGCTCCATGATGAACCTGCATCATGTGTCCTTTGACCAGGCCGCGTCACGTGACCCCGCCACAAACTGTGAAAGGCATTTACAGCTCAGCAGGCGGTTTTCACTCCCCTGCTCAGTGCGGCCATCATCACACAACGTTGTGCAGTTCAGCTTCCCAGGTTCAGTTCAGATGCATTAAAACAACCTTTGACCTGAGTTTCCCAGCTCATTTGGGGTGAAAGGGACGGTTCAGCCGGTGCAAAGAGATATGCTGGTATTTTAACTGTGGGATGAAACAGGACGCATTGATTTAAACTCAAGAATCGCTATAGTCCTGCTGTCCTGCTGTCCTGCTCCTCACAAACAACAATAATGAGGTGTGTTGCACCTGAAACATGCAGGACAGGACAGCCCTGTCATCAGTCCTCCTGATGCGGCAAACTGCACTAAAGACGTTCAACATCCTGGATACGTCACTGGTCCTTACAGACCAAAGACGGAGACACAGAAAAAAAACAATTCACCTAACATGAGTGTGTTTGGATGTGTGCGCACAGGGAGAACATGCAACCCTCCATAGAAACACCCTGAAGCCCAGAACTGAATTTGGAATATTCTTACTACAAGGGCATAGTGCAAACCACTGCAGCACCGTGCCCTGTCCTCTCACCAGCTGCCTCTTCCATACATGTACTTTACCATACAAGAAGATTATCTTGTATTTCTGTGACCTTCAAGCGTTCAATGTGGAACCGCCAGCCTGTTGCATGTTTCTTCTAAAACCCACAAAGCCTCTAATCTTTTAGTGGACGAGATTGCTCATTGTTTGTTTCCCACACCTCGACTGGCTGTTTGGAAAGAAGCTTAATAGTCCTGAGCCAGATGGACCACCAGTTGAGGACAAAGTCTGACGAAGCCACAAATATCAGGCAAGATCAATGAAGCCTTTGTTTCTCCAACATGAATGTAATCGTTCCATCTGTTTTTGCAGAGAGCTGGAATGTCTCAGGCAGAGAAATGAACACACTGCTGTGTGGCTGTTGTTTCCTCCTCTCAACACAGTTGCTTTTGAGGGGTTGGGGGTGTTGTGGATTTAGTAAACACCGTAAACTCTAGTTCAGGGGTGCTAAACTCACTTCAGTTCACTTCGTTGATCTCTGGGAAGGTAGCCATCTATTAGTACCTTTTCATTTAGTGAATAGTAGTTGAATCTTAAAATTACTTTAACTACATCTCGTACCTGAGATAAGTGTTTTATTTCTGAAATCCTCTCGAACCTACCAGTTTCTTCCTGCAGCCTTCAGTCCACACGTCACCTCACAGAGTGGATCTGATGCTAAGCTAAGTTTAGCAAAACGGCAACAAGCTGGAGCGTCCTGGCGTTTGTTTCTTAGGGACTGTTTATGCAACAACGCTTTCAAGTCAAAACGCAAAACCTCCTTAGCGTTTTGGGAGTCTTTTTATACAACACAACTGAAAACACAACTTTTTGAGAACAGCTCCCAAGATTGAACTTTTGGAAATGGTCCATCTCAGGTCCCGTCCACATGAAACTCTCTTCTTTCTCCCTGTCCTTCTTCAAAAGTTTGCCCTCCAGACTGGAAACATCTGCGTCCGAGCAACACCATGAAAATGACTCAAAATGATGTAGTTCATCTGCCAGACCTGTAGGTGGCGCTGTAATGCTGCCACAGAAATACACCAAAAATGACAGAAGCAGACAGGGAGCCTGAAAGAAAGTGAAGAAATCGAGAAATCCAACATCTGGTTTTATTAAACTGACAAGCATCAGTAGCTCGATCTGGATCAGGTCGTCCGCCATTGTTGCTGTTCAGTGACATCGCAGAGAGGGTTAGGCCCGTCCACTCGTCAAAGCGACCAAGAGATGACGTTTTAGAAAAAAAAAAACTATTTCAGGCTTCTGAAACACCGTGTGGATGATCGGCCAACTACATCAAACGGCGTTGGTCTAGTGGGCGGGGCTTTAGTCTGCGTTGACAGCAGAAACGCCGCTCCTGTTCATGCGCGCCACGGCAGCCATAGTGAAAAGTTGTGCACATGCTCAGTAGCTGGATAACAGGAACAACGTTTCCTCTGGGGTGTCGGGAGCCCCCGTCCACATGCTCCTGGGACTTGGTAGTTTCATAGTTGACTCACCAGAAGAACAATCCAACTTGATCGTCTGTCCAGACGGTTGTCTTTGTGCTCACATTGCTGATGTTTATAGTGTCTGTGTGCTTTTATTACAAAAACAAACAACAGCAGCCACTAGTGGTCTAACTTGAAAACGACATCATTTTCAATGTTTCTGCCGCTGTTGTGTAAACGGGGCCTTAGTATTGACGAAGAGCTGAAATCCAATGTTTATGTTCTGAGCTACTAGAACCCTCCTGTCAATTCCACTCAGGGTGTTGAATCAGTACGCCTCGGTGTGGCTCATTGGACCCTCTGCCAGGCCGCTTCAGTCCTGTGAGCCGTACGATGGACCGCCTGCTCTATAAAGTTACTCCACAGTTTATTTTTGAATGATTTATACCGTGGGAAGGCCAGTATAAAGGCAGTCCTGTTTCTTCTCCAGGATAACATGTAATTTCCATCCAGTGGAAACGATTCCTCAGAGCTTGAGAGACAGGAGAGCAACGCTTGAAGCAGAGAGAGGTGACTGGTCTACAGCGGTCACATGTTCTCTCTCTCTCGCTCTCTCGCTCTCTCTCTCTCTCTCTCTCTCTCCTTTCCGCCGACTCTCGGAGTCTCGGTCTGCTTTGCTGGCGTTGTGGATTTTCTTGGTGGAACTTGTGTGGAGGATGTGAGGAAGGAGAAGCTGAGTTGACTGCGGCAGCGTTGGACAACATGTGTAGCTCGTCTCAGGCTGACACTTCCCCCTCTCCTCCATAATCTCCCTTTATACCTCCTTCATCCTGAGCTCCAGGGCTGGCTGCCTCCTTCAGCGACATGTATTCGCTGGATGATTTCGGGTAAGGCGGCACACCGTCTTCATCACCTCTCTTTGTGTTGTCAGTGTCTTCAGGGTGGCTCTGAGCCGGGTTCTGGAGCGTTGGCTAATGATGTGGCTTCCTCACACCGCAGTATTTCTGTTTAAAGCCTGGCTCGGCTTTCAGACCACACAATCCCTCTGCTTCCTGGAATAGCATTTGCAGGATTGTTTGGTCTACAGCAAAGAGCCGGGCTTCTCGGGCTCTCTGTATCGGCCTCTGTGGTTTCTGAGCTGGACATGTTGCTTAATGCAAGTGACTCTGGGTGGAGAGAGAGAGAGAGAGAGAGAGAGAGAGAGAGAGAGAGAGAGAGAGAGAGAGGACAAATGGAAGAGGAAAAGACTCCTGGAGGAGTTGCTGACTTTCCCTGGTCCGTCTCCTTCTTTCCAGCCTTCAGCCTGTTCTCTCTGCAGCCAGCTGTTAGCGGAGGAGGATTGTTTCCCTCAAATCTTTCATTGGTTCTGTTTTTTCTTCTTTTTTTTCTTTCCTGGGAAGAAGGAAGGATTTTGTTGCTGCCTGTCAGTTTGTCCACTCAGCTGCTCTCCCTCGTTCACAGGACTGATCCCAGCTGATTTGGTGTGTGTGTGTGTGTGTGTGTGTGCGTGTGTGTGTGTGTGTGTGTGTGTGTGTGAAAGCCAGGCAGGAAGAAAGGGATAATCTCAGAATGAGTGGGACTATCAGAAGCCAGATGACGGCTGTATGGAAGGAGGGTTTCTCTGCAGATTACGGCGGGCTGTGTTGATCTGTGCCGCTCATACAGATGTGAAAACAGCAGGTAGCTGCTGACCGCATGCACTCCCCTCCTCGCCTGTACGTCACAGACAAATCACCATGCAGGACTGACACCCCGTCTGTTATTCATGCATTCAAATTACAAGCCTGGAAAAGTATTATGTAAGGGGTGTTTTTGTTCACACACCAGAGCTGCTGATTTATTTCATCCTCCTTTCTTTCCCTCCTCTCCTCCTCTGTTACATTATGCAGAGTTGCATTCTATCCACCGTCTGGAAGGCTGACACAGTTTCTCAAATATAGACAGAAGGACTCAATCCTGTGCCTCCTTTATTCCGTTTGTCTTTTCCTCAGAGCGGAAGCAGCGTTTCCCCTTTAAGGATCAGGATTAGTGACAGAATGAGAAGCGGAGATCACCGAAGAAGGTGGAGGAGGAGGAGAAAGAGGAGGAGGAGGGATGGGGGAAGGGAGACAGTGAAGTGGGGGTTGCAGTCTGTATTGTACTGTATGTTTCAGTGTGACAGTAAGCCGGAGGCCCAACTGGCACTGGAGGAGCCAATAAGGAATAAGAGATTTCAGTATCGGGGTCACACTGCTGATTTTACTCTCTGAAGTGGGGCGATGGAGGTTGATGGAGGTTCTCCACCAAACGATTCCCTCTTATTCAAACAGACGCTCCTAAAACGAGTTTTTAAATCGACATTGATGAGGAGAAAAAACACAAAGGGAACAATTATTTAATTTTATTTCTATTATTAAATAATGTCTTTTTCACACATTTTGACTGTTTCCTGATGAGTTTACACAATATGTATGTTCTATACTTACTTATATTATAAATACATGCATATATTTTTTACGTGAGTGTTTATCACACATGGAACTAATATTGGTACTTTTATTTGTATTTCATATTCATTACACCTAAACTGAAATATTCAACAGATTCTTGATTGTGGCTTATGAATCATGAAAACAAAATACATTATCTCAAAATATCATAATTTTTTTTTAAACCAAAGTCAATAAATACAAGAATCTAGCAATAAAAAGTAGCAACCATTTGTGTGATGTGTGATGAAATATCAAAGTATTGTACTTGTCAAGCATATTCATTTTTTATTCACAAATGATTATTATTTACTCTTCAAGATGCATCCAACCCTTCACAGTCATCAGAGGTGGAAAAGTGGTGATCAATTGTACTGAGCTGTTTCTCTAATTCTCAATTACATTTCAGCAGCATTTAATCACCTTGTGAAGCAACATGCATTCAATACCTGTGAAGTATGGAAAGACACACTATGAAATGTATAGAAATCAAATTGTGCTTGTTTCTTTGTTGTTTTATCAACGCAGGACTTCTCTGTTGAAAGAATATTTATTACAAAAATACAGATCAAAATAATAAATAATGAATACATTGTGGGTGTACTTGGTTGCAACACATGTATTTTTGAGTACCTTTAACAGAATATTTATCCATTAAATGTCATTAAATTATAATAATTTTAGTATTTTTAAATTCAAGTGATATTTTGCTGTCAATACAAACCAAAGATGGAAGTTACAGTTATAGTTACTTACGATTGTGCATTTTGAAATAAATGAAAGGAGACTAAAGAACTTCACATTGTAATGCTGTTGTGAGCAACTTGGAAGCCTTTCTGTGTGGACTTTGCATTACTGCTGTCATTACGCGCGTTAAAACCGCTGGACTTTAGTTTCTTATTGTCCATGTTGAGAAGTCCTCAGTCTCTCTCATGGCTTCATGAACTGTCCGGTTACTGCATGTTGAAGTTGTGATTCTCCCATTGTGGCGAACCGGTCATTCAAGCAGGACTCTATTGTCTTTTTAATGCGGTTTAATTTAGTCTGACATCCTTCACTTCTCTCCCCTTTTAGAAAAGCTCCTCTCCTACATGTGTGTTTTGGACATTTTAGCTCACAGGCTTAATGAGTTGATGGGGAAAAATGCATGTCTGAATCAAATGCAGGACTAAATAAAGTCCTGCATAAACACTTTTGAAAATGATTCAAGTGAGTTGCCTATAATTTTAAATTGTGACCTGGTAAATCATGTGCATGCTGGTTGTGGCGCGGTGGTGAAGAGGATGTGTGGAGACGCCTGCAGCTCAGTCAGTATAAAGGTTGACACCGAAGTGTGAAGATAAAGTTGATTCAGTGTCTTTGATGGAGCTCCACAGTTTCTACTCCGTCTCACTGAGCAGCAGTTTGTCCGGGGTGAGAGGGTGAGAGGGTGAGAGGGTGAGAGGGTTAGTGTCAGCGGGGTCATGTAGCCACACCACCAGCCGCTTCCACCGGGTCCGTGCCCCGGGGTGTCCTGCTGCTGCTGTTATCCTTTTAGAAATGCTAGTGGGCAGGCACCCCCCCCCCCCCCTTTCTCCTCCTCCTCCTCCTCCTCCTCCTCCTCCTCCTGCTCCTCCTCTTCAGGGCACCACTGAGCCTCGTCTGTCACAGATGGAGCTTGTTAACGTTCACCCATCCTGCCGTGAGACCTCCTGCGGTCCAGCAGAGCGCTGCCAGCCGCACCACTCAAAAACAAACCCTTCACAAAAACCGAGCGCTGATCTGACCCCCACTGGTCGTGACCCCCTCTGGTGGTGACCCCCGCTGATCTGACCCCCACTGGTCCTGACCCCCACTGGTGGTGACCCCCGCTTGTCGTGACCCCCTCTGGTGGTGACCCCCGCTGGTCCTGACCCCCACTGGTCCTGACCCCCTCTGGTGGTGACCCCCTCTGGTGGTGACCCCCACTGGTCGTGACCCCCTCTGGTGGTGACCCCCTCTGGTGGTGACCCCCGCTGATCGTGACCCCCGCTTGTCGTGACCCCCGCTGGTGGTGACCCCCGCTGGTCGTGACCCCCTCTGGTGGTGACCCCCTCTGGTGGTGACCCCCGCTGGTCGTGACCCCCGCTTGTCGTGACCCCCACTGGTCGTGACCCCCGCTTGCCGTGACCCCCACTGGTGGTGACCCTCGCTGGTGGTGACCCCCGCTTGTCATGACCCCCTCCGGTGGTGACCCCCACTGGTCGTGACCCCCGCTTGCCGTGACCCCCACTGGTGGTGACCCTCGCTGGTGGTGACCCCCGCTTGTCGTGACCCCCTCCGGTGGTGACCCCCACTGGTCGTGACCCCCGCTTGCCGTGACCCCCTCTGGTGGTGACCCCCGCTTGTCGTGACCCCCTCCGGTGGTGACCCCCACTGGTCCTGACCCCCACTGGTCCTGACCCCCTCTGGTGGTGACCCCCTCTGGTGGTGACCCCCACTGGTCGTGACCCCCTCTGGTGGTGACCCCCTCTGGTGGTGACCCCCGCTGATCGTGACCCCCGCTTGTCGTGACCCTCGCTGGTGGTGACCCCCGCTGGTCGTGACCCCCTCCGGTGGTGACCCCCACTGGTCGTGACCCCCGCTTGCCGTGACCCCCTCTGGTGGTGACCCCCGCTTGTCGTGACCCCCTCTGGTGGTGACCCCCACTGGTGGTGACCCTCTCTGGTCGTCCCCTCATGTAGCCAGTCTTGTCAGATGCAGAGCTCCCTGTTCCGCCTCTCGGCCATGTGACTCCGTCGCCGCTGGTCTATGAGGCCAGTCAACCGGAAAGGTCAAAGTTCACAGAGTGATATTGTGTCATCGTCACACTGTGATGATGTCAGTGTGTGTTACCTAAAGGTGGCTCTCGTTTCTCTCCCTGTTTCAACTTGAGGGCAAAACGAAGCAGCAGCTCGTCTTTTCTTCTGCGCGACACTTTCCTGTGTCGTCCGATTCCCGTTTTCAATTCAAACTGTCTGGGGGAAAGTTCCCACTTCTCAAACCGGGAGTTTTCCACTTGGTGAATGAAGAACATTCTGGAGAGTTCCCAGAAGCAGTTTCGTTTACACAACATTTCCAAGTGAAAATGGAAAACTTTGATTGCATTGAGGCGGGCGTCTGTTTACATCAGTCACTGGAAACACAACTTTTTGAGAACGGTTCCCAATGGGGAACTTTTTGAAAACATTTCAACTCCATCTGTGTGGGTACAGGAAAAAACACAACTTTTCAGAAATGCTGCTGCTGGTCATGCACACCATGACCATAGTGACGAGTTGTTGTGCACATGCTCAGTAGACCTCCAGAGTGTCACCACTATAACAGTCCAACTTGGTCGTCTGTCCACCAGAAGGTCCGTGGAGGAACATTGTTAATGTTTAGAGAGACTTGTTCTCTGCAGCATGTGTGTGTGTGGTTTCAAAAAGCCAACAACAGCACCAACCCGTGGCTAAATGTGAAAACTACACTGTTTTTAGCATCTGCCAACATCATTTTCAAAACCTTCTCGTCCAAATGGTTCCCCAATGAAAGTTAAGATATGTACTCAGTGAAATGGTTGTTGTCATTGCTCAGGATCAGAATCATATATAAATTGCCACAATTCATCTCACTACTTGAGTGAAACAAACTTGTTTGTAACTATAAAGCATTATAGAAAGAGTCACCGTTTATATTTGAGGTGGGCTGAAGGTGAGAGTTTGTTGTACTTCTGCCCTTTTTTCTTCACATTTACCGCTTCTTATTGGTCCGATCCCAGTTTTACTACAACTGGATCGTAGTCCATGACTTCCCGCCTCCCTTCAGTCTGTCCCCCTGTGTCAAATTGTCATTGAGTGAGTGAGTCACTCAGCGGGATGATAATGGACATTAAACACACACACACACGTCCCCCCAGCTAGTCCGTGTGTGTGTGTGTGTGTGTGTGTGTGTGTGTGTGTGTGTGTGTGTGTGTGTGTGTGTGTGTGTGTGTGTGTGTGTGTGTGTGTGTGTGTGTGTGTGTGTGTGTGTGTGTGTGTGTTCTGTCCTCTGAGGTTGAGGGCATCCCGCCCAATAGGAGCTAACCACAGTATAGACTGCTGGTAGATAATTTGGGCTTGGGACTCAGTGACCATGGCAACAGCAGGGTGGAGTGTGTGTGTGTGTGTGTGTGTGTGTGTGTGTGTGTGTGTGTGTGTGTGTGTGTGTGTGTGTGTGTGTGTGTGTGCTGGGGGGGTGCAGCTCTCAACAACCCCAACACGCCAGACACAAACACATTAAAGTGGAGTGTGGAGGAGAGGAGGGGGTCAGACGGATATGAGGTAATCTCCCCTGGGTTAACAGTCTGACAATAGCACAGAGGTTCAATCACACACACACACACACACACACACACACTGATTACGCATTCAGACAACTGGCTGGTCAATGACTTCATCCCTGCCGGTCCGTCTGTCACTCATCTCTTTGTTGCTGGACGGACGGACGGTCGCTCTCATCGCGGATGAGTTCACCCACTTTTTAAAAATAATTTCTGTCGGGATGCTTTCCCTCAGCACCGTCCCTCCTGTCTGTTATTAAAGTGTGCTTTCAGCAGGAGGATTAAGCTGCTTTTAAAGAGAGAGATAGTTTTAAGGGAATGGAGCATCACAGCAGGGACTTTGTGTTGTAAAATCGGAGCTTTTGTCAGAGTCGTCGTTTTTTTGGTCCTGCGTGCAGAAATGGACATACATCGATTCCAAGTGCTGCGTTACTGCCTCCCCCAGAGTGTCAGTGACTCAGGATTGTTTTACAGCCACATCGCTGCCAGGTTTGTACTGACGCTGTGTGTGTGTGTGTGTGTGTGTGTGTGTGTGTGTGTGTGTGTGTGTGTGTGTGTGTGTGTGAGATCTTTTTTTTTCCTACAAGTGGATGTCAGCGTGACACAAAATGTCAAATGCAGGAAGCGGACAGAAAAGCCAAAACACTTCCAGATGAAAGGAAAAGGGCAGTTTAACCCTTCGTGCTTCACCGTCTCATGGAATTGGGGAACTGAAAATGTCAATTCCAAAATGTGATTTGAGGACATTTAACATGTAAATAGACACTCTCATAATAGAATCGTGTCAAAAATGAACAGTTTTTCAACATTTTTACAGTGAAAATGATTTCAATGAGCAAATATCAATCAAAGATTGCTGATATGTTATTGAATATCAATGTCCCAGAATACATCATTTCCCCAAAATATTTTTATTAGAGGTTTGAAGAGAATGTTAATTTGTTTTCTACAATTATTGGTTTGGAGGAAAGAGCGAAACGTTACATTAATATAGTCACTTGCTTGATCAAAAATGCAAAAAATAGATTCAATTCCTCTTGTAATTCAGTGAGAAACGAATACATGTTTTTGAACGTTATTGCCACGTCCTAGAAAACGACTTGGTGTGTGAGCTCTTCACATGGAAACATCACTATTGGTCTGTGAGTGTGAACGATTACACAAGTCAATGGAACCGTTAAATAGTCCAATGTGCTATAAATAAAGTCCAGTGGCTGTTGGAGGTATCGATGTGTGTTGTGGCGTGTGGCGTGGAGGGACGACATGTTTCTGTTGATATGAGACGGAGGAAACGCTTGTGTTTGTCCCTGATTCTACGACTGCAGCCGCCTGATGGAAGCAGCTGATATTGGCTTTGATTTGATCGGTGGGTGTAAAGAGACTGTTGTGATTTTTTCCTGCAGCCCAGAAAAAGGTTCCTGTTCTCTCTTTTAATCAGTGGGAAAATACTAATCTGCTGTCTTAATCTGGCTTTCACCAAATTCAGAGAAGTGGGGTTATTTGGGATTATTTACTGCATCTATGTATCGTTTGTTTTGGCTGCAGTCATGCAATTAAAACAACTTTTATTATCTTTTGTAGAAAAAAGAAGCTTCACTGACAAAACTTTTAGTTGTGTTAGATGAGGATTTTTTAATGATTTTTTTTTAAATTGTGGCTGCATGTTTAGAGTGAAAGCGGGTTTCTTCTTTATTCCACTTTATAACACTGCAGCTCCACAGAGCGGCTCTGAATGGCGGCGTCCATACATGTTTAATTCACACATGTACAGGACCTAGCGTGGCTTCCGGCTAAAGCTGCAGCCTTTCAGGCCAGTGACCTTCTCCTTTCTCTCTCCTTTCTCTCTGCTGGGACGATGGAGGATGGAGGGAGGAGATGGAGGGAGGTTTACTGTCCCGAAGGAGAAGTGTGGGATCAAACAGTGATCTGGCCTTCAGGGCAGGAAGAGCAAAAAGAAGCGGGTTGGATTTAAATATAGGGAAATGTGACTAAAATATACCCATAAATAATCATTTTTTTAAATGTTGAACTTGAATTAAATAGTTTAATGCTCTCAAAATGTATTTCTAAAATATAAATGCAGTACTCCTCCAAACCACGGGGGCAGTAGTAAATCAACTCAGCAGCACAAAGCTGTGGCGAGGCCATTCCCTGTGAGGGACTGTAAACATGGAGGAGCGTTCAGTTTGAAAACTGACTGGAATCGTCATCGTCACAAACGTTCACGTCCTGCGTCGGATGGAAGCAGGAAGCACGGAGTGCAGTTATTTTAAAAAAGAAGCGTTTTCACTGTGTTGTAACGATTTATTGAGTAAGGCCTGAGGGAAAACAAAAAGTGTCAGGTTTACACATGAACGTTGTTGTTGTTGTTGTTGTTGTTGTTGTTGTTGTTGTTGTTGCTGTTGTTGTTGTTGCTGTTGCTGTTGTTGTTATTGTTGCTGTTGTTGTTGTTGTTGTGCGTGACCTGGAGCAGCTTCTGCCATCCACATGAACATGTCCAAACGTTTTCAAAAAGTTGGACCTTTCCCGTGTTTACATGGAGACAGGGCCGAAACGTTTTCAAAAAGTTGGACCTTTCCCGTGTTTACATGGAGACAGGGCCGAAACGTTTTCAAAAAGTTGGACTTTTCCCGTGTTTACATGGAGACAGGGCCGAAACGTTTTCAAAAAGTTGGACTTTTCCCGTGTTTACATGGAGACAGGGCCGAAACGTTTTCAAAAAGTTGGACTTTTCCCGTGTTTACATGGAGACAGGGCCGAAACGTTTTCAAAAAGTTGGACTTTTCCCGTGTTTACATGGAGACAGGGCCGAAACGTTTTCAAAAAGTTGGACTTTTCCCGTGTTTACATGGAGACAGGGCCGAAACGTTTTCAAAAAGTTGGACTTTTCCCGTGTTTACATGGAGACAGGGCCGAAACGTTTTCAAAAAGTTGGACTTTTCCCGTGTTTACATGGAGACAGGGCCGAAACGTTTTCAAAAAGTTGGACCTTTCCCGTGTTTACATGGAGACAGGGCCGTAACGTTTTCAAAAAGTTGGACTTTTCCCGTTTTTACATGGAGACAGGGCCGAAACGTTTTCAAAAAGTTGGACTTTTCCCGTGTTTACATGGAGACAGGGCCGAAACGTTTTCAAAAAGTTGGACTTTTCCCGTGTTTACATGGAGACAGGGCCGAAACGTTTTCAAAAAGTTGGACTTTTCCCGTGTTTACATGGAGACAGGGCCGAAACGTTTTCAAAAAGTTGGACTTTTCCCGTGTTTACATGGAGACAGGGCCGAAACGTTTTCAAAAAGTTGGACTTTTCCCGTGTTTACATGGAGACAGGGCCGAAACGTTTTCAAAAAGTTGGACTTTTCCCGTGTTTACATGGAGACAGGGCCGAAACGTTTTCAAGAAGTTGCATTGTCAGTGAATCCGAGCACCGTTGTCATGTAAACCCTCACGCAACCAAAGTTTAGCGTTTTCACTTGAAACCAGAGTCCTGCAGGCAGCTGAGTGAAGCACTCACACTCACTTTCATGTTTAAACTTGATCAATCATACAATTCTAGAAAAAAACTTCCAACACCATTTGTATAAATGTAATTAACATTCATTGTTTTAAAGTCAGATCAGCGCAGTACGAGATGTCGCCCGCTCAGACATGTTCAGCAGAACGAAGCCCCAAAGTTTCTCTCCGAAGCATTGGCGTCATTGTCACCAGGGATCTGTGAGGGAGTCAAAAGATTTTCCTGGAACCCAGTTTGACAACGTGGTTTCAGTGGTTGGAGTTCTTGTACTGGTTTCTGGTACTTGGGGAAAGTTCCTGTGGTAGAAATGTAGATAATGACAGCAGTTGCTTTCCCTATCAATTGTTACAGCAACTTCTGTCATCCAGACATTGTAGTAGAAGATGGAAAAATCATGTAAAATAAAACATTGTACAGTGAGTAGATACAAAATGTAACATTGCCTTCGTGATTTAAATCATATTATTCAGCTTTTCAACTATTTCACATGGTCTTGTTGGTCCAAAAAGGATGGATTCAAAATGTATTGCTCCAAATCCAGCTTGTCCTTGATCCTCCTCCATTAGAATATTGGATCATAGGAGCTGCATTCACAATCTGCTGTGTCTGTGTGAGCTGGACTGGCTCCGCCCACACACACGCCCATCTATGGGAAGAGGAGGAAGTCCTTCCTCTCGTGGTGCCATGTGCCAGAGCAGAGCTGCCTGATTGTGGGAGGAGTCAAAGGGGAGGAGCCTCCCTTGATTGTGATTGGCTGAACCCCTGATGACACTTTATAGGGTTTGATGACCATCGACCAGAGATGAAGCACCAATTTTGCATAATATATAGGATACATTAACTGCAGAGAATGTAGATTCGGCAGTGAGAATGTGATGAGCAGACAGGATCTGATTCATCGCGGCATGACACTCAGCTTTTTGCACACAACAACTGGGACATTTTGCTAAGAACATAAGCACATTAATGCAGTTTGCATTAATGCCATTAAGGCTGCAGCTCCCCTCCAAAGCCGTCTCCTGTTTGGGGCTTAATTGTGTTCTGTTTTGCAGTGGCTGCATATCAGCGGGGCGGGGGACAGATAAACACACCGTGGTCCAATGGGAAGGGTAAACTCACATAGAGCAGGGTTTTAAGGCCTATACATTATATGAACTTCAACTGTTATGTGCCACTAATAATGCTGTTGTAGTTGTTACTGGGACTGTGGTGCATTAAGAGAGGGGATATCAGTTAAATCCACATTATTCTGGTTTTAATCGTGAATACTAAGCCATATTCTTTAGGTCAGTACTCTTAGAGAGTCCTGCACATGTTCTTATAAGCTGTAGAATTATAAATATAGGTCATCATGACTCTAGAGAAGATGGTGCTTGTATGCAGATACACTGGCTGTATCCTGCTCTAGATGGAGTATTTACTGTACACTTGCTTAAAAACAAAGTCACATTCTGCAGTGAAACCTTTAGTTCAGTTCATGAAAATGTCTATATTTTCACAAAAATACTAACAATTATTACTTAATCTTACTACAATTTCAGCGTAACGTTCTGCTGCAAACTACAGTGAAACGTGAACAGAGCCGCTCCTATTTGCCGCTGCATGATTCAAGTTTGAAAGAATTCTTGTTTTAGTGATGCGTGTAATTTGAGTTTTTTAAACATCAAATCTTTTATACATTCAATTAAAGCTCATATCACCGACATGCTTTGGCTGGCACTGTGTCTTTAACATCTTTAATGTTATGACCTGAGAACGTGTGATAATGTGGCGTTTCTCTCCCCCGAGGTTTGAACTCCTGCCGACCGCTGTGATGTTACATACCAGTTCCAATGTTGGCCTTTGGAGCCATTTTTGGTCGTTTTAACCTCTTTAGCTGACTCGGCTAGTTTGATTGTTTGTGACTTTGACCATTTCTTCCTCACCATGTCCACCATTTTAGCCATTTTAACCGTTTGACCTGTTCTTGCTTTGCATTCTTAAGATTTTCAAATATTTGGACAACTTTTTTTTCTTTTCTCAGCCAATCCTCCTTCTAACACTTTTCCCAGACGTTTAGCAGCTAATGCCTTTTTAACTATTTTAGCTGGGAAAGTCTTTTGGAAATACTGTAATCCAGGTATGCAGATAAATATATAAAAAACAATGATGTAAAATAATAACAGAATAAAAATTGTTGTACATATCGTTATCAGACAGCCAGTGAAGAGGAACTGATGAGCCACATGTGGCTCTAGAGCCACAGGTTAAAGACCTCTGAACTACTGTTAATAACAACAGCACAGATAAGCTGAACAGATTTGACCTCTTTGAATTAGTGCCGCTCGCCTACTGGGCTCTGCTGCTCATCCCACAAATGCTCCCAGCATTGTTGAAGTGATACTTCAAGGTTGAGCGAATTCATCTCATATTCATGTGGAATATTTTGACGCTTTAACTGGAATATGTTCGATGCTGCACCCTCAAGGCTGAAGCTGAAGCTGAAGCCAGTTTGCTGACACGCCGCCACACCTCTCCTCTGTGTGACAGAGTTAAGAGCATGTTCAGAGTTTATGTACAAAGCGCATTAAGTGGGAACAGAAACTTTTTGAATGGTGAGCGTTTCCCATGTCATTGAGTAGGGGTGTTGTGTAACACGGTGACAGTCTGTGTGGATCTGTTTTTAACACGCGCACTGCTTGGCTTGCTCACTTGCCGAAGCCCGGCTTCACACTGTTCCTCAGTCATAAAGTTGGTTTGTGCTGTTTTTAGTTGCCTGGGCCTCCTTCCCTCCGTGTGCCTATGAACAGTACTTTCCCCCGCGGAGCAGATTAGAGGTCTTGTGTGAGAGCTAAGTCCGGGTTAATTTAGATTTAAGACTGCAGTGAGGTAATGATCTGCCTGCGAGGCTCTGCCTCTAATCCAGTCACTCAGACGGCCTTTTTCCTCCTGTCAGCTGGACCCTCACACACCCTCACACACCCTCACACACCCTCACACACCCTCACACACCCTCACACACCCCTACAGCCACCTATACTTCACAAAGCCCCGGGCTTTGCTCTGCCCGCTGGACGCTGGAGGCTGTAATCGTCATGGTAAACATAATAATACCAGACAGCTGACAGATCCATACGTTATGACCAGGCTGTGGTCTTCTTTCTTCTGCGTTGCTCCTCCTCTGAAATATCTGACTGTTATTTTGGGCGCATGTACAGTACGGGTACTATAATATACTGTGTGTGGGTGCATAATTATGTATTTCTCTTCCTGTTTGGAAGAAGAGTGGCAGCACATCACAGCACAGGGCCGACTGGTTCGACAAACAAATTGAGGACTGAAGTGAACGTGACTTTTCTTTGAAAGCACAAGGAAATCTTCAAATATCTTAACTGTTGCTTACCGCAGCCAGATGTGTCCAGAGCACCTGGTCGTTTGTTTAACGGCCTCTTGAATGTGTGAGTGAAGCCTCCTTCACACTGATTGTACGTCTTTATCAGCCACAGCACCACCGCGGGACGAATTAAAGCGTGTGATTATCACTGCCGCTGCACAGGAAGGCGTCTCACATGCTTCTGTGTCTCTCCGCTGGCTTTCTTTGTGCGGGAGGTTATTTTCTTCAGCTACTTAATTAGCATGAAATGAACCTGATTAACTGGATGAATGAAGTTGTCAGCGCTGCCCCTCCAGTCTGCACCAAACCATCTCTTGATGGTGCAAAGTGATTCATTAAGATTTACCATGACGTGAACGGCCAGGGCGCCGAGGAGGTGGTTACACATGATAAGACGGCGGGTTGCTGTTCATGTGTGACCTACATTGGTCTCCATTATCTTTCACATTGGGAGAGTCCGGGAACCCGAACAAACCGCCTGGAAAAATGTCTCGCTATTACAACAGCTGCTGGTTAGGGGGCGCTGTGGCCTGAAACAAACACTGACCAGAGAGGAAATAAAGAAGAAACACGGCTCAGTGATTGGTCCAGACTGAAAGTGGAAGTAAAGCCACTTTAGCCCGCGGTGGCTAGGCTAATTAGCTCGTGGCTAATGCGTAGCCACAAACAACCGTGATATCCAGTCTTCAGACCAGACATCAATCAGCGCCTTTCTTACTAGTTCCTCTTCTCTACGCCACCTCTGATATTATCCAACTTTTTCTTCTGCGTCTGCTTCTTTTGATTCGTGCAGTTAGCTTTGTTTGTTTACTACCCAGAATGCATTGCGCACTATGTCACATCCTCTTCCCTCTGGAAAGCTTGTTTGCAAGCGAACTCAGACCCACGTTGTCAAGGAGACCAGACATGGCTTGTTAGATCCGGTTCAGAGTCCCACAAAGTCCCTGAAGAGAACTCTGGTCCGGATCAAACACGGGAATATGAATGTGCCCTAGATAAAGACTCTTTTAAGATGAAACTCTGTTTTACGCGACAATGTTTCAAGTGATAATGCATCGGTTTTGTGTTTTTGTTTCAGAAAACTTCTGCGTTTACACGGCAACATTTTGAAAACAGTTAGTGTCTATGCTAACATGTTATGTCGTGTGGAGCCATTTTGAAAGCAGAAGTACATGAAGTATAGGATATAGATGTTATTGTTATATTTTGAATTATGTTCTAATCACCTCTGTTTCTTGGAAAAGTTGCTCAAACCAAAGCTTATTAAAGCCACGTGTAGCAGGTGGGAATCTTTAAAGTCTGTTAAAATCGTCTGTCGGAGAATTTAAATGGACTCACATTTACACACAGATGAACTTGTTTTCTCTGTCTCAGTTTCGTGTTTTAGAGGGAATATGTGGACCCTTCTTCCTTCTCTTTCTAATTTGATCTATGTACATCTATTTATACATGAATAAAACAACAAATACCAAATATTTGTGTTTTTCCACAAACGCATAATAAACATTTCACACATTTTAAATCTTAATTCCCCTCTCATTCTCTCTTATTTGCCCATTTCTTTCCCTCCTATCTCACACACTGATCCAAGTGTCAGTTTTAGGTCCACTTGATAATTAAGTGTGTATTTTATTAAAGTGTTCATCCATTAAAAAAGAGAATTTAATAAAGTTTGCAGCGTGACAGTATCAATGTTGTGGAATGAAATCAGACTCGCAGTCACATTTTTCATGCACTTAAAAAAATAATCACACTGTGCTTTTGTATTTATGGTAATTCTGAACAAATCTTATCTGAAGCATCTTCAGGATCTGTCAGTATGGTTTGATATTCACTTTTTATTACAGAAACAAAAGGAAAAACTGCATCCCATCATGTGTGACATTTATTTTAGTATATTTATTTGAATTAATTCAAAGATGTTCACAGCAGAAACTGTGATTTTAAATATATTTAGCAGCATGAAAGAAGGTGATGGAGTTTATTTGGAGTTTCCAGGATCCTCATTTCTGTTCCTTTTGAACTCCTGCCAAAAATATCTGTCACAGTGTATCGGTGTAAATGTGATTTATGAAACATTCCTGGCTGAACAAAGAAGGGATGTACATATTTCAACTCCAAACACCTACTGGAAATCCAATCCTCTCAATTATATGGACTCGAGTTTTTTGGGAGCCACATAGTGCTTCACTCACCTCATTTAGGTGAAATAAATCCAGTATTTCTCGCTGAAAGTTCTCCATGACACGTTTCACTGTCATATTTTCTGATGTATGAATTCATCATGACAGCATCTCTGAACGAGCGTCTGGGCCTGTTTGGTTTCCTTCCACTGTGAACCGGCAGCATGAAACAATTACTCCTGCAACAAAAGCGAATTGCCAAGATAACGGGAGCCCCCAGCCTCGGGTGCTGCCCTCCGCCCGGCCCGCCTCCCTCCTCTTTCCCAGGCTGCAGGAGTCCAGTGCACCTCGCAGGAACATAAAAACCACTGCAGCACTAATGTACATCCAGTGTTTTCTGCACGGGATCAGGCTCAGATCTCTGCTAATGGACTGATCTGAGCAGAAAACCCGGCCCTGACGCTCACATAGTGGATGTATGGGATTTGCACTGTGCACATATGTCTCAGCATGTGTGCAGGGAAGTGCTTTGCTTCATTCACATCCAGGGAATGTGGCCTCTCTTCCACCGCTGGCCCGTGAGACTGATTTGACATGAGGAAGGGCTCAGTGTGGCACAAGCCTTCATATCCGCTCCACTCTTGTTTTTCTCTCAGATTTCTATTCATCCACTTCTCTCTACTTGTTCTTGTTCTTTTACTGCATTTCCCAGGCTGTTCTTGTGGTGAATATCATTCAGAAAAACTGCTTTTTCCAACAAAAACAAAGTTAAAGGCTCAGATGGAATCTTGAATGAAGTGAACTTGATTGCCTTGTTTCCACAAAAAAAAACAGATGAACATTTCAAATACAGAATGCACTTTGTTTCACTGCGCTATTACAAATATTGTGTCGAGGACTGCAGACAATCATTAGCCTGTAAGGTGGAAAACATGCACTATTTCTTTGGTTATTCATGAGCTCATAGTGGTGAAGTGCTGATGCATTTTTAAAGAGGTTGTCTCTAGGATTCACCAGAGGGAACCGAGCAGCAGGTTTAATCCTTCAGAGGACTGCAGCAGCCTGGAGGCTGGAAAAGCTCCAGTGGTCAGTCAGTTGTACGTTAAAAAAGCGTTCCTCTGCTCAGCAGCCAGAGCTTACGGCAGGTACAGTGATAGTTTGATGTAAACAGGAACATGAAGAAGTCCTGTGTGCCCAATGAAGCTGTGAGGGACAGAACCTGACTGCTCCAGATAAAGGCACACATTCGGATGTTTGAACATTATTTTCCTGTTGTTCAATACGACGAGGAATATACTAGGTATTTATTTGTGGGATCTTCACCTTTACTTGGTTCATCCAGTTCAGGTTTGGCTTCAGTGGCGCCGTCCACCAGGAATAACACATGTCGCATTACTTAGAGTTTTCCAAAACCACAGGATTGACAAAAGGCCTGTGGCAGTGCTGGAACACCAGCACAGAAATGCACAAATACACCAAAACAGAGAAGAAGATATAGAAATGTCAAAAGAGTCCTTTGAATGTGGAACTTCTTCTTTGGGTTTCGATGGATTCTAAAACCTATAGAGTATCGACACGAGTATCGGGTAACCAGTAACTGGTTTCCCTGTGAAGTGGCGACCGACTTCCTTTAGCGTTACTGCCAGCAAAAGCAGATGTTAGACATCTGGAGCTCACCTTGCGGACGGCGTACAGAACGTTTTTAAAGTGCCGTACTGTTTGTGAGTCTTACTGGAACATCTTCTGTTATCAGCAGACTCTAAATGAAGTTGATCACCAGTTTGACTGGTCAACACGTAGCTACATGCTAAAGATGGTCGAAAAAGGCTGCAACAGAGTTGAAGTGTAAAGAAACGTGAGGCTGAGCTCGGAGCGGCTTCACTCCGTCTGACTCTTCCTCACCTGAACAGGAAACATGCACATGTGCTGCTTTCACAAAACCATTTCAGGTGTTGCAATTATAGAGATATTGTATTTGTATGATATGCATTTAATGAATATTAAGATTACTTTTTCATGTCCTCGCCTGCCTGAGCTGTGTCTCTGTCAGTATCGTACAGCGCACCAGTGAACCTGCGCTTCGGATGCACTGGTGTCAAACACAGTTAGTTCTGGAGCCACATCCAGTCCAATGTCATCTTGAGTGGCTCAGACCTGTGAAATTGTGACATCATAAGCTTTAAATTGACACTTTACTATTTGTCTTTCTCCTGGCGCAGAGTAAAGGTGATGAAAATATCAATATTTTCACCTAATAATAAAATTGAAATGGAAAAGGATTACAATCTCAACATAAAGCCAATTTTAATCAAATCTTCTGGCGCGAAATACAGTGAATTGTTCAGAAAAACCTTCTCCTGTAGCTGTAGCATTATCTGTGTTTTCAGAAACTCTCCCTGACAGCGTGGCTTTGAGGTTTGACGCACCTTCTCTTTCATGGCAGCATCACGGTGCCTCAGCTCAGGTCTGTTGTTTTATGTTTGAGACACTTCAGGAACGTGTTCAGTGTTTTATTACATTTTGCCCATTTTCTCTGGTTTGTCCAGATTGGAGCCGCTCGCCGGCCAGTTTTGGCCCACGGGCCTCATGTTTGACACCCCGGACTTATTGGTTAACAACATCTAAATAACACTAAAAGCGACTTCAATCCTTTCATGTCAGCTTTCATTTGATTCTTACCTGCATAAAATAATCCTTAGGTTCCTGTTCCTACATTGTAGCTGAAGGAATAACACCCCCGCAATATATAACAATCTTCTTTTCAGAAGTAATGAGATTACATTGTAAAACTTGATTATTCTTGCACTTCAGTGTTTTGTTTCTCTGCACGACCCTTTAAACCCCAATTAACTGCTGCTTGTCCAGAAGTAAACATGTAACTCACAGAGTCGTGGTCAGAATGAAGCTGCGCCTCAGAAATCAGAGGAAACTGATGCAGAACACATAGAAACAACTCCTATACAAACGCTGCTGTTTTTAATCAATGTGCTTCATTGCCGGGATGTGTTTACTCTCGCCTCAGTTTCCTCCGCTGAGCATCAGTTGATTCATCCTGTTATTTGAATGTCACTGATTGGGATTTTCAGCCATTGCTGACCTTTTTCAGATGCTCGCCACCTTCCCTCCGTGTGCTTTACTTTTCCTCTGTCGTCTCTTCATGCAGTCGTTTCTCCATCAAATACCTCTTTTCTGTAGGTATAAAGAAGTGGCTGCAATGCTCTGCAGCTATTTTATCTCCACTCTGAGGTTTCTAAGTTTGTTCCCAGTCCGAGTGACTTCGGTATTTGTAATAATACATCCATGGATTTATGGATTCTCTCTCCTTCTCTGCAACCTTTCTTCTCTTCTCTTCCTCGGTCCTCTCACTCCTCAGAGCAAAGTGATGCAACAATTGTTTAAGTCATCCAGACATGAGGACCATGATGTTTGCTTCTCTTTCCCATTATTTTGCCTTTAGTCTGCGTGCTGCCGGGTTTCCAGGAGTCCAGCCTGCTGTATCAGTCATTTAACACATTATCCTCCATGGTGTTTGTGTTGTTTTTCACAAGATGTGATCGTGAAGTTCCTGTTTGTCCTTGGAGGACAGTTATTGTGTGAGCACGTCACGGCCCTCAGCATCTCCATGTGCATGGATGTTAAGTGGTCACATGGTCCGTCCACAGCAGGTGAGCTGGGGAGGCATGGAGGCTCAGGGCGGGGTTATTGTGGGAGCTTCTGCTAAAAATCTGTCTGTCAAGTCAAGTGTTTGAGGTCAGGGGCCCCACACAGATTTAGACCAAGAAAATGACAGCACAATAACCTCGAAATAATTACAAACACACATGTCTTTCTCTTTTTTTAAGTGCAAAGAGACGGAACTAGTCTGCATGTAATTTAAAAAAAAAATGTTTTACAAAACAAGAAAATCCAATTATGATTCAAAAGAAAATGTCTTATACCTACAGTTGATGCATCTGGATAAAAACAAAGAATATCCAAAATGATGCTACATCCCTTCCAAAATGAACGAGTGAATTACATTTTATTTATTTCGAACACGTATAAAAACAAACAAAAAAAAAACATAGAGCCAATACAGAACAAAACACTGCACATTGTTCGAAACACGAGTGGGAAGAAGTACACAAATATTTAATTTCCCACCCCTTATTTCTTATTCTTTAGTTTGTACGCAGATGTCCTTATAATTACATAATACAACTATATAACTATATATATTTCATACATATCTTACACATAAATGTAAAGTGACTACTTTATGAAAGAGTGTTATTGGATGAAGTATCTTTGTTTGGATGTTGTTTTGACATTTGAGAGCATTTAGAACCAGAGAGCAGATGATGGAAAGTCAGAGTGGGACTGGGACTACACCAAGTGTCAGTGAATTGAATTTGAATTTGAATCATTTATTGTCATTGTACAGGTACAATGAAATTACGTTCACATAGAAAGTTTTGGGGAAAGAAGGACACATGAGGTGCGGAGAGGAGGGGAGAAGGCAGATTACAGACTGTGCTCTGAGGAGACAGTCTGTAATTGGGGAAAAAAAACCACCTCAGGCACATTTAGCATCAACACAGACAGGTTACAACATTTCTCCAGACAGCACTTGGGATACATGATGGGAAGTTTTGCAGCCCGCCGCTAGGAGAAGGTTTTTCCAGTGGGTCGGCGTTCAGTGCTTTCTGCTTTTCTCTTGTGTTTTTATTGCCGGTAACATTTGAAATAGTTGCACAATCACCGGAATATTCTCAGGATTCAAGGCTGTTAATGTCAAACAAATATTTAAACAAAGCCTACGTCATATCGTGTGTTCCAGTCTGCCGTCTTGTTTTGACTGTTTGATTTATTTATTGGATTGGAAATGTGTTCGTCTCATAACCGGAACCCCGTTTCTCTTTATGACCTTGAGAAGAGTCAAAAACTAGCAGAAATCTGTGATTGTCGCCCATCGATCAAATCACAGACAGACTTCGCATTTATCTCAAAACCTTAAAAACCTGAATAATAAACCGTTGGTCCAAACTGGAGGACTTACAGTGACGTGATGCACTCTGATCGGCTGGATGATTGATTATCGACGATGAATGAATGATAGACGTGGAAAGATGACTTTATCTATAAAAAAGGGGCAAAAATATTCAATCATTTGTCATTTTTGTCACTTCTGAAGCTACAAAATCTGAATCAATTCAAGCATTATACAGAATATTTTTGGAGTGTGCAACTTTACTCAGACTTCAGTCTACTTTCGACCGTGTATTCTGCTACTTTAAAAAGCATAAAGGAAAATGTAAACTGTATTACCTGTGGTTTGGTGGCTGGTTTCTTTACCGTTGTGTCATTTTCATATAAGACAGACAAAAAGAACCAACTTTCTTCACTGAATGTTTCCCACTGAAATTGTGCAACATTTGCAGGGAGCATTTGTGGGATGAGCAGCAGAGCTGAGTATGTGGATTGTTCCAATACCTTGTATGTTGACGTGAATATTTTTGTGTTTGAAATGTCGGCCGCATAACAGTGAAGTACGACGTCTGACTGCTCCTGACCTGGTGACTTTGTGTCGTGGTGAAGTGGTGACTGTCGCTGGTCCTCTGCAGCGTCTTCTCAACGCTTCCCGGAAGCGGTGGGACTTTTCCCGAGTTCTTCCAACAGCTGGAAACGAGCCCGCCGATCAAACACGCGTTTTTAAGACAGCATATCATTAGCCAGCACACACACACACACACACACACGCCCTTCTGCCCTGGTGCCTCTGAGCATGGCAGCGAGGACCGCAGGGGAAAGGGGGGAGGGGCAGGCTTCACTTTTAGGTTGAGGTCTGGTTTAAAGATTTTCAAAATGGCCGTCAGCCCCCCTGTGGTCGGGAGTGTCCAGTGAAGGGGTGGCTGCCGTCCGGCGGGGCGCCGCTCTGCTTCCGCCCAAATGACACAGTCACTCTGGTTCACTGCTGTGCTTTAGTGCCGCCGTCAGCACATTGTCACCTTTCCAGTCGACGTCAACGGAGCCATGAAGCGCCTCTGTCGTTTAAAAAGTCAAAGCTGCTTTATTTCCGGCCGTTTTTCAGTGAAAGTAGTCGGATTACCTGTGTTAACGTGTCCTGGTGTTTCCTGTCCCCTCGCAGTGAGCAGAGCATCTGCCAGGCGCGGGCCTCAGTCATGGTCTACGACGACGCCAGCAAGAAGTGGGTGCCCATCAAACCGGGGCAGCAGGGCTTCAGCCGCATCAACATCTACCACAACACTGCCAACAACACCTTCAGAGTGGTGGGCGTCAAGCTGCAGGACCAGCAGGTGAGCCCTGCTCACACCTACTCACATCTGCTCGCACCTACTCACACCTGGTCGCACCTGGTCGCACCTGCTCACACCTACTCACACCTGGTCGCACCTACTCACACCTGGTCGCACCTACTCACACCTGGTCGCACCTGCTCACATCTGGTCGCACCTGCTCACACCTGCTCACACCTGGTCGCACCTGCTCACACCTGGTCGCACCTGCTCACACCTGCTCACACCTGGTCGCACCTGCTCACACCTGCTCACACCTGGTCGCACCTGCTCACACCTGGTCGCACCTACTCACACCTGCTCACACCTGGTCGCACCTGCTCACACCTGCTCACACCTGGTCGCACCTGCTCACATCTGGTCGCACCTGCTCACACCTGCTCACACCTGGTCGCACCTACTCACACCTACTCACACCTGCTCACACCTGCTCACATCTGGTCGCACCTGCTCACATCTGGTCGCACCTGCTCACATCTGGTCGCACCTGCTCACACCTGGTCGCACCTACTCACACCTGCTCACACCTGGTCGCACCTACTCGCACCTGCTCACACCTACTCACACCTGCTCACACCTGCTCACACCTGGTCGTACCTGCTCACACCTACTCACACCTGGTCGCACCTACTCACACCTGGTCGCACCTGCTCACACCTGCTCACACCTGCTCACACCTGGTCGCACCTGCTCGCACCTACTCACACCTGGTCGCACCTGCTCACACCTGCTCACACCTGGTCGCACCTGGTCACACCTGCTCGCACCTGCTCACCCCTGCTCACACCTGCTCACACCTGCTCACACCTGCTCACACCTGGTCGCACCTGCTCATCTCAAACACCTGAACGCCAGTGAAAAGTTCATGGTTTTCTCACTTATTTCTACACTCAGAACATGTAAACTGTGAAAGATGCCGCTAAAAACAAATATATAACAAGAAATATAATTGAAGTTACAATTCCAAATAAATGAAAATAAAAATAAGAAAACATTCAAGCATTTCCTGCAGACTGAAATTGTTTAAAATAAATATGCTTGTTCAAACTATTAAACTATTATGTTTTATAAAATAATATAAATTATAAATTATAATATTATTTTTCAGTGGGATGTTATAGGCCTGAAAATAGGAGGAATATGTGATCTTATAAAATTCTCTGACTTTTAAGCTAAAATGATGGATGATACAGGAGAAAACATACGTCCTCCGAGAGAATCTCTATGAACATTGAATAAGTTCTTATTGTCCCACGACCTAAACCGAACTTTTTGAATTCTTATGTTAATCAACCAGCGAAGGAATTGTGGTTTAAAAACCTGAAAGAATGTCCTCTGGGATGGTTGAAGTATTTTTAATCTATGTATTCTATTTTAACATACTAGCTGATAGCAATGAAAACATTTAGCTCCTGTCTTGTGGGGAAAAAAAACAAAAACAAATATCAATCAAAATATTTCACTTGTATGATAAATCAAAAATATTTGTACTGTTTGAACTAAACTACTTTTCATAACCATATTAAGATTATGTACTGCCAGATTGTTCCATTTTTGATATGGCTTCATCCATGTCAGAGTTGCGAGGCGCCAGTATAGTTAATTCAACCTGATACAGTTTTATGCATAACACTAATTACAATATACAATCTTATGCCACATTAAAAGCATCAGTAACAGGGAAAAGACCAACTCCATGAGGAACAAACTCACAGAGTGGACGGTCCTACAGGTTTATTCAGTCCCTGCTTCAGGAGGATGTCCTGGACAACCAGGTAGGAAAAGACAGAAACACTGGACAGTGGAACTGACCGACAACAGACTGAAAACTGAAAACACACTGTAGACTGACTGTCGGGACCAGGAAGTAGTGATCAGGACAGAGGAGAGAGAGAATGGAGGAGGGAGAGAACAGAGGAGGGAGAACATAGGGGAGAGAGAATGGAGGAGAGAGAGAACAGAGGAGGGAGAGAACAGAGGAGAGAGAACAGAGGAGAGAGAGAACAGAGGAGGGAGAGAACAGAGGAGAGAGAGAACAGAGGAGGGAGAGAATGGAGGAGAGAGAACAGAGGAGAGAGAGAACAGAGGAGGTAGAGAACAGAGGAGAGAGAACAGAGGAGAGAGAGAACAGAGGAGGGAGAGAACAGAGGAGAGAGAGAACAGAGGAGGGAGAGAATGGAGGAGAGAGAACAGAGGGGAGAGAGAAAAGAGGAGAGCGAACACAGGAGGGAGAGAACAGAGGAGAGAGAACAGAGGAGAGAGGAGAGAGAATGGAGGAGAAAGAGAACAGAGGAGAGAGAATGGAGGAGAGAGAGAACAGAGGAGAGAGAACCAAGGAGAGAGAGAATGAGGAGAGAGAATGGAGGAGAGAGAGAACAGAGGAGAGAGAACAGAGGAGAGAGAGAATGGAGGAGAGAGAACAGAGGAGGGAGAGAACAGAGGAAAGAGAGAATGGAGGAGAGAGAACAGAGGAGGGAGAGAACAGAGGAGGGAGAGAACAGACGAGAGAGAGAACAGAGGAGGGAGAGAACAGAGGAGGGACAGAACAGAGGAGAGAGAGAACAGAGGAGGTAGAGAGAATGGAGAAGAGAGAACAGAGGAGAGAGAGAACAGAGGAGGGAGAGAACAGAAGAGAGAGAGAATGGAGAAGAGAGAACAGAGGAGGGAGAGAACAGAGGAGGGAGAGAACCAAGGAGAGAGAGAATGGAGGAGAGAGAACAGAGGAGGGAGAGAACCAAGGAGAGAGAGAATGGAGGAGAGAGAACAGAGGAGGGAGAGAACAGAGGAGGGAGAGAACCAAGGAGAGAGAGAACAGAGGAGGGAGAGAACAGAGGAGGGAGAGAACCAAGGAGAGAGAGAACAGAGGAGGGAGAGAACCAAGGAGAGAGAGAGCAGAGGAGAGAGAACAGACTAGACAGTAAATGGCAAATTGTGGAAAAAGAGAAGAAAGAAGCTCAGTAAATCAATAAGATCAGCTTAACAAAATAACAATTCAGGGGGACCTGAGCCATCCATCCCTCCATCCCTCCATCCATCCATCCCTCCCTCCATCCATCCCTCCATCCCTCCATCCATCCCTCCATTCCTCCCTCCATCCATCCCTCCCTCCATCCATCCATCCCTCCCTCCATCCATCCCTCCATCCATCCATCCCTCCATCCATCCCTCCATCCATCCATCCATCCCTCCATCCATCCCTCCATTCCTCATCCATCCCTCCATCCCTCCATCCATCCCTCCATCCATCCATCCCTCCCTCCATCCATCCATCCATCCCTCCATCCATTCCTCCATCCATCCATCCATCCATCCATCCCTCCCTCCATCCATCCCTCCATCCATCCCCCCATCCCTCCATCCATCCCTCCCCCCATCCCTCCATCCATCCCTCCCTCCATCCATCCATCCCTCCCTCCATCCATCCCTCCATCCATCCATCCCTCCATCCATCCCTCCATCCATCCCTCCATCCATCCATCCCTCCCTCCATCCATCCATCCATCCCTCCATCCATCCCTCCATCCATCCATCCATCCATCCATCCATCCCCCATCCCTCCATCCATCCCTCCATCCATCCATCCCTCCCTCCATCCCTCCATCCATCCCTCCCTCCATCCATCCATCCATCCATCCCTCCATCCATCCCTCCCTCCATCCACCCATCCATCCCTCCATCCATCCCTCCATCCATCCATCCATCCATCCCTCCATCCCTCCATCCATCCCTCCCTCCATCCACCCATCCATCCCTCCATCCATCCCTCCATCCATCCATCCATCCATCCATCCCCCCATCCCTCCATCCCTCCATCCATCCCTCTGGAGCTGGGAGTTGTTCCACAGGAGTCAGAGCTCTGAGTGTTGTGGTCTGAGAAGAGTTCAACAACAACAACAACAACAACAACAACAACAACTCAGAGAAATGTTACATGTTATACTTGGTTTTTCACAGAAAGACAATGAAGAGAAGCCCGTCTAGAAGAAATGTTACGCCCCTGTCAGTTTGCATCATATGTTGACTAAGCTGGCGAATTGAAAGACTCAGTGAGAATGAGTTGATTTGATCCAGTCCAGATGTTTTGAATGGATCCAGTCCAGATGTTTGTGATGATTCTGTGGTGTTGGGTGGTATTTCTTCACCTGACGGACACGTGTCGTGGTTTGACTTCCCTCCCCTCGTCCCAGGTGGTGATTAACTACTCCATCGTCAAGGGCCTGAAGTACAACCAGGCCACGCCCACCTTCCACCAGTGGCGCGACGCCCGGCAGGTGTATGGGCTGAACTTTGCCAGTAAGGAGGAGGCCACCACCTTCTCCAACGCCATGCTGTTCGCCCTCAACGTGCTCAGCTCGCCTGACAGCGGAGGTGAGCACGGCTGTCTTGCTAGAGCGCTCCGGTTGAAATGATCCACTTGGTTTGTAAATCGTTTTGTCTCAATGAACACTCTCCACTTTATGTTTTTTTTCATCTTAATGCTCTTATAAACAAGATTTAACCGACACTATGAGTTATATATTGGCAGTTACTCAGAACTCCCATGTTCAGTAACACAGCATAGACCTCGAGGGGCCCTGTAGTGGAGCTACGCTGAGATCTACCACCCCCTGCTGGTTCAGATTATGTACTGCAGCTACAGTGAAGCCACCAGACAATAGAGTGGATCAGCCGCGCTGGTTTGGTTTGGTTTGGTTTGGTTTGGTTTGGTTTGGTCTCCAGTGTTAAACTATCTCAGGAGGTTTCAGGTTAGAGGGAATCTGAAGTGTGTAGGCGCTGGGTTATCGGCTTGTTCTGCCTCTATTTGTTGTATTTTCGACTAAAAGGTCAAAGAAGTCAAACATGCAGAGTGTGCTTGTGTTCAATTTAGCACATTGAATCAACTATACAGATATGAAATGATATTTTCACTGACATGTAGTTGAAGCTGAGCTCTAAGTCTTCTCTCTGTAGGTGTAAATATGTGTAAAGAACTTTTAGCATCTCAGGTTACAAGCTACTTTTAATCTGTCTGTATGTGTGCGTGTGTGTGTGTGTGTGTGCGCGCGCGCTCATCAGACACTGAAAGTGAATATGTGAGTGTCTAACTGCGGGTCCTCCCATCCCACCCTCCTATTGGTGGCTAAAATATCTCGTGGAGCCGTGGTGTCGACCCTCGCAGGGCGGCTCTGCTTTCTCCATCATGGGCCTCCTCGTGAACGCCGTCACTCTCCACTGGAAATGCTCCCGTACTTATTTAACCACGTCCTGCCAGCTCTTCTCTGTTGGATTAAGTAGAAGAGATCCTCTGGTGACAAAGTGTTGACAGAGGATGAGGGAAGTTCCCACCATGCGGACGCCAAACGTTTCACCCGGTGTGCTCAGGCGCGTTTCTTCTGCTATTATCGTCCTCAGTAAGTGAGCTTCTGCACACAAATATTCATTTCGTGGCAGCAGATGGAGGGACGGTGAGCCTTTCTTCGCGTTTCAGGAGTCACAGATTGAATCTGGAGAGGAAAGTAGTGGCTTCTTTATTTTGAAAATATCACCTCTGCTATGTTTCACAACACCCATGAGCACAATATATTGTTGTTGTTGTGATGTATGAACATGCACAATATGCAAGCGGAAAAAGACTAGAATAAAGTGTGTTTCCATGCAGGGTGTATTCCTGCTCCGCACATTCAAAATGACAGGATTAGTTCATAGAAAATTAAAGGTTGGAGTGGAAGCTGAAAATATTTCATCCCTGGAGGCCGGAAGCACAAGAAGTCAAGAAAAAAACAACCAAAAGCAGCACTTCTGAAACACACAAGTAATGGCAAATAGAAGGAATTCAGTTAAAATATCAAAGCATAAAGACGTAAACAACCTCTGTTTAAATCTTTGTATTCATGGTGTGGAAATAGCAAAACACTTTTAAAAAATTAGATTGTGACTTTGGAGCTGCATCTGAAGATAAAACAGATTTTTTTTCTTCTTTTTGACAAAAAAAAAAAACCCTTTTTGTAAATGTTTCCCTCATTTCTGTGTTTTACACATTTACTCGGGATTCCATATAAATGGCTCAAATATGAATCGTCAAGAGGACATGCAGTGTTAGACAACACAGATTTGTCTTTATTTCTGCTTTGCTATTTATTCACTCTTCCAAATTTATCTCGTCACCTTGTAGAGCGTGGAGTCTGGTTTTAGTGGACTCTCTTCTCAAATGTGTTATTCTGGCTTGGACTTTAAAAGGTTTTATCATTTTTCTCCACAGTCCAGTCATGTAGCCTATATTTATAGTTGTCGGGGAAGGATATATTTACAAAATGTGCATCAGTGAGTGAGTTCCATACAGTGTCTCTAAGATTACATGGAGTTATATTAGTACCAGACCTCAGATGAGACGTGAAGCTGTCCGGTCAAATCCAAATGTTCTTCAAGTCTGGGGCAGAAGAAACACGACGGACTGTCTGATGCTACTTTGTGATCCACTCTGTGGAAAAAGAGCGTTTCCAGTGTGGTTTGATCTGCGCATGTAAATAAAAGAGACGGCAAGAAGGAGGAATAAGTGGTTTTCTTTGGCCAGATGAAGACATGGAGACACGTCTCCTGAGCTCCAGTCAAAAGCCTGCAAGTCTGATCAGGCCCTCGTCCCCCAGCTTCCTGCTCTTTATTGACCTTCACCATGGCAACGGCCCAAGACGTATAGCATGAGTCAGACACACACACGCTGGCTGATAAGTGTCACATACTGTATAGCTCATTAATACCTGCAGAAAGGCTGCAGAGCGTTAATGTGGTGTTAATTAGCTGTGCCGAGTCCCTCAAATCTCACAGAAAACACTTTGTGAAGCAGTTTGTGGAGCACAGTCTGCTTTTTGTGTTTATGTTCATTCACGTTAGCGTCTGCAATGGGTGCACTCGCTCTGTATTAACGCCTGTCGTGACGGGAGAATTCAAATGTGCAGATTTTCTATATTTAGTCCTAAAGGCTCCCATTATTCTACGTTCCTCTCATTTTTCAGTGAGAGGCTGTTTCTGTGCTTTGAACCTTGCGACTATTTGCTTAACCTCGTGAATATTTGCTGAATTTAATGGCGGTGGTGCTGGAAGAGAAGATAATTACCAAGAGCTAGCAAGCAAAGCAAACGAGTCCAGCTAGCGAGTGAAGAAAGTCGTCGTCATGAAAAAGACTGATAGTTTCATTCTATGGGAGAAGAGATGAAGGTTTCTACTTACCTGGTCATAAAATGTTTGTTGACTGACTTCATGGTGGCATTAAGGACATCAACCTGCCGAGCTGCAGTCTCATTTAATGCTGTGATGCTTCCAGGTTTCTCTGGTGTTCAGTCACTCAGGAAACATGTAAGTTAAACTGTTCACTATTAAAAGATGCAATCTAGTCGTTTGAAGATATTGATTCATATTGAGTTAATAGATATTTATCAATCAATTGATTGAAGTCTCACAGAGTTAAATACTGGAGAAAGTCATATTAAGATTTTTAATAAAAACTGGTTTTATTTGAGATTGTCAGTCTCGAGACAGGGGGGGAGACAGAAACGGGGAGGAGGCAGAAACAGGGAGGAGACAGAAACAGGGAGGAGACAGAAACGGAGGGGGGTAGACAGAAACGGGGAGGAGACAGAAACAGGGAGGAGACAGAAACAGGGAGGAGACAGAAACAGGGAGGGGACAGAAACAGGGAGGAGACAGAAACGGGGGGGAGACAGAAACAGGGGGGAGATAGAAACAGGGGAGGAGACAGAAACAGGGGGGGGGGACAGAAACAGGGGGGAGACAGAAACAGGGGGGAGATAGAAACAGGGGAGGAGACAGAAACAGGGGAGGAGACAGAAACAGGGGGGAGACAGAAACAGGGAGGAGACAGAAACGGGGGAGGAGACAGAAACGGGGGGAGACAGAAACGGGGGAGGAGACAGAAACGGGGGGGAGACAGAAACAGGGAGGGGACAGAAACAGGGAGGAGAAATAAACAGGGAGGAGACAGAAACAGGGGAGGAGACAGAAACAGGGAGGGGACAGAAACAGGGAGGAGAAATAAACAGGGAGGAGACAGAAACAGGGGAGGAGACAGAAACAGGGAGGAGAAAGAAACAGGGGAGGAGACAGAAACAGGGGGGAGACAGAAACAGGGGGGAGATAGAAACAGGGAGGAGACAGAAACGGGGGGAGACAGAAACAGGGAGGAGACAGAAACGGGGGAGGAGACAGAAACGGGGGAGGAGACAGAAACAGGGAGGGGACAGAAACGGGGGAGAAGACAGAAACGGGGGGGAGAAATAAACAGGGAGGAGACAGAAACTGGGGGGAGATAGAAACAGGGGAGGAGACAGAAACAGGGGGGAGATAGAAACAGGGGAGGAGACAGAAACAGGGGAGGAGACAGAAACAGGGGGGAGACAGAAACAGGGGAGGAGACAGAAACAGGGGAGGAGACAGAAACAGGGGGGAGACAGAAACAGGGAGGAGACAGAAACGGGGGAGGAGACAGAAACAGGGGGGAGATAGAAACAGGGGAGGAGACAGAAACAGGGGAGGAGACAGAAACAGGGGGGAGATAGAAACAGGGGAGGAGACAGAAACAGGGGGGAGACAGAAACAGGGAGGAGACAGAAACGGGGGAGGAGACAGAAACAGGGGGGGGACAGAAACAGGGGGGAGATAGAAACAGGGGAGGAGACAGAAACAGGGGGGGGGACAGAAACAGGGGGGAGACAGAAACCGGGGAGTAGACAGAAACAGGGGGGAGACAGAAACAGGGAGGAGACAGAAACGGGGGAGGAGACAGAAACGGGGGGGAGACAGAAACAGGGAGGGGACAGAAACAGGGAGAGGACAGAAACAGGGTGGAGACAGAAACAGGGAGGAGACAGAAACGGGGAGGAGACAGAAACAGGGGGGAGACAGAAACGGGGAGGAGACAGAAACAGGGGGGAGACAGAAACAGGGGGGGACAGAAACAGGGAGGGGACAGAAACAGGGGGGAGACAGAAACGGGGAAGAGACAGAAACAGGGGGGAGACAGAAACAGGGAGGAGATAGAAACAGGGGGGGGACAGAAACAGGGAGGGGACAGAAACAGGGGGGAGACAGAAACGGGGAGGAGACAGAAACAGGGGGGAGATAGAAACAGGGGGGGGATAGAAACAGGGGGGGGCAGAAACAGGGAGGGGACAGAAACAGGGGGGAGACAGAAACGGGGAGGAGACAGAAACAGGGGGGAGACAGAAACGGGGAGGAGACAGAAACAGGGGGGAGACAGAAACAGGGAGGAGATAGAAACAGGGGGGGGACAGAAACAGGGAGGAGACAGAAACGGGGAGGAGACAGAAACAGGGGGGAGACAGAAACGGGGAGGAGACAGAAACAGGGGGGAGACAGAAACAGGGAGGAGATAGAAACAGGGGGGGGATAGAAACAGGGGGGAGACAGAAACAGGGAGGAGATAGAAACGGGGGGGGATAGAAACAGGGGGGGGGGACAGAAACAGGGAGGGGACAGAAACAGGGAGGAGACAGAAACAGGGGGGAGACAGAAACGGGGAGGAGACAAAAACAGGGGGGGGACAGAAACAGGGGGGGGATAGAAACAGGGGGGGACAGACGCCTTGTCCTCAGTTCAGGGCCACAAGCAGCCCAGTGTCATCCTGAGCAGGCCGCCTGCTCAAATCGTGCCTTAATACCTTGAGAATGAAACTTTAAAGTTTTCTTTTGTTTTGGTAAAGGACATTACTTTTGAAAAACAATCTATGATTTACTCAGAATATACGTGATAGAAATGTCTGTTTTCAAAAACAAAAACAAAAAAACAATTACTACAGAAAATGAGTCCAATCTCAACATGTGAACCATTGTAAGGAAACCTTCAGGTGCGTCGCACAGCTGTTGCATTCTGGGCTTTTAACAAGCTCCTCTGACATCGTGGCTTTGACGAGACTTTGAATTCAGACGGAAGCGTCTTGCTGGCCGATTTTGTTTTTATGAAAATGAAATGAAGCTCACATCTGACAGACGTGTGAACGGAAACACCGGAATAAGGAAGTAAGTGATGTTTTTCACTGTAAAACCTTAAAACAATGTTACACTAAAAGATAATTGGCAACATTAAATCACCTTTATTTCTCTCTTTTTAACCCAGTAAAGCTGGGGGTTTTTTTTCAGGTTTCTGTCGAGTATTTTAATAACTGCAGATAATAAAGAGTTGACAATTTCACCAAGGAGACCAGTCCAAGCTGACTGTGGAAAATAAAGAAGTCATGTTCCATAAATTACACAAAGAAAGAAATAACTTCGCCGATGAAGACAAGTTATTTTTCTGTTTAAATCAGTTTGACTTTTTAACTCTATTATCTGAATAAAACACCATCACTTCTCACCAAAACGAGACAAATATCAAATGTTTCTAATGTGTTTAGTTCATTTAATTAATTAATAATTTGATTAATGAGTAATTTGTACCTACAATCACTACAGTCTTTCAACAGACACAAAGACTGAGTTCATGAAAAAGAAATGGGGATATGAAGAGGAAAACGATCAGCTGCACTATAATCAAGAACAAAACTGTTCTCCTCAGCAACTTTATTAACAAACAAACATGCTGTCATAATATGAAATCAAATGGATCTCTACTGACATGTACTTTCAAAATGTGATCCCACATGACACTTTGATGGTTTCATCCTTTCACATGGAAGCACTTCTTTGCACAGAACACACTCAAGTTTTACTTCTTTGTGCTCAAATCGATCAAATATTCCTTCTGTGAAGACGTTTGAACACACGAACCTCCTGCTGCTGCTGTAGAATCACCAGTTTTCTACATTCATGTGAAATCTTGAAGAGAGAACTTTAGGCAGTTCCACCTGAAGCGTCTCTGGATCAGATGCATTCAGCTGGGAATGAAGATCGTTTCAAAACAGTGCGAGGATAGTCCCAGACCGTGCCGCTCTGGCCCCGCCCCCGGCCCCCATGGCCCCGCCCCATAACTCCAGACACTGCCAACGGAAATATCACCCATGGGTGAGGTCATGTGGGCGCTGCAGTGTAATGACTGCTATTCTGCTGACATGTGGACGTGAATAGCTGC